>NC_048572.1:4107328-4162328 GCF_013265735.2 Oncorhynchus mykiss
GTGAGTAAGCTTCCCTTCTACCTCCACTACTGAGGATTACGGCTTCTTCACAAAGCTGCCCTAACACATTGGACGGCCTTCATGTTGTTGTTGGAGGGTATGTTCGGTTGACACCAAGAAAAAGGCTTTTCAGTTCCGTTCCCTTTACACACACACAGTGTCACGCTAGATGGACATAACAATAAATAGACAGACAGACGTTATGAAACTGTGTATAAAACCCTGAGGGTTTCGTAAAGGTATTAGATCATGGGGTTGGTCTGGAAGTTCGTCAGCCACTCCCTTGTTTAAATATGAGCAGCTGTGGACATTAAAGCAGTGAACCAGAGACCCAGATGTTAGGTTTGCTCTCTGAGTACCTCTTTTTTTTTCATGGACACTTGAGCAGAGCAATCAACCTAAATAGTCGGTAAATATTCAATGAATAAATCAAACATGTAAATAGATCGTTCTGGAAAACATAATTATGTAAATTAAATCCATTTCAATGACTTTAGATGAAGGTGTTCAAATCAATGACTCCTGAAATTACACTCTGCACAGTGACTGATAAACATACCAGTTGACGTCTATGGAGATTGGCAAATTTTTCCTTTCTAAAATAAATCATGTTATAATATATTTGAGGTTTATATTTGGGGTGTTGTTACTAGATGACAGGTGTTGTTACCAGATGACAGGTGTTGTTACTAGATGACAGGTGTTGTTGCTAGATGACAGGTGTTGTTACTAGATGACAGGTGTTGTTACTAGATGACAGGTGTTGTTACTAGATGACAGGTGTTGTTACTAGATGACAGGTGTTGTTACTAGATGACAGGTGTTGTTCCTAGATGACAGGTGTTGTTCCTAGATGACAGGTGTTGTTACTAGATGACAGGTGTTGTTACCAGATGACAGGTGTTGTTACTAGATGACAGGTGTTGTTACTAGATGACAGGTGTTGTTCCTAGATGACAGGTGTTGTTACTAGATGACAGGTGTTGTTAATAGATGACAGGTGTTGTTACTAGATGACAGGTGTTGTTACTAGATGACAGGTATTGTTACTAGATGACAGGTGTTGTTACTAGATGACAGGTGTTGTTACTAGATGACAGGTGTTGTTACTAGATGACAGGTGTTGTTACTAGATGACAGGTGTTGTTACCAGATGACAGGTGTTGTTACTAGATGACAGGTGTTGTTACTAGATGACAGGTGTTGTTACTAGATGACAGGTGTTGTTACCAGATGACAGGTGTTGTTACTAGATGACAGGTGTTGTTGCTAGATGACAGGTGTTGTTACTAGATGACAGGTGTTGTTACCAGATGACAGGTGTTGTTACTAGATGACAGGTGTTGTTACCAGATGACAGGTGTTGTTACTAGATGACAGGTGTTGTTACTAGATGGCAGGTGTTGTTACCAGATGACAGGTGTTGTTACCAGATGACAGGTGTTGTTACCAGATGACAGGTGTTGTTGCTAGATGACAGGTGTTGTTGCTAGATGACAGGTGTTGTTGCTAGATGACAGGTGTTGTTACTAGATGACAGGTGTTGTTACTAGATGACAGGTGTTGTTACTAGATGACAGGTGTTGTTACCAGATGACAGGTGTTGTTACTAGATGACAGGTGTTGTTGCTAGATGACAGGTGTTGTTACTAGATGACAGGTGTTGTTACCAGATGACAGGTGTTGTTACTAGATGACAGGTGTTGTTACCAGATGACAGGTGTTGTTACCAGATGACAGGTGTTGTTACCAGATGACAGGTGTTGTTACCAGATGACAGGTGTTGTTACTAGATGACAGGTGTTGTTACTAGATGACAGGTGTTGTTACTAGATGACAGGTGTTGTTACTAGATGACAAGTGTTGTTACTAGATGACAGGTGTTGTTACTAGATGACAGGTGTTGTTACTAGATGACAGGTGTTGTTACTAGATGACAGGTGTTGTTACCAGATGACAGGTGTTGTTACTAGATGACAGGTGTTGTTACTAGATGACAGGTGTTGTTACTAGATGACAGGTGTTGTTACCAGATGACAGGTGTTGTTACCAGATGACAGGTGTTGTTACTAGATGACAGGTGTTGTTGCTAGATGACAGGTGTTGTTGCTAGATGACAGGTGTTGTTACTAGATGACAGGTGTTGTTACTAGATGACAGGTGTTGTTACTAGATGACAGGTGTTGTTACCAGATGACAGGTATTGTTACTAGATGACAGGTGTTGTTACTAGATGACAGGTGTTGTTACTAGATGACAGGTGTTGTTACTAGATGACAGGTGTTGTTACCAGATGACAGGTGTTGTTACTAGATGACAGGTGTTGTTGCTAGATGACAGGTGTTGTTACTAGATGACAGGTGTTGTTGCTAGATGACAGGTGTTGTTGCTAGATGACAGGTGTTGTTACTAGATGACAGGCGTTGTTGCTAGATGACAGGCGTTGTTGCTAGATGACAGGTGTTGTTGCCAGATGACAGGTGTTGTTACCAGATGACAGGTGTTGTTACCAGATGACAGGTGTTGTTACTAGATGACAGGTGTTGTTACCAGATGACAGGTGTTGTTACTAAATGACAGGTGTTGTTACTAAATGACAGGTGTTGTTACTAGATGACAGGTGTTGTTACTAGATGACAGGTGTTGTTACCAGATGACAGGTGTTTTTACCAGATGACAGGTGTTGTTACTAGATGACAGGTGTTGTTACCAGATGACAGGTGTTGTTACTAGATGACAGGTGTTGTTACTAGATGACAGGTGTTGTTACCAGATGACAGGTGTTGTTACTAGATGACAGGTGTTGTTACCAGATGACAGGTGTTGTTACCAGATGACAGGTGTTGTTACCAGATGACAGGTGTTGTTACCAGATGACAGGTGTTGTTACTAGATGACAGGTGTTGTTACTAGATGACAGGTGTTGTTAATAGATGACAGGTGTTGTTACTAGATGACAGGTGTTGTTACTAGATGACAGGTGTTGTTACCAGATGACAGGTGTTGTTACCAGATGACAGGTGTTGTTACCAGATGACAGGTGTTGTTACCAGATGACAGGTGTTGTTACTAGATGACAGGTGTTGTTAATAGATGACAGGTGTTTTTACTAGATGACAGGTGTTGTTACTAGATGACAGGTGTTGTTACTAGATGACAGGTGTTGTTACTAGATGACAGGTGTTGTTACCAGATGACAGGTGTTGTTACTAGATGACATGTGTTGTTACTAGATGACAGGTGTTGTTACCAGATGACAGGTGTTGTTACCAGATGACAGGTGTTGATAATAGATGACAGGTGTTGTTACTAGATGACAGGTGTTGTTAATAGATGACAGGTGTTTTTACTAGATGACAGGCGTTGTTACTAGATGACAGGTGTTGTTAATAGATGACAGGTGTTTTTACTATATGACAGGTGTTGTTACCGGATTGGATGACAGGTGTTGTTACCAGATGACAGGTGTTGTTACCAGATGACAGGTGTTGTTACCAGATGACAGGTGTTGTTACCAGATGACAGGTGTTGTTACCAGATGACAGGTGTTGTTACTAGATGGCAGGTGTTGTTACCAGATGACAGGTGTTGTTACCAGATGACACGGGTCTCTATGAATTAGGCGACTCCAGGCAGATGTCACTGACTGAATCCCCCTTGCATCACCGGGGGCAAACTACCTTCCCTTCCCTGCTATATTACAACGATTCCATTTAGATTTACAAATTAGGCTCATGTGCCTATTACTGAGGAGAGTCTTCCGTCTGGCCACTCTACCGTAAAAGGCCTGATTGATGGAGTGCTGCAGAAATGGTTGTCCTTCCGGAAGGTTCTCCCAGCTCTAGGAAGTCTTGGTGGTTCCAAACTTCTTCAATTAAAGAATGATGGAGGCCACTGTGCCTCGAGACAATCCTGTCTCAGAGCTCTACGGACAATTCCTTCAACCTCATGGCTTGGTTTTTACTCTGACATGCACTGACAACTGTGGGACCTTATATAGACAGGTGTGTGCCTTTCCAAATCATGTCCAATCAATTTAATTTATCACAGGTGGACTCCAATGAAGTTGTAGAGACATCTCAAGGATGATCAATTGAGAGGAGAGGAGAGGAGAGGAGAGGAGAGGAGGAGGAAAGAGGAGAGGAAAGAGGAGAGGAAAGAGGAGAGGAAAGGAGAGGAGAGGAGAGGAGAGCACCTCTAGCTGATCTATTGTATGAATCTGGCCATTTATTTAATTGATCCTGATGACAGGGGAAATGGACAGAATAGTACATCATTTACCATATTGATCCCTGTCTGTAGGCCATCGGCCACATCATTTATCATATTGATCCCTGTCTGTAGGCCATCCGCCACATCATTTATCATATTGATCCCTGTCTGTAGGCCATCGGCCACATCATTTATCATATTGATCCCTGTCTGTAGGCCATCGGCCACATCATTTATCATATTGATCCCTGTCTGTAGGCCATCCGCCACATCATTTACCATATTGATCCCTGTCTGTAGGCCATCCGCCACATCATTTATCATATTGATCCCTGTCTGTAGGCCATCGGCCACATCATTTATCATATTGATCCCTGTCTGTAGGCCATCCGCCACATCATTTACCATATTGATCCCTGTCTGTAGGCCATCGGCCACATCATTTATCATATTGATCCCTGTCTGTAGGCCATCGGCCACATCATTTACCATATTGATCCCTGTCTGTAAGACAATAAGTCTCACCAAGACAATCAGATCACACTCTGAAACTGCTTCATGATGAACTAGGTTTTCAATCAGTATTCTGACTGGACTAAACTGGGGTGGACTGGACTAAACTGGGGTGGACTGGACTAAACTGGGGTGGACTGGGCTAGACTAAACTGGGATGGACTGGACTAAACTGGGGTGGGCTGGACTAAACTGGGGTGGACTGGATTTAAACTGGGGTGTACTGGACTAACCTAGGGTGGACTGGACTGGGCTGGACTAACCTAGGGTGGACTGGACTAACCTAGGGTGGACTGGACTAACCTAGGGTGGACTGGACTGGACTGGACTAACCTAGGGTGGACTGGACTGGACTGGACTAACCTAGGGTGGACTGGACTGGGCTGGACTAACCTAGGGTGGACTGGACTGGACTAACCTAGGGTGGGCTGGACTGGACTGGACTAACCTAGGGTGGACTGGACTGGACTAACCTAGGGTGGACTGGACTGGACTGGACTAACCTAGGGTGGGCTGGACTGGACTGGACTAACCTAGGGTGGACTGGACTGGACTAACCTAGGGTGGACTGGACTGGACTAACCTAGGGTGGGCTGGACTGGACTGGACTAACCTAGGGTGGACTGGACTGGGGTGGGGTGGACTGGACTAATCTAGGGTGGGCTGGGCTGGGGTGGACTGGACTAACCTAGGGTGGACTGGACTGGGCTGGGGTGGACTGGACTAACCTAGGGTGGACTGGACTGGGCTGGGGTGGATTGGACTAACCTAGGGTGGACTAGACTGGGGTGGATCACAAAGGACACAACTGCAGTGGATCAATACAGTTTTAATTGTATTGTTAACAAATGACAAGAAGATCATATGAAAAGTAAAGGGATATTTGGCCTTTTGAAAAACAAATACTTACATTGAATACCCATCTACATTGAATATCCATCTACATTGAATACCCATCTACATTGAATACCCATCTACATTGAATATCCATCTACATTGAATACCCATCTACATTGAATACGCATCTACATTGAATACGCATCTACATTGAATACGCATCTACATTAAATATGCATCTACATTGAATATGCATCTACATTGAATACCCATCTACATTGAATACGCATCTACATTGAATACCCATCTACATTGAATACCCATCTACATTGAATACCCATCTACATTGAATACCCATCTACATTGAAAGAGTGATTTGGTGCAGTGAACAAGTAACTTTGTGAATGTGTTTGTTGTACTCAGTCAATTGAAAATGTTCTTAGAGTTTTGAAATATTAGCCATTTTGACGATCTTTTAGTCATGTTCTGATTTTTGCGCTTAAGAGTTGTGAAAATATACCACATACTCTGCTTGTGATCATTGCGCCAAACTCTTTGTTTATATATATATATATTTTATATATATTTTTAATTGAACCTTTATTTAACTAGGCAAGTCAGGTATGAACAAAATCTTAGTTACAATGACGGAAAAACCCAGGCCAAACCCAGATGACGCTAGGCCAATTCTACGCCGCCCTATGGGATTCCCCATCACGGCCGGAGTTCATAAGTTATATACACAACTCAGACTGAGGCCTAGAGGAAGATCCCTGCCAAACACACAACTCAGACTGAGGCCTAGAGGAAGATCACTGCCAAACACACAACTCAGACTGAGGCCTAGAGGAAGATCACTGCCAAACACACAACTCAGACTGAGGCCTAGAGGAAGATCACTGCCAAACACACAACTCAGACTGAGGCCTAGAGGAAGATCACTGCCAAACACACAACTCAGACTGAGGAATAGAGGAAGATCACTGCCAAACACACAACTCAGACTGAGGCCTAGAGGAAGATCACTGCCAAACACACAACTCAGACTGAGGCCTAGAGGAAGATCCCTGCCAAACACACAACTCAGACTGAGGCCTAGAGGAAGATCACTGCCAAACACACAACTCAGACTGAGGCCTAGAGGAAGATCACTGCCAAACACACAACTCAGACTGAGGCCTAGAGGAAGATCCCTGCCAAACACACAACTCAGACTGAGGCCTAGAGGAAGATCCCTGCCAAACACACAACTCAGACTGAGGCCTAGAGGAAGATCACTGCCAAACACACAACTCAGACTGAGGCCTAGAGGAAGATCACTGCCAAACACCGAAATGCCAAGTCATGTTTCAACCCTGACAAAGTGTTTTAATCGAATCAAATATCGAGTCATCATCTCCATGTATTTCATGGGGCTCGTGTGTGAGTTCGGTTTCGTGCCAATTCTGGCATCCCAAACTCACAATAACAATAACTGTCACAATAACTCACAATAACTGTCTAAAACTCTTTATAAAATATAAGCTCTGGCTGTGGATGTCTTCTGTGCATGACACATTCTGTTTCTGTGGTGAGGGTGTTTTTGAGGCAAGGGGAGAGAAACTGAGGAATGAATCTCAAATGGTACACTATTCCCTTTATAGGGCACTACTTTTGATCAGGTCTTATGCAAATGTAGTGCACTACATAGGATGCATGAGATAAATGGAGCAGGTGTACGCACCGTGGATTCCTGTGTGAAATCACTAATAGAATCCTGTCAATGCCTGTGACAGGTCGTCACTCTGGAGACATCAACCAGCGTTTAACATGCCAGCCAACCTTAATGCACCATAACAGCACGTGTCATGTACCGGCCCATCAGCATGTGACAGGCAACGATTGGGGACAGGAAGCCTTTCAGTTGCCTAGGCAGCAGGTGATTAGTAATGCAATCTCAGGAAACTGGCCCGTCTATCAGGCTCCATTAGGGCTCAAAGCTAACTGGAAACTGTCCCTTCCATCAGGCTCCATTATGGCTAAAAGATAACTGGAAAACTGCCTCTTGTTTTTGAGTGTCCCAGATTTTCGTTTACTATGTTACGTTTACCTCCTGAGTCCAGGTTGAATAACTAGCTTACTATTGTTTGTTTGCGAATCCTGAATCCCGCCCCCTATTCCCTGATAATCATGTTAATCCCAAAAGACAGACTTACTGTATTCTCTCCCTGCTATTCTCTTAGTAAAGTGATCTATTAAACTCTTTTAAAGGGGAGCACTATTGACTGAATTATCATTCAAAAATATTGTCAGCAACTTGCCTAAAAATATGTAAATTATTTTAAAACTCACATTTGCTCTGTCTGTCTGTCTGTCTGTCTGTCTGTCTGTCTGTCTGTCTGTCTGTCTCTATCGATTACCAACACAACTTTGAGGTTTGCCAGGGCTTCTTTTAAGTTGGAGAATGTACTAACCCTAACCCTAACCCTTGACAGGAGAGTCTGACACCCAGACACAGATGATTACAATTAGAGTTAATAGCATTTTTTTTAATGAAATGCCGAGATGAGATGAGGTGCACACACACACACACACACACACACACACACACACACACACACACACACACACACACACACACACACACACACACGTGGATTTTGATTAGCATGTGTTTCATCAGAGGGACATCACGATAGTCAGCGAGTCACCTGATGGAAAGGCAACACATCAAAAACACCCCACCTCCCGGTCTGAACGTTGTTATGATGCTGCGGCTGCTGGCAGTCTGAATCTACGTCCCCAATGGAGCCCTAGGGCACTACTTTAGACCAGGGCCCATAACCGTCCTATTCCCTACATAGGGCACTACTCTTGACCAGGGCCCATAACCACCCTACTCCCTACATAGTGCACTACTCTTGACCAGGGCCCATAACCACCCTATTCCCTACATAGGGCACTACTCTTGACCAGGGCCCATAACCACCCTATTCCCTACATAGTGCACTACTCTTGACCAGGGCCCATAACCGCCCTATTCCCTACATAGGGCACTACTCTTGACCAGGACCCATAACCGCCCTATTCCCTACATAGGGCACTACTCTTGACCAGGGCCCAATAGAGAATAAGGTTCCATTTGGGCTGCAGATTCAGACTGCCAACAGCAGCAGTAACAACCTTCAGACCGGGAGAGAGATGGGGTGCACTACTCTTGACCAGGGCCCATAGGGAATAGGGTGCCATTAGTGACGCAAGTGTCTCTGAGTTGACGTAGAGGTAGGTGAGACGTCAGCGGTTGCAGTATGACAGGTGACAAGGAGAATGAAGTTCACACAGGGATAATTACAGACTGAGTCCATCAGCTCTCCTCCTCCCCGCCTCCACAACACCCTGTCCTCCTCCCCTCCTCCTCCTCCTCTCCTCTCCGCCTCGTCCTCCTCTCCTCCTCGTCCTCCTCTCCTCCCCGCCCACACAACACCCTGTCCTCCTCCCCTCCTCCTCCTCCTCCTCCTCTCCTCCCCGCCTCCACAACCCCCTGTCCTCCTCTCCTCCTCCTACCCTCCACCTCCCCTCAAACACCCTGTCCTCCTCCCCTCCTCCTCCTCCTCTCCTCCTCCTCCTCCTCCTCCTCCTCCTCCTCTCCTCCTCGTCGTCCTCCTCCTCCTCCTCCTCCTCCTCACCTCCACAACCCCCTGTCCTCCTCCCCTCCTCCTCCTCCTCACCTTGTCCTCCTCCTCCTCCTCCTCCTCCCCACCTCCACAACACCCTGTCCTCCTCCTCTCCTCCTCCTCCTCTCCTCCTCCTCCTCCCCAACCCCCTGTCATGAACTTGATTTTCATGCAAATCCCCCAAAAAATCTGCGTAAACAATATGCACATTTTCCCACCAGTGGTGTGTTTGACCAAATAGACTTGTTGCGGATAAAAGTCAGTGTGATGATGATGTAGAGAACAGAACATTTAAATGTTTTCATGTACCGGATAAAAAAATCTAAAGATCACTGTGTTTCCATCGAGTTTTCAACTCTACTTATAGTTTTGTCACAAACACTGTTGCGTTAAATAGCAATGTGACCATTCTGGTCTACTAAAGGAGAGGTTGGAATGGCTGGGGGTACTAGAGGAGAGGTTGGGATTGGCTGGGGGTATTATAGGAGAGGTTGTACTGGCCGGGGGTAGAAGAGGAGAGGTTAGACTGGTTGGGGGTACTAGAGGAGAGGTTGGACTGGCTGGGGGTACTAAAGGAGAGGTTGGAATGGCTGGGGGTACTAGAGGATGGGTTGGACTGGCTGGGGGTACTAGAGGAGAGGTTGGACTGGCTGGGGGTACTAGAGGAGAGGTTGGACTGGCTGGGGGTATTAGAGGAGAGGTTGGACTGGCTGGGTGTACTAGAGGAGAGGTTGGACTGGCTGGGGGTACTAGAGGAGAGGTTGGAATGGCTGGGGGTATTAGAGGAGAGGTTGGACTGGCTGGGGGTACTAGAGGAGAGGTTGGACTGGCTGGGGGTAGAAGAGGAGAGGTTGGACTGGCTGGGGGTACTAGAGGAGAGGTTGGACTGGCTGGGGGTACTAGAGGAGAGGTTGGGACTGGCTGGGGATATTAGAGGAGAGGTTGGACTGGCTGGGGGTAGAAGAGGAGAGGTTAGACTGGTTGGGGGTACTAGAGGAGAGGTTGGACTGGCTGGGGGTACTAGAGGAGAGGTTGGAATGGCTGGGGGTATTAGAGGAGAGGTTGGACTGGCTGGGGGTACTAGAGGAGAGGTTGGGACTGGCTGGGGATATTAGAGGAGAGGTTGGACTGGCTGGGGGTACTAGAGGAGAGGTTGGACTGGCTGGGGGTACTAGAGGAGAGGTTGGACTGGCTGGGGGTAGAAGAGGAGAGGTTGGACTGGCTGGGGGTACTAGAGGAGAGATTGGACTGGCTGGGGGTACTAGAGGAGAGGTTGGACTGGCTGAGGGTACTAGAGGAGAGGTTGGACTGGCTGGGGTAGTACAGGAGAGTTTAGGGGAACACTAAACTATCACAAGCAAATCCCACTTTCTAGTAGTTTCTGGTATCTAGTATGATGTCCATTCTAGTATACTGTCCCTGCCTACTGCTCATTCTGTCCGTCATTCACTAAGCAGTTAGATCACGGTGCTGTGTTCCTCCCCATACCCAGGTATGTTCTGGCATGGGCACCGCTAACTCTAATCATGGCTAATCAAGACAGAAGACAGAAAACCATCCATATTCCCCATCGCATTTTCAAGACCCCGTCTCTCTCTCTCTCGCACCATATCTAATTTAATATATCGAGCGCCTGACGCCTGGGCTGGTTAGGAGCTGCTGCCGTAACCTTGCCAAGGGGGGATGAAACATGTTATTAACCTGGGGCAGAAAGCTCTCTAACATCTGTCCAAAACAATCAGAGAGAAGAGATGGAAGACTAGTAAAGACACTGAAAATGTAAGCTGTGAGTAAGTGGCTGCAGAAGAGAGCAGAAATGGGCGACAACCGGAGCAGTTTAATAATGCAAAACAAACTGTACCCAGAACAGCAAAATACGGGTCGAAATAACCCGTCGCCAAACCAGTCTGAAGTGCACCAAACACTTACAACAAACAATTCCACACACTGACATATGGGGAGGGAACAGAGGGGTATTATACACAACGAGTAATGTGGGAATGTAAACCAGGTGATGCGGGAAAAACAAGACAAAACAAACTGCACCCAGAACAGCAAAATACGGGTCGAAATAACCCGTCGCCAAACCAGTCTGAAGTGCACCAAACACTTACAACAAACAATTCCACACACAGACATATGGGGGGGGAACAGAGGGGTATTATACACGACGAGTAATGTGGGAATGTAAACCAGGTGATGCGGGAAAAACAAGACAAAACAAACTGCACCCAGAACAGCAAAATACGGGTCGAAATAACCCGTCGCCAAACCAGTCTGAAGTGCACAAAACACTTACAACAAACAATTCCACACACTGACATATGGGGGGGAACAGAGGGGTATTATACACGACGAGTAATGTGGGAATGTAAACCAGGTGATGCGGGAAAAACAAGACAAAACAAACTGCACCCAGAACAGCAAAATACGGGTCGAAATAACCCGTCGCCAAACCAGTCTGAAGTGCACCAAACACTTACAACAAACAATTCCACACACAGACATATGGGGGGGGAACAGAGGGGTATTATACACGACGAGTAATGTGGGAATGTAAACCAGGTGATGCGGGAAAAACAAGACAAAACAAACTGCACCCAGAACAGCAAAATACGGGTCGAAATAACCCGTCGCCAAACCAGTCTGAAGTGCACCAAACACTTACAACAAACAATTCCACACACTGACATATGGGGGGGGAACAGAGGGGTATTATACACGACGAGTAATGTGGGAATGTAAACCAGGTGATGCGGGAAAAACAAGACAAAACAAATGGAAATTGAAAGGTGGATCGGCGATGGCTAGAAGACCGGTGGTGTCGACCGCCGAACGCCGCCCGAACAAGGAGAGGAACCGACTTCGGCGGGAAAACACAAACCTATGTACCTGCATTATGCCTGGGAGGGAGCGTTTGGAGGAAGGGGAGAAGCCCCAACTGCGTTACTCACTTTTCAAAATACAGTCTTCATGATTTGCACATTTTGCCATCAAAAGCAGTCAGAGCTATGACGGTGTATGGTTTATGAAAACAGATTTGAATACATACTATATAAATATGTGCATGCAAGTGTATCGTTACCATACTGTGCATATACCATAGTGGAGTGGTTCCCAAACTTTCTATAGTCCAGTACCACTTCAAACATTCAACCTTCAGCTGCGTACCCCCTCTAGCACCAGGGTCAGCTGTACCCCCTCTAGCACCAGGGTCAGCTGTACCCCCTCTAGCACCAGGGTCAGCTGTACCCCCTCTAGCACCAGGGTCAGCTGTACCCCCTCTAGCACCAGGGTCAGCTGTACCCCCTCTAGCACCAGGGTCAGCTGTACCCCCTCTAGCACCAGGGTCAGCTGTACCCCCTCTAGCACCAGGGTCAGCTGTACCCCCTCTAGCACCAGGGTCAGCTGTACCCCCTCTAGCACCAGGGTCAGCTGTACCCCCTCTAGCACCAGGGTCAGCTGTACCCCCTCTAGCACCAGGGTCAGCTGTACCCCCTCTAGCACCAGGGTCAGTGGACTCTCAAATGTTGTTTTTTTACCATCATTGTAAGCCTGCAACACACACTATACAATACATTTATTAAACATAAGAATGAGTTTGAGTTTTTGTCACAACCCGGCTTTGGTAAGTGACAAAGAGCTCTTATAGGACCAGGGCACAAATAATAATATAATAATACTAATCAATAATTTAGCTCTTTTATTTAGCTATCTTACATTTTTAAAAAACGTATTTGTTCATCGAACATTGTGAAAACTCACCACAGGTTAATGAGAAGGGTGTGCTTGAAAGGATGCACATAACTCTGCAATGTTGGGTTGTATTGGAGAGAGTCTCAGTATTAAATCATTTTTTTTACCATGTATCCATTTTCGAGTTAGTGGAATTCCCACGTGACAGCAACGGTTAATGTGATTGGATGTTAATTCATTATTTGAGTAGGCCACCTGCATTTGACATTGTGTTGTTATTTCACTGAACACTAGATGGCTTAATTTAATTTTTGGCAGTGAAACGAGGCTACTCAGGCGAGAAATGAACCTCACCCAAATGTATAGGGGCGGCAGGGTAGCCTAGTGGGTAGCCTAGTGGTTAGAGCGTTGGACTAGTAACCGGAAGGTTGTGAGTTCAAATCCCCTAGCTGACAAGGTACAAATCTGTCGTTCTGCCCCTGAACAGGCAGTTAACCCACTGTTCCCAGGCCGTCATTGAAAATAAGAATTTGTTCTTAACTGACTTGCCTGGTTAAATAAAGGTTAAATAAAAATAAAAAAAGCCCCGTTGGAAAATATAAATGGTGTTTGAACATGTGAAGTATTTTTGTAAATATATATTTTTTTAATGTGAATCACAGTTTTATTTGGTGTAAAACCCCCCGACAGCAATGTGCGTAGTGTGTATCATAGTGTGTCTATATCATAGTGTGTCTATATCATAGTGTGTCTATACCGTAGTGTGTCTATACCGTAGTGTGTCTATACCGTAGTGTGTCTATACCATAGTGTGTCTATATCATAGTGTGTCTATACCAGAGTGTGTCTATACCAGAGTGTGTCTATATCAGAGTGTGTCTATATCATAGTGTGTCTATATCAGAGTGTGTCTATACCGTAGTGTGTCTATACCGTAGTGTGTCTATACCATAGTGTGTCTATATCATAGTGTGTCTATATCAGAGTGTGTCTATACCAGAGTGTGTCTATATCAGAGTGTGTCTATACCAGAGTGTGTCTATATCAGAGTGTGTCTATATCAGAGTGTGTCTATATCAGAGTGTGTCTATATCAGAGTGTGTCTATATCAGAGTGTGTCTATATCAGAGTGTGTCTATATCAGAGTGTGTCTATATCATAGTGTGTCTATATCAGAGTGTGTCTATACCATAGTGTGTCTATATCAGAGTGTGTCTATATCATAGTGTGTCTATACCAGAGTGTGTCTATATCAGAGTGTGTCTATATCATAGTGTGTCTATACCAGAGTGTGTCTATATCAGAGTGTGTCTATATCAGAGTGTGTCTATATCAGAGTGTGTCTATACCATAGTGTGTCTATATCAGAGTGTGTCTATATCAGAGTGTGTCTATATCAGAGTGTGTCTATATCAGAGTGTGTCTATACCATAGTGTATCTATATCATAGTGTGTCTATACCAGAGTGTGTCTATACCAGAGTGTGTCTATATCAGAGTGTGTCTATATCAGAGTGTGTCTATACCATAGTGTGTCTATATCAGAGTGTGTCTATATCAGAGTGTGTCTATATCAGAGTGTGTCTATACCATAGTGTATCTATATCATAGTGTGTCTATACCAGAGTGTGTCTATACCAGAGTGTGTCTATATCAGAGTGTGTCTATATCAGAGTGTGTCTATACCATAGTGTATCTATATCATAGTGTGTCTATACCAGAGTGTGTCTATACCAGAGTGTGTCTATACCAGAGTGTGTCTATACCAGAGTGTGTCTATATCAGAGTGTGTCTATATCAGAGTGTGTCTATATCAGAGTGTGTCTATACCAGAGTGTGTCTATATCATAGTGTGTCTATACCAGAGTGTGTCTATACCAGAGTGTGTCTATACCAGAGTGTGTCTATACCAGAGTGTGTCTATATCATAGTGTGTCTATACCAGAGTGTGTCTATACCATAGTGTGTCTATATCATAGTGTATCTATATCAGAGTGTGTCTATACCGTAGTGTGTCTATATCAGAGTGTGTCTATATCAGAGTGTGTCTATATCAGAGTGTGTCTATATCAGAGTGTGTCTATATCAGAGTGTGTCTATATCAGAGTGTGTCTATACCAGAGTGTATCTATATCAGAGTGTGTCTATACCGTAGTGTGTCTATATCAGAGTGTGTCTATATCAGAGTGTGTCTATATCAGAGTGTGTCTATATCAGAGTGTGTCTATATCAGAGTGTGTCTATACCAGAGTGTGTCTATATCAGAGTGTGTCTATATCAGAGTGTGTCTATACCGTAGTGTGTCTATATCAGAGTGTGTCTATATCAGAGTGTGTCTATATCAGAGTGTGTCTATACCGTAGTGTGTCTATACCAGAGTGTGTCTATATCAGAGTGTGTCTATATCAGAGTGTGTCTATACCAGAGTGTGTCTATATCAGAGTGTGTCTATACCAGAGTGTGTCTATATCAGAGTGTGTCTATACCAGAGTGTGTCTATACCAGAGTGTGTCTATATCAGAGTGTGTCTATATCAGAGTGTGTCTATACCAGAGTGTGTCTATACCAGAGTGTGTCTATACCAGAGTGTGTCTATATCAGAGTGTGTCTATATCAGAGTGTGTCTATATCAGAGTGTGTCTATATCAGAGTGTGTCTATATCAGAGTGTGTCTATATCATAGTGTGTCTATATCATAGTGTATCTATATCAGAGTGTGTCTATACCAGAGTGTGTCTATATCAGAGTGTATCTATACCATAGTGTGTCTATACCATAGTGTATCTATATCATAGTGTGTCTATATCATAGTGTGTCTATACCGTAGTGTGTCTATACCATAGTGTGTCTATATCAGAGTGTGTCTATACCGTAGTGTGTCTATACCATAGTGTGTCTATACCAGAGTGTGTCTATACCGTAGTGTGTCTATACCGTAGTGTATCTATACCGTAGTGTATCTATACCATAGTGTATCTATATCATAGTGTGTCTATATCATAGTGTGTCTATATCAGAGTGTGTCTATACCAGAGTGTGTCTATATCAGAGTGTGTCTATACCAGAGTGTGTCTATATCAGAGTGTGTCTATATCAGAGTGTGTCTATATCAGAGTGTGTCTATATCAGAGTGTGTCTATATCAGAGTGTGTCTATATCAGAGTGTGTCTATATCAGAGTGTGTCTATATCATAGTGTGTCTATATCAGAGTGTGTCTATACCATAGTGTGTCTATATCAGAGTGTGTCTATATCATAGTGTGTCTATACCAGAGTGTGTCTATATCAGAGTGTGTCTATATCATAGTGTGTCTATACCAGAGTGTGTCTATATCAGAGTGTGTCTATATCAGAGTGTGTCTATATCAGAGTGTGTCTATACCATAGTGTGTCTATATCAGAGTGTGTCTATATCAGAGTGTGTCTATATCAGAGTGTGTCTATATCAGAGTGTGTCTATACCATAGTGTATCTATATCATAGTGTGTCTATACCAGAGTGTGTCTATACCAGAGTGTGTCTATATCAGAGTGTGTCTATATCAGAGTGTGTCTATACCATAGTGTGTCTATATCAGAGTGTGTCTATATCAGAGTGTGTCTATATCAGAGTGTGTCTATACCATAGTGTATCTATATCATAGTGTGTCTATACCAGAGTGTGTCTATACCAGAGTGTGTCTATATCAGAGTGTGTCTATATCAGAGTGTGTCTATACCATAGTGTATCTATATCATAGTGTGTCTATACCAGAGTGTGTCTATACCAGAGTGTGTCTATACCAGAGTGTGTCTATACCAGAGTGTGTCTATATCAGAGTGTGTCTATATCAGAGTGTGTCTATATCAGAGTGTGTCTATACCAGAGTGTGTCTATATCATAGTGTGTCTATACCAGAGTGTGTCTATACCAGAGTGTGTCTATACCAGAGTGTGTCTATACCAGAGTGTGTCTATATCATAGTGTGTCTATACCAGAGTGTGTCTATACCATAGTGTGTCTATATCATAGTGTATCTATATCAGAGTGTGTCTATACCGTAGTGTGTCTATATCAGAGTGTGTCTATATCAGAGTGTGTCTATATCAGAGTGTGTCTATATCAGAGTGTGTCTATATCAGAGTGTGTCTATATCAGAGTGTGTCTATACCAGAGTGTATCTATATCAGAGTGTGTCTATACCGTAGTGTGTCTATATCAGAGTGTGTCTATATCAGAGTGTGTCTATATCAGAGTGTGTCTATATCAGAGTGTGTCTATATCAGAGTGTGTCTATACCAGAGTGTGTCTATATCAGAGTGTGTCTATATCAGAGTGTGTCTATACCGTAGTGTGTCTATATCAGAGTGTGTCTATATCAGAGTGTGTCTATATCAGAGTGTGTCTATACCGTAGTGTGTCTATACCAGAGTGTGTCTATATCAGAGTGTGTCTATATCAGAGTGTGTCTATACCAGAGTGTGTCTATATCAGAGTGTGTCTATACCAGAGTGTGTCTATATCAGAGTGTGTCTATACCAGAGTGTGTCTATACCAGAGTGTGTCTATATCAGAGTGTGTCTATATCAGAGTGTGTCTATACCAGAGTGTGTCTATACCAGAGTGTGTCTATACCAGAGTGTGTCTATATCAGAGTGTGTCTATATCAGAGTGTGTCTATATCAGAGTGTGTCTATATCAGAGTGTGTCTATATCAGAGTGTGTCTATATCATAGTGTGTCTATATCATAGTGTATCTATATCAGAGTGTGTCTATACCAGAGTGTGTCTATATCAGAGTGTATCTATACCATAGTGTGTCTATACCATAGTGTATCTATATCATAGTGTGTCTATATCATAGTGTGTCTATACCGTAGTGTGTCTATACCATAGTGTGTCTATATCAGAGTGTGTCTATACCGTAGTGTGTCTATACCATAGTGTGTCTATACCAGAGTGTGTCTATACCGTAGTGTGTCTATACCGTAGTGTATCTATACCGTAGTGTATCTATACCATAGTGTATCTATATCATAGTGTGTCTATATCATAGTGTGTCTATACCGTAGTGTGTCTATACCATAGTGTGTCTATACCATAGTGTGTCTATACCATAGTGTATCTATACCAGAGTGTGTCTATATCAGAGTGTGTCTATATCAGAGTGTATCTATACCAGAGTGTGTCTATATCAGAGTGTGTCTATACCATAGTGTGTCTATATCAGAGTGTGTCTATACCGTAGTGTGTCTATACCATAGTGTGTCTATATCAGAGTGTGTCTATACCGTAGTGTGTCTATACCATAGTGTATCTATATCAGAGTGTGTCTATATCAGAGTGTGTCTATATCAGAGTGTGTCTATATCAGAGTGTGTCTATACCGTAGTGTGTCTATACCATAGTGTGTCTATATCATAGTGTGTCTATACCATAGTGTGTCTATATCAGAGTGTGTCTATATCAGAGTGTGTCTATATCAGAGTGTGTCTATACCATAGTGTGTCTATATCAGAGTGTGTCTATATCAGAGTGTGTCTATATCAGAGTGTGTCTATATCATAGTGTGTCTATATCAGAGTGTGTCTATATCAGAGTGTGTCTATATCAGAGTGTGTCTATACCATAGTGTGTCTATATCAGAGTGTGTCTATATCAGAGTGTGTCTATACCGTAGTGTGTCTATATCAGAGTGTGTCTATATCAGAGTGTGTCTATATCATAGTGTGTCTATATCAGAGTGTGTCTATATCATAGTGTGTCTATATCAGAGTGTGTCTATATCAGAGTGTGTCTATATCAGAGTGTGTCTATATCATAGTGTGTCTATATCAGAGTGTGTCTATATCAGAGTGTGTCTATATCAGAGTGTGTCTATACCATAGTGTGTCTATATCAGAGTGTGTCTATACCATAGTGTGTCTATACCATAGTGTGTCTATACCATAGTGTGTCTATACCGTAGTGTCTCTATATCAGAGTGTGTCTATACCAGAGTGTGTCTATACCATAGTGTGTCTATACCATAGTGTGTCTATACCATAGTGTGTCTATATCAGAGTGTGTCTATACCATAGTGTGTCTATACCGTAGTGTCTCTATATCAGAGTGTGTCTATGCCATAGTGTGTCTATACCATAGTGTGTCTATATCATAGCGTGTCTATACCATAGTGTATCTATATCAGAGTGTGTCTATATCAGAGTGTGTCTATATCAGAGTGTGTCTATACCATAGTGTGTCTATATCATAGTGTGTCTATACCATAGTGTGTCTATACCATAGTGTGTCTATACCATAGTGTATCTATACCGTAGTGTATCTATACCGTAGTGTGTCTATACCGTAGTGTGTCTATATCATAGTGTGTCTATACCGTAGTGTATCTATACCGTAGTGTGTCTATATCATAGTGTGTCTATACCATAGTGTGTCTATATCATAGTGTGTCTATACCATAGTGTGTCTATATCATAGTGTGTCTATACCATAGTGTGTCTATACCATAGTGTGTCTATACCATAGTGTGTCTATATCATAGTGTGTCTATACCATAGTGTGTCTATACCATAGTGTGTCTATACCATAGTGTGTCTATACCATAGTGTGTCTATATCATAGTGTGTCTATATCATAGTGTATCTATACCATAGTGTATCTATACCGTAGTGTGTCTATATCATAGTGTGTCTATACCGTAGTGTATCTATACCGTAGTGTGTCTATATCATAGTGTGTCTATACCATAGTGTGTCTATATCATAGTGTGTCTATACCATAGTGTGTCTATATCATAGTGTGTCTATACCATAGTGTGTCTATACCATAGTGTGTCTATACCATAGTGTGTCTATATCATAGTGTGTCTATACCATAGTGTGTCTATACCATAGTGTGTCTATACCATAGTGTGTCTATATCATAGTGTGTCTATATCATAGTGTGTCTATACCGTAGTGTATCTATACCGTAGTGTGTCTATATCATAGTGTGTCTATACCATAGTGTGTCTATACCGTAGTGTGTCTATATCATAGTGTGTCTATACCATAGTGTGTCTATACCAGAGTGTGTCTATATCAGAGTGTGTCTATACCATAGTGTGTCTATACCGTAGTGTGTCTATATCATAGTGTGTCTATACCAGAGTGTGTCTATATCAGAGTGTGTCTATACCAGAGTGTGTCTATATCAGAGTGTGTCTATATCAGAGTGTGTCTATATCAGAGTGTGTCTATACCATAGTGTGTCTATACCGTAGTGTGTCTATATCAGAGTGTGTCTATACCATAGTGTGTCTATACCGTAGTGTGTCTATATCAGAGTGTGTCTATACCATAGTGTGTCTATACCGTAGTGTGTCTATATCAGAGTGTGTCTATACCAGAGTGTGTCTATACCATAGTGTGTCTATATCAGAGTGTGTCTATATCAGAGTGTGTCTATACCATAGTGTGTCTATACCGTAGTGTGTCTATATCAGAGTGTGTCTATACCAGAGTGTGTCTATACCATAGTGTGTCTATATCAGAGTGTGTCTATACCATAGTGTGTCTATACCGTAGTGTGTCTATATCAGAGTGTGTCTATACCAGAGTGTGTCTATACCATAGTGTGTCTATATCAGAGTGTGTCTATATCAGAGTGTGTCTATACCATAGTGTGTCTATACCGTAGTGTGTCTATATCAGAGTGTGTCTATACCATAGTGTGTCTATACCGTAGTGTGTCTATATCAGAGTGTGTCTATACCATAGTGTGTCTATACCGTAGTGTGTCTATATCAGAGTGTGTCTATACCAGAGTGTGTCTATACCATAGTGTGTCTATATCAGAGTGTGTCTATATCAGAGTGTGTCTATACCATAGTGTGTCTATACCGTAGTGTGTCTATATCAGAGTGTGTCTATACCATAGTGTGTCTATACCGTAGTGTGTCTATATCAGAGTGTGTCTATACCATAGTGTGTCTATACCGTAGTGTGTCTATATCAGAGTGTGTCTATACCAGAGTGTGTCTATACCATAGTGTGTCTATATCAGAGTGTGTCTATATCAGAGTGTGTCTATACCATAGTGTGTCTATACCGTAGTGTGTCTATATCAGAGTGTGTCTATACCAGAGTGTGTCTATACCATAGTGTGTCTATATCAGAGTGTGTCTATATCAGAGTGTGTCTATACCATAGTGTGTCTATATCAGAGTGTGTCTATATCAGAGTGTGTCTATACCAGAGTGTGTCTATACCATAGTGTGTCTATATCAGAGTGTGTCTATATCAGAGTGTGTCTATACCATAGTGTGTCTATACCGTAGTGTGTCTATATCAGAGTGTGTCTATACCAGAGTGTGTCTATACCATAGTGTGTCTATACCATAGTGTGTCTATACCATAGTGTGTCTATACCATAGTGTATCTATATCAGAGTGTGTCTATATCAGAGTGTGTCTATATCAGAGTGTGTCTATATCAGAGTGTGTCTATACCGTAGTGTGTCTATACCATAGTGTGTCTATATCATAGTGTGTCTATACCATAGTGTGTCTATATCAGAGTGTGTCTATATCAGAGTGTGTCTATATCAGAGTGTGTCTATACCATAGTGTGTCTATATCAGAGTGTGTCTATATCAGAGTGTGTCTATATCAGAGTGTGTCTATATCATAGTGTGTCTATATCAGAGTGTGTCTATATCAGAGTGTGTCTATATCAGAGTGTGTCTATACCATAGTGTGTCTATATCAGAGTGTGTCTATATCAGAGTGTGTCTATACCGTAGTGTGTCTATATCAGAGTGTGTCTATATCAGAGTGTGTCTATATCATAGTGTGTCTATATCAGAGTGTGTCTATATCATAGTGTGTCTATATCAGAGTGTGTCTATATCAGAGTGTGTCTATATCAGAGTGTGTCTATATCATAGTGTGTCTATATCAGAGTGTGTCTATATCAGAGTGTGTCTATATCAGAGTGTGTCTATACCATAGTGTGTCTATATCAGAGTGTGTCTATACCATAGTGTGTCTATACCATAGTGTGTCTATACCATAGTGTGTCTATACCGTAGTGTCTCTATATCAGAGTGTGTCTATACCAGAGTGTGTCTATACCATAGTGTGTCTATACCATAGTGTGTCTATACCATAGTGTGTCTATATCAGAGTGTGTCTATACCATAGTGTGTCTATACCGTAGTGTCTCTATATCAGAGTGTGTCTATGCCATAGTGTGTCTATACCATAGTGTGTCTATATCATAGCGTGTCTATACCATAGTGTATCTATATCAGAGTGTGTCTATATCAGAGTGTGTCTATATCAGAGTGTGTCTATACCATAGTGTGTCTATATCATAGTGTGTCTATACCATAGTGTGTCTATACCATAGTGTGTCTATACCATAGTGTATCTATACCGTAGTGTATCTATACCGTAGTGTGTCTATACCGTAGTGTGTCTATATCATAGTGTGTCTATACCGTAGTGTATCTATACCGTAGTGTGTCTATATCATAGTGTGTCTATACCATAGTGTGTCTATATCATAGTGTGTCTATACCATAGTGTGTCTATATCATAGTGTGTCTATACCATAGTGTGTCTATACCATAGTGTGTCTATACCATAGTGTGTCTATATCATAGTGTGTCTATACCATAGTGTGTCTATACCATAGTGTGTCTATACCATAGTGTGTCTATACCATAGTGTGTCTATATCATAGTGTGTCTATATCATAGTGTATCTATACCATAGTGTATCTATACCGTAGTGTGTCTATATCATAGTGTGTCTATACCGTAGTGTATCTATACCGTAGTGTGTCTATATCATAGTGTGTCTATACCATAGTGTGTCTATATCATAGTGTGTCTATACCATAGTGTGTCTATATCATAGTGTGTCTATACCATAGTGTGTCTATACCATAGTGTGTCTATACCATAGTGTGTCTATATCATAGTGTGTCTATACCATAGTGTGTCTATACCATAGTGTGTCTATACCATAGTGTGTCTATATCATAGTGTGTCTATATCATAGTGTGTCTATACCGTAGTGTATCTATACCGTAGTGTGTCTATATCATAGTGTGTCTATACCATAGTGTGTCTATACCGTAGTGTGTCTATATCATAGTGTGTCTATACCATAGTGTGTCTATACCAGAGTGTGTCTATATCAGAGTGTGTCTATACCATAGTGTGTCTATACCGTAGTGTGTCTATATCATAGTGTGTCTATACCAGAGTGTGTCTATATCAGAGTGTGTCTATACCAGAGTGTGTCTATATCAGAGTGTGTCTATATCAGAGTGTGTCTATATCAGAGTGTGTCTATACCATAGTGTGTCTATACCGTAGTGTGTCTATATCAGAGTGTGTCTATACCATAGTGTGTCTATACCGTAGTGTGTCTATATCAGAGTGTGTCTATACCATAGTGTGTCTATACCGTAGTGTGTCTATATCAGAGTGTGTCTATACCAGAGTGTGTCTATACCATAGTGTGTCTATATCAGAGTGTGTCTATATCAGAGTGTGTCTATACCATAGTGTGTCTATACCGTAGTGTGTCTATATCAGAGTGTGTCTATACCAGAGTGTGTCTATACCATAGTGTGTCTATATCAGAGTGTGTCTATACCATAGTGTGTCTATACCGTAGTGTGTCTATATCAGAGTGTGTCTATACCAGAGTGTGTCTATACCATAGTGTGTCTATATCAGAGTGTGTCTATATCAGAGTGTGTCTATACCATAGTGTGTCTATACCGTAGTGTGTCTATATCAGAGTGTGTCTATACCATAGTGTGTCTATACCGTAGTGTGTCTATATCAGAGTGTGTCTATACCATAGTGTGTCTATACCGTAGTGTGTCTATATCAGAGTGTGTCTATACCAGAGTGTGTCTATACCATAGTGTGTCTATATCAGAGTGTGTCTATATCAGAGTGTGTCTATACCATAGTGTGTCTATACCGTAGTGTGTCTATATCAGAGTGTGTCTATACCATAGTGTGTCTATACCGTAGTGTGTCTATATCAGAGTGTGTCTATACCATAGTGTGTCTATACCGTAGTGTGTCTATATCAGAGTGTGTCTATACCAGAGTGTGTCTATACCATAGTGTGTCTATATCAGAGTGTGTCTATATCAGAGTGTGTCTATACCATAGTGTGTCTATACCGTAGTGTGTCTATATCAGAGTGTGTCTATACCAGAGTGTGTCTATACCATAGTGTGTCTATATCAGAGTGTGTCTATATCAGAGTGTGTCTATACCATAGTGTGTCTATATCAGAGTGTGTCTATATCAGAGTGTGTCTATACCAGAGTGTGTCTATACCATAGTGTGTCTATATCAGAGTGTGTCTATATCAGAGTGTGTCTATACCATAGTGTGTCTATACCGTAGTGTGTCTATATCAGAGTGTGTCTATACCAGAGTGTGTCTATACCATAGTGTGTCTATACCGTAGTGTGTCTATACCGTAGTGTATCTATACCGTAGTGTATCTATACCGTAGTGTATCTATACCATAGTGTGTCTATACCGTAGTGTGTCTATACCATAGTGTATCTATACCATAGTGTATCTATACCATAGTGTGTCTATACCGTAGTGTATCTATACCGTAGTGTATCTATACCGTAGTGTATCTATACCATAGTGTGTCTATACCGTAGTGTGTCTATACCATAGTGTATCTATACCATAGTGTATCTATACCATAGTGTGTCTATATCAGAGTGTGTCTATACCAGAGTGTGTCTATACCATAGTGTGTCTATACCGTAGTGTGTCTATACCGTAGTGTATCTATACCGTAGTGTATCTATACCGTAGTGTATCTATACCATAGTGTGTCTATACCGTAGTGTGTCTATACCATAGTGTATCTATACCATAGTGTGTCTATACCATAGTGTGTCTATACCAGAGTGTGTCTATACCATAGTGTGTCTATACCGTAGTGTGTCTATACCGTAGTGTATCTATACCGTAGTGTATCTATACCGTAGTGTATCTATACCGTAGTGTATCTATATCATAGTGTGTCTATACCATAGTGTATCTATACCATAGTGTGTCTATACCATAGTGTGTCTATACCAGAGTGTGTCTATATCAGAGTGTATCTATACCAGAGTGTGTCTATACCGTAGTGTCTCTATATCAGAGTGTGTCTATATCAGAGTGTGTCTATATCAGAGTGTGTCTATACCATAGTGTGTCTATACCGTAGTGTGTCTATACCAGAGTGTGTCTATACCAGAGTGTGTCTATATCAGAGTGTGTCTATACCGTAGTGTGTCTATACCAGAGTGTGTCTATACCAGAGTGTGTCTATACCAGAGTGTGTCTATACCGTAGTGTGTCTATACCAGAGTGTGTCTATACCAGAGTGTGTCTATACCAGAGTGTGTCTATACCAGAGTGTGTCTATACCATAGTGTATCTATACCGTAGTGTGTCTATACCAGAGTGTGTCTATACCAGAGTGTGTCTATACCAGAGTGTGTCTATACCAGAGTGTGTCTATACCAGAGTGTGTCTATACCGTAGTGTGTCTATATCAGAGTGTGTCTATATCGTAGTGTGTCTATACCAGAGTGTGTCTATACCGTAGTGTGTCTATACCGTAGTGTGTCTATACCATAGTGTGTCTATACCAGAGTGTGTCTATACCAGAGTGTGTCTATACCGTAGTGTGTCTATATCAGAGTGTGTCTATATCGTAGTGTGTCTATACCAGAGTGTGTCTATACCAGAGTGTGTCTATACCAGAGTGTGTCTATACCGTAGTGTGTCTATACCAGAGTGTGTCTATACCAGAGTGTGTCTATACCAGAGTGTGTCTATACCGTAGTGTGTCTATATCAGAGTGTGTCTATATCGTAGTGTGTCTATACCAGAGTGTGTCTATACCGTAGTGTGTCTATACCGTAGTGTGTCTATACCATAGTGTGTCTATACCATAGTGTGTCTATACCATAGTGTGTCTATACCATAGTGTGTCTATACCATAGTGTGTCTATATCATAGTGTGTCTATACCATAGTGTGTCTATATCATAGTGTGTCTATATCATAGTGTGTCTATGCCATAGTGTGTCTATATCATAGTGTATCTATACCGTAGTGTGTCTATACCATAGTGTATCTATACCATAATGTGTCTATACCATAGTGTGTCTATACCATAGTGTGTCTATACCGTAGTGTGTCTATACCGTAGTGTGTCTATACCATAGTGTGTCTATACCATAGTGTATCTATATCATAGTGTGTCTATACCATAGTGTATCTATACCGTAGTGTGTCTATACCATAGTGTGTCTATACCATAGTGTGTCTATACCATAGTGTATCTATACCGTAGTGTGTCTATACCATAGTGTATCTATATCATAGTGTGTCTATATCATAGTGTATCTATATCATAGTGTGTCTATACCATAGTGTGTCTATACCATAGTGTATCTATACCATAGTGTATCTATACCATAGTGTGTCTATATCATAGTGTATCTATACCATAGTGTATCTATATCATAGTGTGTCTATACCATAGTGTATCTATACCATAGTGTGTCTATACCATAGTGTATCTATACCATAGTGTATCTATACCATAGTGTATCTATATCATAGTGTGTCTATACCATAGTGTATCTATACCATAGTGTGTCTATATCATAGTGTATCTATACCGTAGTGTGTCTATACCATAGTGTGTCTATACCATAGTGTATCTATACCATAGTGTGTCTATACCATAGTGTGTCTATATCAGAGTGTGTCTATACCATAGTGTGTCTATATCAGAGTGTGTCTATACCATAGTGTGTCTATATCATAGTGTGTCTATATCATAGTGTATCTATACCATAGTGTGTCTATACCATAGTGTATCTATACCATAATGTGTCTATATCATAGTGTATCTATACCATAATGTGTCTATGCCATAGTGTGTCTATATCATAGTGTATCTATACCATAATGTGTCTATGCCATAGTGTGTCTATATCATAGTGTATCTATACCGTAGTGTGTCTATATCATAGTGTATCTATACCATAATGTGTCTATGCCATAGTGTGTCTATACCATAGTGTATCTATACCGTAGTGTGTCTATACCATAGTGTATCTATACCGGAGTGTGTCTATACCATAGTGTGTCTATATCATAGTGTATCTATACCATAGTGTATCTATACCATAGTGTGTCTATACCGTAGTGTATCTATACCATAGTGTGTCTATACCGTAGTGTGTCTATACCATAGTGTGTCTATACCATAGTGTGTCTATACCGTAGTGTGTCTATACCGTAGTGTATCTATATCATAGTGTGTCTATATCAGAGTGTGTCTATACCAGAGTGTGTCTATACCGTAGTGTGTCTATATCAGAGTGTGTCTATATCAGAGTGTGTCTATATCAGAGTGTGTCTATACCATAGTGTGTCTATACCGTAGTGTGTCTATACCAGAGTGTGTCTATACCAGAGTGTGTCTATATCAGAGTGTGTCTATACCGTAGTGTGTCTATACCAGAGTGTGTCTATACCAGAGTGTGTCTATACCAGAGTGTGTCTATACCGTAGTGTGTCTATACCGTAGTGTATCTATACCGTAGTGTATCTATACCGTAGTGTATCTATATCATAGTGTGTCTATACCATAGTGTATCTATACCATAGTGTGTCTATACCATAGTGTGTCTATACCAGAGTGTGTCTATATCAGAGTGTATCTATACCAGAGTGTGTCTATACCGTAGTGTCTCTATATCAGAGTGTGTCTATATCAGAGTGTGTCTATATCAGAGTGTGTCTATACCATAGTGTGTCTATACCGTAGTGTGTCTATACCAGAGTGTGTCTATACCAGAGTGTGTCTATATCAGAGTGTGTCTATACCGTAGTGTGTCTATACCAGAGTGTGTCTATACCAGAGTGTGTCTATACCAGAGTGTGTCTATACCGTAGTGTGTCTATACCAGAGTGTGTCTATACCAGAGTGTGTCTATACCAGAGTGTGTCTATACCAGAGTGTGTCTATACCATAGTGTATCTATACCGTAGTGTGTCTATACCAGAGTGTGTCTATACCAGAGTGTGTCTATACCAGAGTGTGTCTATACCAGAGTGTGTCTATACCAGAGTGTGTCTATACCGTAGTGTGTCTATATCAGAGTGTGTCTATATCGTAGTGTGTCTATACCAGAGTGTGTCTATACCGTAGTGTGTCTATACCGTAGTGTGTCTATACCATAGTGTGTCTATACCAGAGTGTGTCTATACCAGAGTGTGTCTATACCGTAGTGTGTCTATATCAGAGTGTGTCTATATCGTAGTGTGTCTATACCAGAGTGTGTCTATACCAGAGTGTGTCTATACCAGAGTGTGTCTATACCGTAGTGTGTCTATACCAGAGTGTGTCTATACCAGAGTGTGTCTATACCAGAGTGTGTCTATACCGTAGTGTGTCTATATCAGAGTGTGTCTATATCGTAGTGTGTCTATACCAGAGTGTGTCTATACCGTAGTGTGTCTATACCGTAGTGTGTCTATACCATAGTGTGTCTATACCATAGTGTGTCTATACCATAGTGTGTCTATACCATAGTGTGTCTATATCATAGTGTGTCTATACCATAGTGTGTCTATATCATAGTGTGTCTATATCATAGTGTGTCTATGCCATAGTGTGTCTATATCATAGTGTATCTATACCGTAGTGTGTCTATACCATAGTGTATCTATACCATAATGTGTCTATACCATAGTGTGTCTATACCATAGTGTGTCTATACCGTAGTGTGTCTATACCGTAGTGTGTCTATACCATAGTGTGTCTATACCATAGTGTATCTATATCATAGTGTGTCTATACCATAGTGTATCTATACCGTAGTGTGTCTATACCATAGTGTGTCTATACCATAGTGTGTCTATACCATAGTGTATCTATACCGTAGTGTGTCTATACCATAGTGTATCTATATCATAGTGTGTCTATATCATAGTGTATCTATATCATAGTGTGTCTATACCATAGTGTGTCTATACCATAGTGTATCTATACCATAGTGTATCTATACCATAGTGTGTCTATATCATAGTGTATCTATACCATAGTGTATCTATATCATAGTGTGTCTATACCATAGTGTATCTATACCATAGTGTGTCTATACCATAGTGTATCTATACCATAGTGTATCTATACCATAGTGTATCTATATCATAGTGTGTCTATACCATAGTGTATCTATACCATAGTGTGTCTATATCATAGTGTATCTATACCGTAGTGTGTCTATACCATAGTGTGTCTATACCATAGTGTATCTATACCATAGTGTGTCTATACCATAGTGTGTCTATATCAGAGTGTGTCTATACCATAGTGTGTCTATATCAGAGTGTGTCTATACCATAGTGTGTCTATATCATAGTGTGTCTATATCATAGTGTATCTATACCATAGTGTGTCTATACCATAGTGTATCTATACCATAATGTGTCTATATCATAGTGTATCTATACCATAATGTGTCTATGCCATAGTGTGTCTATATCATAGTGTATCTATACCATAATGTGTCTATGCCATAGTGTGTCTATATCATAGTGTATCTATACCGTAGTGTGTCTATATCATAGTGTATCTATACCATAATGTGTCTATGCCATAGTGTGTCTATACCATAGTGTATCTATACCGTAGTGTGTCTATACCATAGTGTATCTATACCGGAGTGTGTCTATACCATAGTGTGTCTATATCATAGTGTATCTATACCATAGTGTATCTATACTATAGTGTGTCTATACCGTAGTGTATCTATACCATAGTGTGTCTATACCGTAGTGTGTCTATACCATAGTGTGTCTATACCATAGTGTGTCTATACCGTAGTGTGTCTATACCGTAGTGTATCTATATCATAGTGTGTCTATATCAGAGTGTGTCTATACCAGAGTGTGTCTATACCGTAGTGTGTCTATATCATAGTGTGTCTATACCATAGTGTGTCTATATCATAGTGTGTCTATATCAGAGTGTGTCTATACCAGAGTGTGTCTATACCGTAGCGTGTCTATACCATAGTGTATCTATATCATAGTGTATCTATACCATAGTGTATCTATACCATAGTGTGTCTATACCATAGTGTATCTATACCATAGTGTATCTGTACCATAGTGTGTCTATATCAGAGTGTGTCTATATCATAGTGTGTCTATACCATAGTGTATCTATACCGTAGTGTGTCTATACCATAGTGTATCTATATCATAGTGTGTCTATATCATAGTGTATCTATATCATAGTGTGTCTATACCATAGTGTATCTATACCATAGTGTGTCTATATCATAGTGTATCTATATCATAGTGTATCTATACCATAGTGTGTCTATACCATAGTGTGTCTATACCGTAGTGTGTCTATACCATAGTGTGTCTATACCATAGTGTGTCTATATCAGAGTGTATCTATACCATAGTGTATCTATACCATAGTGTGTCTATATCAGAGTGTGTCTATACCATAGTGTATCTATACCGTAGTGTGTCTATATCATAGTGTATCTATACCATAGTGTATCTATACCATAGTGTGTCTATATCATAGTGTGTCTATACCATAGTGTATCTATACCGTAGTGTGTCTATACCATAGTGTATCTATACCATAATGTGTCTATACCATAGTGTGTCTATACCATAGTGTGTCTATACCGTAGTGTGTCTATACCGTAGTGTGTCTATACCATAGTGTGTCTATATCAGAGTGTATCTATACCATAATGTGTCTATGCCATAGTGTGTCTATATCATAGTGTATCTATACCATAGTGTGTCTATACCATAGTGTGTCTATACCATAGTGTGTCTATACCGTAGTGTATCTATACCATAGTGTGTCTATGCCATAGTGTGTCTATATCATAGTGTATCTATACCGTAGTGTGTCTATACCATAGTGTATCTATACCATAATGTGTCTATACCATAGTGTGTCTATACCATAGTGTGTCTATACCGTAGTGTGTCTATACCGTAGTGTGTCTATACCATAGTGTGTCTATACCATAGTGTATCTATATCATAGTGTGTCTATATCATAGTGTATCTATATCATAGTGTGTCTATACCATAGTGTATCTATACCGTAGTGTGTCTATACCATAGTGTGTCTATACCATAGTGTGTCTATACCATAGTGTATCTATACCGTAGTGTGTCTATACCATAGTGTATCTATATCATAGTGTGTCTATATCATAGTGTATCTATATCATAGTGTGTCTATACCATAGTGTGTCTATACCATAGTGTATCTATACCATAGTGTATCTATACCATAGTGTGTCTATATCATAGTGTATCTATACCATAGTGTATCTATATCATAGTGTGTCTATACCATAGTGTATCTATACCATAGTGTGTCTATACCATAGTGTATCTATACCATAGTGTATCTATACCATAGTGTATCTATATCATAGTGTGTCTATACCATAGTGTATCTATACCATAGTGTGTCTATATCATAGTGTATCTATACCGTAGTGTGTCTATACCATAGTGTGTCTATACCATAGTGTATCTATACCATAGTGTGTCTATACCATAGTGTGTCTATATCAGAGTGTGTCTATACCATAGTGTGTCTATATCAGAGTGTGTCTATACCATAGTGTGTCTATATCATAGTGTGTCTATATCATAGTGTATCTATACCATAGTGTGTCTATACCATAGTGTATCTATACCATAATGTGTCTATATCATAGTGTATCTATACCATAATGTGTCTATGCCATAGTGTGTCTATATCATAGTGTATCTATACCATAATGTGTCTATGCCATAGTGTGTCTATATCATAGTGTATCTATACCGTAGTGTGTCTATATCATAGTGTATCTATACCATAATGTGTCTATGCCATAGTGTGTCTATACCATAGTGTATCTATACCGTAGTGTGTCTATACCATAGTGTATCTATACCGGAGTGTGTCTATACCATAGTGTGTCTATATCATAGTGTATCTATACCATAGTGTATCTATACCATAGTGTGTCTATACCGTAGTGTATCTATACCATAGTGTGTCTATACCGTAGTGTGTCTATACCATAGTGTGTCTATACCATAGTGTGTCTATACCGTAGTGTGTCTATACCGTAGTGTATCTATATCATAGTGTGTCTATATCAGAGTGTGTCTATACCAGAGTGTGTCTATACCGTAGTGTGTCTATATCATAGTGTGTCTATACCATAGTGTGTCTATATCATAGTGTGTCTATATCAGAGTGTGTCTATACCAGAGTGTGTCTATACCGTAGCGTGTCTATACCATAGTGTATCTATATCATAGTGTATCTATACCATAGTGTGTCTATACCATAGTGTGTCTATACCATAGTGTGTCTATACCATAGTGTATCTATACCGTAGTGTGTCTATACCATAGTGTGTCTATACCATAGTGTATCTATACCGTAGTGTGTCTATATCAGAGTGTGTCTATACCATAGTGTATCTATACCGTAGTGTGTCTATACCGTAGTGTATCTATACCATAGTGTGTCTATACCATAGTGTGTCTATACCATAGTGTATCTATACCGTAGTGTATCTATACCATAGTGTGTCTATACCATAGTGTGTCTATACCATAGTGTATCTATACCATAGTGTATCTATACCATAGTGTATCTATACCGTAGTGTGTCTATATCATAGTGTATCTATACCGTAGTGTGTCTATATCATAGTGTATCTATATCATAGTGTGTCTATATCATAGTGTATCTATATCATAGTGTATCTATATCATAGTGTGTCTATATCATAGTGTATCTATATCATAGTGTGTCTATATCATAGTGTATCTATATCATAGTGTGTCTATACCATAGTGTATCTATATCATAGTGTATCTATACCATAGTGTGTCTATACCATAGTGTGTCTATACCATAGTGTGTCTATACCATAGAAGAAAGAGATGATGAGATTCAGTATTTGCATCCCAAATGTCTCCCTACAGTATTCCCTATATTGCACTACATTTGACCAGATAAAAAAAAATATATATTACCTTTACTTTAACTAGGCAGGTCAGTTAAGAACATCCAAATCAGACAGTTTGATTACCTGAGAAATCTACTGTATATGTTGTCAGCTTAATCTCAATCTCTTCATTCAAAGACTCACTTTTACTGACAGTTGTGGCTGCTTTGCGTGATGTATTGTTGTCTCTACCTTCTTGCCCTTTGTGTTGTTGTCTGGGCCCAATAATGTTTGTACCATGTTGTGCTGCTATCATGTCGTGCTACCGCCATGTTGTGTTGCTACCATGTTGTTGTCATGTTGTGATGCTACCATGTTGTTGTCATGTTGTGTTGCTGTCATGTTGTGTTGCTACCATGTTGTTGTCATGTTGTGTTGCTGTCATGTTGTGTTGCTACCATGTTGTGTTGTCATGTTGTGTTACTACCATGTTGTGTTGCTACCATGTTGTGTTGTCATGTTGTGTTGCTACCATGTTGTGTTGTCATGTTGTGTTTCTACCATGTTGTGTTGTCATGTTGTGTTGCTACCATGTTGTGTTGTCATGTTGTGTTGCTACCATGTTGTGTTGTCATGTTGTGTTGCTACCATATTGTTGTCATGTTGTGTTGTTGTCATGTTGTGTTGCTACCAGGTTGTTGTCATGTTGTGTTGTTGTCATGTTGTGTTGCTACCATGTTGTGTTGTCATGTTGTGTTGCTACCATGTTGTTGTCATGTTGTGTTGTTGTCATGCTGTGTTGCTACCATGCTGTGTTGTCATGTTTGTGTTGTTGTCATGTTGTGTTGTTGTCATGTGTTGCTGCCATGCTGTGTTGTCATTTTTTTACATCCCAGCCCCCATCCCCGCAGGAGGCCTTTTGGTAGGCCATCATTGTAAATTACAATTTGTTCTTAACTGACTTGTTTGGTTAAAGGTTCAATAAAAAAAATGTATATCTATATATTTTTTAAAGCTTTTATGGGATTTCAGGCATTCATATACAGTTGAAGTCAGAAGTTTACATACACCATATTCTCTACTATTATTCTGACATTTCACATTCTTAAAATAAAGTGGTGATCCTAACTGATTTAAGACAGAATATTTACTAGGATTAAATGTCAGCAATTGTGGAACACATTTTCATTTAAACTCAGTTTATGTAAACTTCCAACTTCAACTGTAACTATGATTATAGATCCGTTGGCCACATCCTCTGTCTGAAAACCGTCTTCCAGAGATACCTGGGCTTCAGAGAGCCAGAGGTGACTGATTCAGGTCAAGCCATTTCAGATCGGTGTAATGACCTGCAGACATTCACCGGACCCCAACACACAAACAACCCATCACATGAATAACGTTAAGGTGACACCTACATAAGAGTACCGTTTAGCCCAAGGTTAGAGACCAGGCTTGAATCTCTCTCTGCCATCCACTAAAACTGGCTGTCCTAAATGCCATGTGGGATGCAACCACTTATAACTCTTCTGCCGAGGGGCATGGTTCAAAAAAACATATTGGTCTCTGATTGTATTCACTCCCACACCTCCACAATGTTGTGTGGTGAATAACTATCTGTCTGGCTGACCTAACTATCTGGCTGACCTAGTGTCTGTCTGGCTGAACTAGTGTCTGTCTGGCAGACCTAGTATCTGGCTGACCTAGTATCTGGCTGACCTAGTGTCTGGCTGAACTAGTGTCTGTCTGGCTGAACTAGTGTCTGTCTGGCAGACCTAGTGTCTTTGGCCATCTGGAACTAAACATGTGAGTCTTTAGCCTTTCAGAAGGTACATCTATGGCCTGCAGACTGAATACGTATTCAAAGGAAATGTTAATGTCTGAGTCTACTAGACATGATGTTTCTTTCCTGTAGACCCTGTTGTACGCACAATAAAGGACAGAGTACCGTATTAAAGGATATCTCAGTGTGTATCCTGAAAAATAATATAAACTCAAAATGCAACAATTTAAAAGATTTTAGTCACAGTTACAGTTAAAATGAAGAAATACGTCAATTTAAATGAATTCATTAGGCCCTAATCTATGGATATCACAGGACTGGACAGGGGTGCAGCCATGGGTGGACCTGGGAGGGTATAGGCCCACCCACTGGGGAGCCAAGCCCACCCACTGGGGAGCCAGGCCCACCCACTGGGGAGGAGCCAGGCCCACCCACTGGGGAGGAACCAGGCCCACCCACTGGGGAGGAACCAGGCCCACCCACTGGGGAGGAACCAAGCCCAGCCACTGGGGAGCCAGGCCCAGCCACTGGGGAGCCAGGCCCACCCACTGGGGAGCCAGGTCCACCCACTGGGGAGCCAGGTCCACCCACTGCGGAGCCAGGCCCACCCACTGGGGAGCCAGGCCCAGCCACTGGGGAGCCAGGCCCACCCACTGGGGAGCCAGGCCCACCCACTGGGGAGCCAAGCCCACCCACTGGGGAGGAGCCAGGCCCACCCACTGGGGAGGAACCAAGCCCACCCACTGGGGAGCCAGGCCCACCCACTTGGCAGCCAAGCCCACCCACTGGGGAGCCAGGCCCACCCACTGGGGAGCCAGGCCCACCCACTGCGGAGCCAGGCCCACCCACTGGGGAGCCAGGCCCACCCACTGCGGAGCCAGGCCCACCCACTGGGGAGCCAGGCCCACCCACTGCGGAGCCAGGCCCACCCACTGCGGAGCCACCCACGTAAAACATTTAATGTATAACGGACACGGAACGAGACAGGAACAGCGTCAGCTAACTAATACTAAAGACACATAACAATCAATGCAGCAGTGGAGATCAGAGCTGGGGAACTGACAAATATAGAGGAGGAAATTAACAGGTGATGAGTGATTCCATGTGAGTCCAATAACGCTGATGCGCGTGACGAGGGGAAGGCAGGAGTGCGTGATGCAGGGCAACCTGGCGCCCTCAAGCAGCCAGGGGGAGGGAAGAGCGGGAGCAGACGTGACACTAGCTGGTTTTTATACCCATCGGCACAACAGAACAGCAGCGTCGGCTAATCTCAAGGGGGGGAGGTGTGTGTCTCTGTTAACAACAGCTGGTGTGCAATCTCTAATATTAAGGAAGTCTGGAGGTTCTGCTCGCCTGAGTTACAATACCTCATGATAAGCTGTAGACCATACGAACTGTATACAACAAACAAACAAATGCTCATCCAGAAGCGGCGCCCCTAGTGGCCGGGGACTTTAATGCAGGGGAACTGAAATTCATCTTACCTCATTTCTACCAGTATGTCACCTGTGCAACTAGAGGTGAAAAAAAACTCTAGATCAACCTTTACTCCACAAAAAAAATGCTCTCCCTCACACTCCATTTGGTAAATCAATGACAAAAGCTAAACAGCAAAAACTCAAACAGGAAGTACCAGTGACGCTCTCAATACAGAAGTGGTCCGATGAAGCGGTTGCTAAGCAGCAGGACTGTTTCTCCTAGCAACGACTGGAATATGTTCTGGGAATCATCCGATAACATTGAGGAGCCTCAGTCACCAGCTTCATCAATAAGTGCATTGAAAAGGGACTAGTATTCTTAATCGTATCTGTAAATTGACAGATTGGATGATACTCGTGTCCGTAAATTGACAGATTGGATGATAGTCGTGTCCGTAAATTGACAGATCGGATGATAGTCGTGTCCGTAAATTGACAGATCGGATGATAGTCGTGTCCGTAAATTGACAGATCGAATGATAGTCGTGTCCGTAAATTGACAGATCGGATGATAGTCGTGTCCGTAAATTGACAGATCGGATGATAGTCGTGTCCGTAAATTGACAGATCGGATGATAGTCGTGTCCGTAAATTGACAGATTGGATGATACTCGTGTCCGTAAATTGACAGATCGGATGATACTCGTGCCCGTAAATTGACAGGTCGGATGATACTCGTGTCCGTAAATTGACAGATCGGATGATAGTCGTGTCCGTAAATTGACAGATCGGATGATAGTCGTGTCCGTAAATTGACAGATCGGATGATAGTCGTGTCCGTAAATTGACAGATCGGATGATAGTCGTGTCTGTAAATTGACAGATCGGATGATACTCGTGTCCGTAAATTGACAGATCGGATGATACTCGTGTCCGTAAATTGACAGATCGGATGATAGTCGTGTCCGTAAATTGACAAATCGGATGATACTCGTGTCCGTAAATTGACAGATCGGATGATAGTCGTGTCCGTAAATTGACAGATCGGATGATAGTCGTGTCCGTAAATTGACAGATCGGATGATACTGGTGATAAATAATAAACCTACATGTTTTAATATGCCTAAACAGATGATGGCAACATATCTCCCTGCACGTTCATAGGCCAAACAAGCTGCAGATTAGGAGCCGTAGAGGACTGTATGTATATCTGAGCTGTGTTTGTGTGTCCTCAACTTGGCAGACAAGTTTGCTATCAGTCAGAATGCGTTTCATTCTGCGTTTCATAATTTTCTCCCGCTTGTTAGATATTATGCACATTGATAGCTTGATAGAAAACGTCCTCGCCATGTGGTTTATCATAGTAGCATACTAACAGGAAACAGCAGCAGGCTGAACGATCAGACCCAAACAGAGAAGTCCTTACCATGTGGTTTATCATAATAGCAGGCTAACAGGAAACAGCAGCATGCTGAACGATCAGACTCAATCAGAGAAGTCCTCGCCATGTGGTTTATCATAGCAACAGGCTAACAGGAAACAGCAGCAGGCTGAACGATCAGATCCAAACAGAGAAGTCCTCGCCATGTGGTTTATCATAGTAACAGGCTAACAGGAAACAGCAGCAGGCTGAACGATCAGACCGAGTGGACAGAGAAATACAGCTTCACTCTATCCAATCAGAGAAGCAGGATCAACGTACAGCCCGCCCTTCTCTTTACAGACAGGAAAACTAGACTTATTTAGACCATAGTACCTTACTTTACTGCCTGACATGAGAAAGATGCATCCTGGCACCCGAAAATATATATAATTAAAATGAATTAAAATTAATTATATATAACTATAAATAACAGATGATAAAAAATTATTTTCGGATCATAATCTTACCCAGAAAATTGCCCATATCGTTACGATACTTATTTTGTCCGAACTACTCGGGACTCATCTAGCATCAACGACCTCATCCTCACAGTGACCGTACGTACATATCCCAACCAGAAGCCATGGATTACAGGCAACAACAACCCCAAGGTAACCTGTCTGAATGGCTATCACCCCGTAGCACCAACATCTGTAGCCATGAACTGCTTTGAAAGGCTGGTCATGGCTCACATCAACACCATCATCCCAGACTCCCTGGACCCACTCCAATTCACATACCGCCCAAAGCCACAGGAAGTAGGGGTGCTGAGGGTGATGCTGAGGGTGATCCCCCCCCCCCCCCCCACAAAGAAAACAAAAAATACTCCTCAATGGACTACAGGAAACGTAGGGCAGAGCACGCCCTCATTCACATGGAAAGGGCTGTAGTGGAGCGGGTCGAGAGCTTCATGTTCCTCTGTGTGCACGTCACTAATATAGTCATGAACACACCAACACAAAGATGGCACGACAAAGCCTTTTTCCCCTCAGGAGGCTGGAAAGATTTGGCATTGGCCTTCAGATCCTCAAAAAGTTTGACAAGCTGCATCATTGAGAGCAACTTGACTGGCTGCATCACCGCTTGGTATGACAACTGCTTGGCATCCGACCGCAAGGGTCGACAGAGGGTACTGCGGATGTCCCAGTACATCCAAGACCAGGCGGTGTCAGAGGAATTTTATTCATAGTTATATGTACATCTTTACCTCAACGACCTCGTACCCCTGCACATCGACTCAGTACTGGTACCCAGGTGTCTATAGCCAAGTTATCGTTACTTATTGTGTATTTATTATTACTGGTACCCAGGTGTCTATAGCCAAGTGTATTTATTATTACTGGTACCCAGGTGTCTATAGCCAAGTGTATTTATTATTACTGGTACCCAGGTGTCTATAGCCAAGTGTATTTATTATTACTGGTACCCAGGTGTCTATAGCCAAGTGTATTTATTATTACTGGTACCCAGGTGTCTATAGCCAAGTTATCGTTACTTATTGTGTATTTATTATTACTGGTACCCAGGTGTCTATAGCCAAGTGTATTTATTATTACTGGTACCCAGGTGTCTATAGCCAAGTGTATTTATTATTACTGGTACCCAGGTGTCTATAGCCAAGTGTATTTATTATTACTGGTACCCAGGTGTCTATAGCCAAGTGTATTTATTATTACTGGTACCCAGGTGTCTATAGCCAAGTGTATTTATTATTACTGGTACCCAGGTGTCTATAGCCAAGTGTATTTATTATTACTGGTACCCAGGTGTCTATAGCCAAGTGTATTTATTATTACTGGTACCCAGGTGTCTATAGCCAAGTGTATTTATTATTACTGGTACCCAGGTGTCTATAGCCAAGTGTATTTATTATTACTGGTACCCAGGTGTCTATAGCCAAGTGTATTTATTATTACTGGTACCCAGGTGTCTATAGCCAAGTGTATTTATTATTACTGGTACCCAGGTGTCTATAGCCAAGTGTATTTATTATTACTGGTACCCAGGTGTCTATAGCCAAGTTATCGTTACTTATTGTGTATTTATTATTACTGGTACCCAGGTGTCTATAGCCAAGTGTATTTATTATTACTGGTACCCAGGTGTCTATAGCCAAGTGTATTTATTATTACTGGTACCCAGGTGTCTATAGCCAAGTGTATTTATTATTACTGGTACCCAGGTGTCTATAGCCAAGTGTATTTATTATTACTGGTACCCAGGTGTCTATAGCCAAGTTATCGTTACTTATTGTGTATTTATTATTACTGGTACCCAGGTGTCTATAGCCAAGTGTATTTATTATTACTGGTACCCAGGTGTCTATAGCCAAGTGTATTTATTATTACTGGTACCCAGGTGTCTATAGCCAAGTGTATTTATTATTACTGGTACCCAGGTGTCTATAGCCAAGTGTATTTATTATTACTGGTACCCAGGTGTCTATAGCCAAGTGTATTTATTATTACTGGTACCCAGGTGTCTATAGCCAAGTGTATTTATTATTACTTTTATTATAAGTGTTTTACTTTTCTATTATTTCTGTTTTCTTTCTCTCTGCGTTGTTGGGAAGGACCCGTAAGTAATCATTTCACTGTTAGTCTACAGCTGTCGTTTATGAAACATGTGACAAATAACATTTGATTTGTTCTGGCACCTTGGGAATATCTGATAGCTGCTATCTAGAGCCTTATTAAAGGGTTCTTCGGCTGTCCCCATAGTCTCCCTTTAAAGAACCCTTTTTTTATTTTTTACCCAAGTTATTATCTTGTCTCATCGCTACAACTCCCGTACGGGCTCGGGAGAGACTAAGGTCGAAAGCCATGCATCCCCCGAAACACAACCCAACCAAGCCGCACTGCTTCTTAACACAGCGCGCATTCAACCCGGAAGCCAGCCGCACCAGTGTGTCGGAGGAAACACCGTGCTCCTGGCGACCTGGCTAGTGTGCACTGCGCCCGGCCCGCCACAGGAGTCGCTAGTGCGCGATGAGACAAGGATATCCCTACCGGCCAAACCCTCCCTAACACGGACGACGCTAGGCCAATTGTGCGTTGCCCCACGGACCTCCCGGTCGCGGCCGGCTGCAACAGAGCCTGGGTGCGAACCCAGTCTCTCTGGTGGCACACTGCGATGCAGTGCCCTAGACCACTGCACCATCTGGGAGGCCGTAGTTTCTCCTTTCTACGGAGGGTTCTACATGGAACCAAAAAGGGTTCTATCTGCAACCAAAAAGGATTGTCCTATGGGGACAGCCGAATAACCTATTTGTTACACTTTTTTTCTAAGAGTCGTGCTTTAGTTTGGAGCCTACGCTTTGAGACAAGAAGTAAATCTATTGAGATCAAATGAATAAAAGTTTCCCAACACCGATGCAGACTTCCCCACTCATCATGTCTGTAAAAGCTGTTGCGTGTGCAACCATAGCAACGCAAGACAGAAATCACCCACAATCCCTTGAGATAAATTAAGTGGACACACATTGATTAAGTAATAACAGTAATCCCCTCCTCCCTCCCCTCCCCTCCCCCTCCTTCCATCCCCCTCCTCCTTCCATCCCCTCTCCTTCCATTCCCCTCCTCTCTCCCCCCCCTCCTTCCATCCCGCTCCTCCCTCCATCCATCCCCCTCCTCCTTCCATTCCCCTCCTCCCTCAAACCTTCCATCCTCCCATTCCCCTCCTCCCTCCCTGTCCTCCTTCCATCCCCCTCCTCCTTCCATTCCCCTCCTCCCTCAACCCTTCCATCCTCCCTCCATTCCCCTCCTCCCTCCCCCTCCTCCCTCCATCCCCCTCCTCCCTCCATCCTTCCATACTCCCTCCCTCCCCCTCCTCCCTCCATCCTTCCATACTCCCTCCCTCCCCCTCCTCCTTTCATTCCCCTCCTCCCTCCCCTCCCCCCTCATTCCATCCCCCTCCTCCCTCCATCCTTCCATCCTCCTTCTATTCCCCTCCCTCCCTCCCTCCCTCCCTCCATCCATCCCCCTCTCCTTCCATTCCCCTCCTCCCTCAATCCTTCCATCCTCCCTCCATCCCCCTCCTCCTTCCATTCCCCTCCTCCCTCAATCCTTCCATCCTCCCTCCATTCCCCTCCTCCCTCCCTCCCCCTCCTCCTTCCATTCCCCTCCTCCCTCCATCCTTCCATTCCCCTCCTCCTTCCATCCTCCCTCCATTCCCCTCCTCCCTCCATTCCCCTCCATCCTCCCTCCATTCCCCTCCATCCTCTCTCCATTCCCCTCCATCCTCCCTCCATTCCCCTCCATCCTCCCTCCATTCCCCTCCATCCTCCCTCCATTCCCCTCCTCCATTCCCCTCCTCCCTCCATTCTTCCATTCCCCTCCTCCTTCCATCCTCCCTCCATCCCCCTCCTCCTTCCATTCCCCTCAATCCTTCCATCCTCCCTCCATTCCCCTCCTCCCTCAATCCTTCCATCCTCCCTCCATTCCCCTCCTCCCTCCCTCCCCCTCCTCCTTCCATCCCCCTCCTCCCTCCATCCTTCCATCCTCCCTCCCTCCCCCTCCTCCTTCCATTCCCCTCCCCCCTCCTTCCATCCCCCTCCTCCCTCCATCCTTCCATCATCCTTCTATTCCCCTCCTCCCTCCCTCCCTCCCTCCCTCCCTCCCTCCATCCATCCCCCTCTCCTTCCATTCCCCTCCTCCCTCAATCCTTCCATCCTCCCTCCATCCCCCTCCTCCTTCCATTCCCCTCCTCCCGCCATCCTTCCATTCCCCTCCTCCTTCCATCCTCCCTCCATTCCCCTCCTCCCTCCATTCCCCTCCATCCTCTCTCCATTCCCCTCCATCCTCCCTCCATTCCCCCCCATCCTCCCTCCATTCCCCTCCTCCCTCCATTCCCCTCCTCCCTCCATTCTTCCATTCCCCTCCTCCTTCCATCCTCCTTCCATCCTCCCTCCAATCTCCCTCCATTCCCCTCCATCCTCCCTTCATTCCCCTCCTCCCTCCCTCCCTCCTCCTTCCATTCCCCTCCTCCCTCCATCCTTCCATTCCCCTCCTCCTTCCATCCTCCCTCCATTCCCCTCCATCCTCCCTCCATTCCCCTCCTCCCTCATTCCCCTCCATCCTCCCTCCATTCCCCTCCTCCCTCCATTCCCCTCCTCCCTCCATTCCCCTATATCCTCCCTCCATTCCCCTCCTTACTCCCCTCTCCATCCCTCCCTCTCTCCCTCCAACCTTGCTCTCTGTATCCACCCATCCATCCATTCATCCCTCCATCCATCCTAGCTAGCAGATTGTAACGGGCTATTCGGGGTATACAGCCTGTATTACAGGGGTTTCTGCAATTTAGTGAAGGGTTTTGTGACATCCCTCTGTTTGGCCTGTCTGCTCGCGGGACACGTCCTCTGTTTGGCCTGTCTGCTCGCGGGACACGTCCTCTGTTTGGCCTGTCTGCTCGCGGGACACGTCCTCTGTTTGGCCTGTCTGCTCGCGGGACACGTCCTCTGTTTGGCCTGTCTGCTCGCGGGACACGTCCTCTGTTTGGCCTGTCTGCTCGCGGGACACGTCCTCTGTTTGGCCTGTCTGCTCGCGGAACACATCCTCTGTTTGGCCTGACTGCCTGTGGAACACGTCCTCTGTTTGGCCTGTCTGCTCGCGGGACACGTCCTCTGTTTGGCCTGTCTGCTCGCGGGACACGTCCTCTGTTTGGCCTGTCTGCTCGCGGGACACGTCCTCTGTACACATGTAACAACCTGCAATACGAAACGTCTATTAGATCAGATTTTGGGCAGAGTAAACCCTCTCGCTTCACCGCATCCTCTGCCCGGTTGTTATTATTGTAAAAGTACCTGATGCTATTTAAAGGAAATACTTGATTGGCCATAGAGTAATATAATGGTAGCTGTCAAAGTGTAATAAACCACCATTAGCCGGATTCAGGTCTCTTGTTGTGATGGTGTGGGATTCCACAACAATGCCTGAATATCTGTCTGTGTCCCAAAAAATGGCCGCTTATTCCCTATGTAGTGCACTACTTTTTAACCAAGACCTATAGGGAAAAGTGTGACATTTAGGACTTAACCTCTGTCATTTTGTACCAGCTGATTACTGAGAGTGATCGATGATCGCTCCTGGCTAAATCCCTGTAACATCCTGCTGCCTGTCCTGGCCCTGGCCTGTACCTACACACCTGCAGATGAAATAAAATACCACCATTTGTTAAGCCTCAAATCAGCAGTTACTCATATTGATCCAGGCTGAGTCACACATCCACACTGGGCACTTCCCTTAATGAGGACCAAGACCACCTTTAAAGCACAGCAGACTACGCCAAGTGATTTTAAGCAAGGGAGAGAAACTATGTCTACTCTAGTGATGGGCATTCCGGCTCGTTCGGCTCAGCTCACCAAAAAGAGACGGCCCGTTTGGCTCCCAAACGACTCCTTAAAAAAAATATATATATATATATATATATATATATGTTTTGTATTTTTTCCAACTCAAACAGTTTGCGCTAGTTTGACTATGATTGGTACTAAAACAATTCTGGCCCTTGAGCATTTAGGCCTATATTATTTTATAAATGTTTTCTTTGAATTAGTTAATTCTATTAATAATTTTTTTTGATTATTCATATCTTAATTTTTGTTTATTTTTCTAAATAGATTTGCCTCTTCTTATATGAGAGCCGGCTCCCAACATTCACCTACAAGAGTCGTTCGCGAACGACCCATCACTAGCCTACTCAATCTGACACGGCCACCTGTCCTTGTACAACAGTCTATTAGGATTTCTGCCCAGTCGATTCAGTGATGTAATATGGATGGTGTACAGGGATCCAGTCCAAATACTATTGAGTTCATGTTCTTTCATTGGCCATAAAATAATTATGCCTCTATAGGTTCCAACACTTAGAGGCCACTTTGAGCTTTCCTATTTCCTATTTCCTATTTCCTATTTCCAATTTCTTCTCACTGATCTGAAAAGATCGGGACCAGTGAAAACACTTTTAGTGGGAAGACGATGAGAAAGTGACTCGTTGATTTAGATTAACTGATTAACTGTAGACAACCTCATCATTATAGGCACTGTTTTACAATCTGCAACCTCCTCAGTGACTAGCTATAAACATCCTACTGTTGTCACGAGGTAATGCTTTGGGGACGGCTGTGCATTCATCCCAGTTTACACTGTGAGAAAAAGGCAGATGGAAGGGAGGGTGGCCACTTCTCCTCCAGATGCTGGTATTTCATCTGAAACATCAGGTGTACGCCGACCTCCAGCTCAAGCAAAGATTTAAAAAACAATGGTGTGTTTTATCTCCAGTACTTTGCCATGATTGTCAGTTATGTAGCTGCTCTACTAATCATGTCAGTGTGTCCTTGCTGGGATGACACAATCAGTCTACTGCCGGAGAACACCAAACACATTGGTTCACCGTTCCACGGAAGCGGACAGTACACAGCATACCATAATGTTCTGAATAATGACCAGATCTACCCCGCTCCCTATTCCACTGAACAGTTTAGGAGTAACAAACACAAGTCTACCTCGCTCCCTATTCCACTGAATTGTTTAGGAGTAACAAACAAGTCCAACATTTATCGGAAACTGTTAAACTACCTGTTCACTACCCTCCTGCTCTCTGGGGATGTGCAACTCATCCCTGGGCATAACATCACCGAGCCAGCCTCAACCCTGGGCCTAACATCACCGAGCCAGCCTCAACCCTGGGCCTAACATCACCGAGCCAGCCTCAACCCTGGGCTTAACATCACAAGCCAGCCTCAAACCTGGGCCTAACATCACCGAGCCAGCCTCAACCCTGGGCTTAATATCACCGAGCGAGCCTCAAGCCTGGGCCTAACATCACCAAGCCAGCCTCAACCCTGGGCTTAACATCACCGAGCCAGCCTCAACCCTGGGCCTAACGTCAACGTGCCATCCTCAACCCTGGGCTTAATATCACCGAGCGAGCCTCAAGCCTGGGCCTAACATCACCAAGCCATCCTCAACCCTGGGCCTAACGTCAACGTGCCATCCTCAACCCTGGGCCTAACGTCACCGTGCCATCCTCAACCCTGGGCCTAACGTCACCGAGCCAGCCTCAACCCTGGGCCTAACATCACCGAGCCAGCCTCAACCCTGGGCCTAACGTCAACGAGCCAGCGATACTCACCGGAGTGGAAAGCAGTGGATGGCCTCGTCCACTGATCGTCGCCGCTGTGGAAGTGGGTGAGTGCTATGGTCCCATGGTTTCTCTCGACTCACCCGGCTCCAAGATGGAATTTGACTCTTCAAACACACCCAAGTCGCTATATGTGATCCCTGACTCTACTTCTGGTACGCAAGCTGTTTTAATTAGTTCCCAGAATACAGTACAAGCAGGAGGGATTGTTAATTGCACTACTGAACTGTTCCCAATCAAAACTAAACAAATCGGCCTAAACCCGGCCGTCAGAAAACACAGAAAATTTTACTTTTTTCAATGTGTCAATCACTCTCGAGTCATCTGGGACCCACGAGCTAAGCCCAAGTGGCTACTAGGGGGGCACTAGAATATTTTAGTGTCATTCCAAAAAAAGTGATCAAATTCTACATCTTCTCACAGACTCCAAACTTGACTTCCTCTGCCTTTCAGAGCCCTGGCTCCATAACTCTCCATCTGCTGCTTTGATTGTGATTGGCTACAATGTCTTCAGGAGAGACAGGATTGGAAGAAGAGGAGGGGGTGTGATGATTTACGTTAAAGAACATATCCGATGTAAACTAATTGAGTGGTCATGTGATAATGAACTAGAATGTATTGTCTCCCCAAATGTATTTGTCCCTTATTGGAAGGCCACCTTCCACCAAAAGTGTGTTTTTTTTATCAGTTTAATAACGTGCTAATGGAATGTGATTTTGGGAAAGTGGTCATCTTAAATGGGAGATTTTACCATTATTTATGATGACAAGTCTTGTAAGAAAACCCTCAAACGGATCACTAATACCTTTGACCTCACACAGCTAGTTAAAGGGCCAACCAGGGTGACTTGTTGCTCTAAAACACAGATTGATTTGGTGTTCAGTAATAAACCAGAGAGAGTGACTAAATCATTCAATATGGTTACTGGGCTGTCTGATCATAATCTGACACTAAGAAATCTTTCTACTGAACAGGTTTAACCTCTAGACTGAACAGGTTTAACCTCTAGACTGAACAGGTTTAACCTCTAGACTGAACAGGTTTAACCTCTAGACTGAACAGGTTTAACCTCTCCACTGAACAGGTTTAACCTCTCCACTGAACAGGTTTAACCTCTAGACTGAACAGGTTTAACCTCTCTACTGTTAGAAAGCCGGATCAACTAAGAATACCTAAACGTGAATTAAACTATTTTGAAAATGCAATTAAGGGAATTAACTGGAATGATCTCTTGTCCTATACAGACGTGGAAGCTGATAGTCAGGTTTTTCTATCCACAATCCAGACTACAATAAATGGCTTCCTAAAGAAAATCAAATCCAAACCTGGCCAACAGAGCACTCTTTCTTGGCTAAATGGAGAAATCTGGAAATTGATGAAAGAACAAGATTATGCTCTAAAAACAGCCCTAAAATCCAAATTAGAGCATGACAAACGTAGGTTTACCATGTTGAGAAATAAGGTGATGAAAGAAATGAAATCAGACAGGCCAAGGCAAACTTTTTTATTAACATAATTGGTGAAGCAAAGGGAAATTCTAAATTGATCTGGGAGAATCTAAAAAAGTTAACAGGGAAAGACCATAGTAACATTGCAAAAAGACTGGAAATTATGGTGAATAACAATCTAACACAGGATGCAGTCGAGATAGCAATAGCCTTCAATTCCTACTTTATTGACTCTGTCAGGGTACTGACACAGAACCCCTCCACTTGTTTCTTGGGCTCAGTGCTAGTGAATGACACTCAACCTGTCTTCATCATAAAGGAGGTTTCTGAGTCAAAGGTGAACAAGGTGATTAGCTCACTAAAGAACTCTAAAGTCAAAGACGTGTTTGGGCTGGACTCTACCTTTCTTAAAAACTACAAAGAGTCACTCATTGGCCCCATTACTAAGGTCACCAACACATCTATTGGTGTGGGGGTGTTTCCAAGGGTATAGAAGTCGGCCATAATAACGGCCATCTTTAAATCGGGTGACCCTGCTGACGTGAGTCAGGCCCATTTGTATACTACCTGTGGTGTTGAAGGTTGTTGAAAAGTGTGTAGCAGAACAACTGATTGCCCACCTCAACAACAGCTCTTCACATTACACTCCATGCAGTTTGGCTTCAGAGCGAAACACTCCACAGAAACGGCCAACTGCTTTCTTCTGGAAAATGTGAAGTCCAAGATGGACAAAAGGGGGTGTTGTTGGGGCTGTGTTTCTGGACCTAAGGAAGGCTTTTGATACTGTTAACCATGAGGTTCTCATCACAAAATTGTCCAAGTTCAATTTTTCCCCCGATGCCTTGAGATGGATGAAATCATACCTTGAAGGCAGAGCTCAGTGTGTCAGAGTGAGCAATGAGCTGTCGCCCACTCTTAGCTATTATGTGGGTGTGCCCCAAGGGTTAATACTGGGGCCCCTCCTTTTCAGCCTGTACATTAATGATCTGCCTTCTGGGTCTGAAGTTCAAATGTATGCAGATGATACAGTGATATATGTGCATGCAAAGAGCAAACGACAATCTACACAAGAACTCACTACTGTAACGGTCCAGGTTACAAAGTGGCTCAGTGACTCATGTTTGCATCTCAATGTGAAAAAAACTGTTTGCATGTTCTTCACAAAGAGGACAACGGATGTTACTGAGCCAGATGTCTATGTGTCAGGGGAGAAGCTCCAGGTGGTATCTGATGCTACTGAGCCAGACGTCTATGTGTCAGGGGAGAAGCTCCAGGTGGTATCTGATTTTAAGTACCTTGGCATCATACTTGATTCCAACCTCTCTTTTAAAAAGCATGTGAAAAAGGTAATTCAAATAACCAAATTCAACCCAGATCCACAAGGTATGCCATGAGAGGTGACTGTATAGTTCTCTTAAGGAAAATCACCTGTAGTCAATCTGCTTTCTCTGTGAGAGCTTCCCATGTCTGCAATACACTGCCATCAGACACACATAACTGCACCACATATCACACTTTCACAAAATGCTTGAAGACATGGCTGAAGGCCAATCAAATTTGTGAACATAATACCTAGTTTTGTATTGCCACTTCCCATGTTGTCTGTTGTCTGTAGCTAGTAGTGTGGAAACACTTGTTGCTTTTATGGATTTTGTCTTGTTGCTTTTTGTGCTATGTTGCTCTGTCTGTATGCTACGTCTTGCTTGTTCTATGTTGCTCTGTCTGTATGCTACGTCTTGCTTGTCCTATGTTGCTCTGTCTGTATGCTACGTCCTGCTTGTTCTATGTTGCTCTGTCTGCATGCTACGTCTTTCTTGTTCTATGTTGCTCTGTCTGTATGCTACGTCTTGCTTGTCCTATGTTGCTCTGTCTGTATGCTACGTCCTGCTTGTTCTATGTTGCTCTGTCTGTATGCTACGTCTTGCTTGTCCTATGTTGCTCTGTCTGTATGCTACGTCTTTCTTGTCCTATGTTGCTCTGTGTGTGCTCACTGCTCATTGATTGTCTGTACGTAATTATTTTTATTAACCTTCCCAGGGACTGCGGTTGAAAATTAGCCGGCTGGCTAAAACCGGCACTTTTACTGAAATGTTGATTAATGTGCACTGTCCCTTTAAAAATTCAATTGAACTCAAACATGTTAACAACAGCGGGGAGAATAGACAGATCACAGGAAAATAGGAGTAAGAAATTAACTAATCTCCATAGGTTAGACACCAATGACAGCAGATCAATATCAACATCCAGAAAAAAAGAGAGAAAGTATGACAAAACCTTGGAACACAGAGTTATTAAACCCAGGAACACAGGGCATTATTAAACCCAGGAACACAGGGCATTATTAAACCCAGGAACACAGGGCATTATTAAACCCAGGAACACAGGGCATTATTAAACCCAGGAACACAGGGCATTATTAAACTCTGGAATACAGGGCATTATTAAACCCAGGAACACAGGGCATTATTAAACCCAGGAACACAGGGCATTATTAAACCCAGGAACACAGGGCATTATTAAACCCAGGAACACAGGGCATTATTAAACCCAGGAACACAGGGCATTATTAAACTCTGGAATACAGGGCATTATTAAACCCAGGAACACAGGGCATTATTAAACTCTGGAATACAGGGCATTATTAAACCCTGGAATGCAGGGCATTATTAAAACCTTGGAATACATGGCATTATTAAACCCTGGAGTACAGGGCATTATTAAAACCCTGGAATACATGGCATTATTAAAACCCTGGAATACATGGCATTATTAAACCCTGGAGTACAGGGCATTATTAAACCCTGGAATACAGGGCATTATTAAACCCTGGAATACAGGGCATTATTAAACCCTGGAATACAGGGCATTATTAAACCCTGCAACACAGTACACTGTTAAACCCTGCAACACAGTACACTGTTAAACCCTGCAACACAGGGCTTTATTAAAACCTGGAACACAGTGCATTATTAAACCTTTGAACAAAGTGAATTATTAAACCCAGGAATACAGGGCATTATTAAACCCAGGAATACAGGGCATTATTAAACCCTGGAATACAGGGCATTATTAAACCCTGCAACACAGTACACTGTTAAACCCTGCAACACAGTACACTGTTAAACCCTGCAACACAGGGCTTTATTAAAACCTGGAACACAGTGCATTATTAAACCTTTGAACAAAGTGAATTATTAAACCCAGGAATACAGGGCATTATTAAACCCAGGAATACAGGGCATTATTAAACCTTGCAACACAAGGCATTATTAAACCTTGCAACACAGTGCATTATTAAACCTTGTAACACAAGGCATTATTAAACCTTGTAACACAAGGCATTATTAAACCTTGTAACACAAGGCATTATTAAACCTTGTAACACAAGGCATTATTAAACCTTGTAACACAAGGCATTATTAAACCTTGTAACACAAGGCATTACTAAAGGACAATCCTTATGGGACAGTGTTCTGCGATAGAGATCAGGGAGGAGGGATGGTGGCAGGTAGGGCTTAGCCTACCGGTTAGAGCATTGGGCTAGTAACCTGAGCTGACAAGGGGAAACATATGTCCATGTGCCTGTGACTTTCCCAACGATTTCCCAACGATGCAGAGTTACAAAACTAAGAAACTGATTGGTCTGTGAGCTTTATACACCCAGCTGTCTCGGGAAGACAAATGGAACTTCAAACTGACGTCAGAGTGATCCATGACCCAACAGTGGAACACAGTGGTTTATACCGTAGAATCCGGCGACTTGGAGACATTTACTGTTTCCTGTTGGTTGGTCATTTCATACAATATTGATGTTTTTGTTTAATATGTGGAAACGTTTTTGCAACAACAAAAAAAGTAAGTTGTTCTACTCCTTCAGAATACGAAGAAGAGAGCACTTCCATGTTCCATGTTCTATGTTCCAGCAGGGTTCTGAGAAGGTGGATAAATAAGTATATTCAAGTAGACAACCAGTTGTCACCCCTTAGAGTGGAGAGAGGCATGAGTAATCAGAATTAATTGTAGACAGGCAAATGAGATCGGCACCCCAAACAGAAAGTTCTGTGATTGGATGACTGATGAAGCCAGTCCGGGATCTCTGAGCTATGCCTTTTGTGATGTGCTGTGGGACTGGGACTGCCCTATCTCTCTCTCTATCCCCCCTCTCTTTCTCTCTCTATATATTTTACCTGGTTAAATAAAGTTTGAATAAAATACAGTTTAATAATGTCCCTCAGAATGTACCTATCAGTTACAGAGAGAGGAGAGAGAGGAGAGAGACAAAGAGGAGAGAGAGGAGAGAGACAAAGAGGAGAGAGGAGAGAGAGACAAAGAGGAGAGAGGAGAGAGAGACAAAGAGGAGAGAGGAGAGAGAGACAAAGAGGAGAGAGGAGAGAGAGGCAGAGAGAGGCGAGAGAGGCAGAGAGACACACACACAGAGAGAGACAGAGAGAGAGGCAGAGAGACACACACACAGAGAGAGACAGAGACAGAGAGAGAGACAGAGAGAGAGAGCGAGAGACAGAGAGAGAGAGCGAGAGACAGAGAGAGAGAGTGAGAGACAGAGAGAGAGAGCGAGAGACAGAGAGAGAGAGCGAGAGACAGAGAGAGAGAGCGAGAGACACAGAGACAGAGAGCGAGAGCGAGAGCGAGAGCGAGAGCGAGAGCGAGAGAGCGAGAGCGAGAGAGCGAGAGAGCGAGAGAGCGAGAGAGCGAGAGAGCGAGAGAGAGAGAGAGAGAGAGAGATGGGTGGGTGGAGACAGAGAGACAGAGAGTGTACCAATTTATCTCATCAGACTTCAAGGCCCCCGGGAGACTGAGGTCCCCTTATCGAAAAAACTATTAGCCAGTGGAAAATACTTACACAATGGCTGCTGTTGTGTTAGAATGTAAAGATAAGGTGTTGGGATAAACCAGATTATATTGTTTTTGACAAAGTCTATTAGTGTTGTTTGTCTTAGAAAGTGTCAAAGTTGGTCAACTTTTCAGCTTCAGTTGAACTTTGCAGATTTTCCACTTCCATTTTGTCCTTGACTGAACCATCATTCTTTAAAAAAATGTTATTACAATATAGACAATTATAGTAATCCTATTTTAGTACGGAGTTGATAAGATTGTGACCCTCTTGGTCATCCTAAAATATATTTAATTCATGTCTGCAATAGTCAGAGCTGGAGAGATATTGTAATAATATAGAAAAACTGTGACTTCACATTTTCATGGTGTCATGCTTTATGATTATCTGGGGTGTAATTTGTTTTCTCGCATTACGAGGATGTTCCCCCTATTCCTGACATCAGGGCTGCCCAACCCTCTTCCTGACATCAGGGCTGCCCGACCCTCTTCCTGACATCAGGGCTGCCCGACCCTCTTCCTGACATCAGGGCTGCCCAACCCTCTTCCTGACATCAGAGCTGCCCAACCCTCTTCCTGACATCAGGGCTGCCCGACCCTCTTCCTGACATCAGGGCTGCCCGACCCTCTTCCTGATATCAGGGCTGCCCAACCCTCTTCCTGACATCAGGGCTGCCCAACCCTCTTCCTTACATCAGGGCTGCCCAACCCTCTTCCTGACATCAGGGCTGCCCAACCCTCTTCCTGACATCAGGGCTGCCCAACCCTCTTCCTGACATCAGGGCTGCCCAACCCTCTTCCCTACATCAGGGCTGTCCAACCATCTTCCTAGAGATCTACCGTCCTGTAGGTTTACAGCCCAACCCTCCTCCTGACATCAGGGCTGCCCAACCCTCTTCCTGACATCAGGGCTGCCCAACCCTCTTCCTGACATCAGGGCTGCCCAACCCTCTTCCTGACATCAGGGCTGCCCAACCCTCTTCCTGGAGATCTACTGTCCTGTAGGTTTACAGCCCAACCCTCTTCCTGGAAATCTACCTTCCTGTAGGTTTACAGCCCAACCCTCTTCCTGGAGATCTACTGTCCTGTAGGTTTACAGCCCAACCCTCTTCCTGGAGATCTACTGTCCTGTAGGTTTACAGCCCAACCCTCTTCCTGGAGATCTACTGTCCTGTAGGTTTACAGTCCAACCCTCTTCCTGGAGATCTACTGTCCTGTAGGTTTACAGTCCAACCCTCTTCCTGACGTCAGGGCTGCCCAACCCTCTTCCTGACATCAGGGCTGCCCAACCCTCTTCCTGGAGATGTACTGTCCTGTAGGTTTACAGTCCAACCCTCTTCCTGACATCAGGGCTGCCCAACCCTATTCCTGACATCAGGGCTGCCCAACCCTCTTCTTGGAGATCTACTGTCCTGTGGGTTTACAGTCCAACCCTCTTCCTGGATATCTACTGTCCTGTAGGTTTACAGTCCAACCCTCTTCCTGACATCAGGGCTGCCCAACCCTCTTCCTGGAGATCTACTGTCCTGTGGGTTTACAGTCCAACCCTCTTCCTGGATTTAGCATATCTGATTCAGCTAGTCAAGGTCTTGTTGAGCAGCTAATTAGTAGAATCAGGATTAGATCTCCAGGAAGAGGTTTGATATTATATGTTATATATAGGTCTGATATTGGCAGAAAGCTTAAATTCTTGTTAATCTAACTGCACTGTCCAATTTACAGTAGTTATTACAGTGAAATAATACCATGATATTGTTTGAGGAGAGTGCGCAGTTTTGAACATGAAACGTTATTAATAAACAAATTAGGCACATTTGGGAAGTCTTGATACAACATTTTGAACAGAAGTACAATGGTTCATTGGATCAGTCTCAAATTTTGCACATACACTGCTGCCATCTAGTGGCCAAAATCTAAATTGCACCAGGGCTGGAATAATACATTATGGCCTTTCTCTTGCATTTCAAAGATGATGGTACAAAGAAAAATACAAAAAACAAAAAACAAATATTTGTATTCTCTTTTACCAGATGTAATGTTTTATACTTGCCTACATTCCTTTCACATTTCCACAAACTGCAAAGTGTTTTCTTTCAAATGGTACCAATAATATGCATATCCTTGCTTCAGGGTCTGAGCTACAGGCACTTAGATCTGTCATTTTAGGTGAAAATTTGAAAAAAAGGGCTGATACTTCTTAACAAAGTTATGCAAACCCCTAATTCCCCTGTGTGAAAAAGTAATTACCCCGTTACACTCTAACTGGTTGTACCACTCTTTAGCTGCAATGACTCCAACCAAACACTTCCTGTAGTTGTTGATCAGTCTCTCACATCACTGTGGAGGAATTCTGGCACATTCTTCCATGCAGAACTGCTTTAACTCAGAGGCATTTGTGGGTTTTAAAACATGAACTGTTCGTTTCAAGTCCTGCCACAACATCTCAATTGGGATTAGGTCTGGACTTTAACTACAGGAAGTGTTTGGTTGGAGTTATAGCAGCTAAAGGGTTGCACAACCAGTTATTGAGTGTAAGGGGGCAAATACTTTTTCCACAAAGGGGCATTGGGTGTTGCTTAAATTTGTTTATGAAATAAGTATGTCATTGCTTATTTGTTCACTCGTGTTCCTCTTTATCTAATATTAGGTTTTGTTTGAAGATGTGAAAACCATTCAGTATTAAAAATATGCAAAAATTCATAAAATCAGAAAGGGGCTGTCACGGACCACACGCCAGAACTGTTGATAACGCACACCTGGTGTCCATTTCCCCACTGATTGTAATTGTATAAATGTGCCATTTGGTTCACCATTGGGCTGTCAATTATTGTTCCATTGTCCGTTGGTCGTGTGAGTACCTGCGCTCCGTTTGTTTTGGCTCTCGTGCTGCGTGTGGTGCGCTTGTGTTCTCTTTTGTTTGCGTCTCAACCCTGTGTTTTGTGTGTACGTGTTTTGTTTGCGTCTCAACCCTGTGTTTTGTGTGTACG
>NC_048572.1:4167328-4409828 GCF_013265735.2 Oncorhynchus mykiss
AACAGCTCCTGTGTTCTACTTCATGTATGCTAATAGTAGTTTGCCATTCAGCCATCTTCCCATTAAAAATATGCTTGAAATGTTGAGGTTTTGGCTAGTGTGTTTTCAGTAACTCTCAGGAAGGATATGTAAAGTTATTATTGGAATAACAGTCACGTCTGAACTACAGTCCAATTCTATTGAGAGACACCACAGAACACAAACATTCCAAACTCTCCCTATTCCCTTTTCCATTCCGAACTATCCAGATTCTCTGTCCTATATCAAACTGTCAGGATTCTCTGTTCTATATCAAACTATCCAGATTCTCTGTTCTATATCAAATTATCCAGATTCTCTGTTCTATATCAAACTGTCAGGATTCTCTGTTCTATATCAAACTATCCAGATTCTCTGTTCTATATCAAATTATCCAGATTCTCTGTTCTATATCAAACTGTCAGGATTCTCTGTTCTATATCAAACTATCCAGATTCTCTGTACCTTATCAAATTATCCAGATTCTCTGTTCTATATCAAACTGTCAGGATTCTCTGTTCTATATCAAACTGTCAGGATTCTCTGTTCTATATCAAATTATCCAGATTCTCTGTTCTACATCAAACTGTCTGGATTCTCTGTTCTATATCAAACTGTCTGGATTCTCTGTTCTATATCAAACTGTCAGGATTCTCTGTTCTATATCAAACTATCCAGATTCTCTGTTCTATATCAAACTATCCGGATTCTCTGTTCTATATCAAACTGTCAGGATTCTCTGTTCTATATCAAACTGTCAGGATTCTCTGTTCTATATCAAACTGTCAGGATTCTCTGTTCTATATCAAACTGTCAGGATTCTCTGTTCTATATCAAACTGTCAGGATTCTCTGTTCTATATCAAATTGTCAGGATTCTGTTCTATATCAAATTATCCAGATTCTCTGTTCTATATCAAACTGTCAGGATTCTCTGTTCTATATCAAATTATCCAGATTCTCTGTCCTATATCAAACTGTCAGGATTCTCTGTTCTATATCAAACTGTCAGGATTCTCTGTTCTATATCAAACTGTCAGGATTCTCTGTTCTATATCAAACTATCCAGATTCTCTGTTCTATATCAAACTGTCAGGATTCTCTGTTCTATATCAAACTGTCAGGATTCTCTGTTCTATATCAAACTGTCTGGATTCTCTGTCCTATATCAAACTGTCAGGATTCTCTGTTCTATATCAAACTGTCAGGATTCTCTGTTCTATGTCAAACTGTCAGGATTCTCTGTTCTATATCAAACTGTCAGGATTCTCTGTTCCAATTCAGTGTTGCAGTGCTTATGCGTCTCTCAATGTAACATCTCTCCAGACAGCTACTCCTAATCTCTAGGAAACATCTCTATTGTCAATCAACCCAACGTTTGACACCTTCCTGCTGTCTGAGTGTCAGCTCAGCAATCATTCCGATATAGAGAGCTGAAAACATTCTGTCACACCCTCCTCTGTGTCCTTATGGAGCCATTACATCTTTCACTCCTTCGTCTCCATTTCTCCACTCCTCTTGTCACCTCTCTCCATCAGCTAAATCTGTCCTGATTTATTTATCGGACTAACAGTTAGTTGTTTTCAGTCATGAAAATGTAACACATTCAAGAACGTTGCTGTTGCTAGTTCCTTTACTTTTTGAACAATTTTTTGAACCTAGTTTAAAAAAAGCTAACGAGAATATGGTTCGACTGAGTCCATTGTACTTTGTTATCCTGCAAAGGGCCCTTCACCTGATATACGTATAGATTTATAGCAGTCAACGTATGTTCGAAACGCTACTTCAAGGACATTGGTACATTTCACACATGAGAGTGAACAATGGCCGTGTGTTTTGATGAGAATGATTTAAACTGAAATACATATCATAACACTGTCACTATGATTTATTACTGATTTTGACCTTTTCTTCTAGAAAAACAAACATTGATTTATGCCCATGTATGACCTGTGACCCTTGTTCTTTTACAAATAAAAAAAAAGGCACAAAAAAAGACTACATGCTTAAAACATCATAACACTGTCCATTAGACTGTATGGTGTCTTAAGCAAGGAAAGACAAAGAAAGACAGAAAGAAAGACAGAAAGACAGAAAGACAGAAAGACAGAAAGACAGAAAGACAGAAAGACAGAAAGAAAGAACGAAAGAACGAAAGAAAGAAAGAAAGAAATAACAAAAGAAAGAAAGAATGAAAGAAAGAAAGAGGGAGGGCGGGAGGTGTGAGTGAGAGTGTGATGTGATGCTGTACTGACAGGCAGCGGTGAGAACTCACAGACTTAATTAAAGTAATTTAAAATGTGGTGTCAGGCTGAAACAGGGTAATGGCGTAATGTATTGGCGACCATGTTGCCAATACATCCTTATTGATTTCTGCTGCTGAGCGAGTAAAAAGTATTCTCCCCTTCACTTACTGTGATGAGGATGAATTATGGAACTGCACAAAGCCTAGTACTGGGAGCCAAATCAAATCCTGCTGTAGACTGAATCCCAGTCTCCAGCTTGAGAAACCAATGCCTTAACCAATTGACCAAGAGGACATTTCTGAGGGGTTCTGAGGGGTTCTGAGGGGTTCTGAGGGGTTCTGAGGGGTTCTGTGGGGTTCTGAGGGGTTCTGAGGGGTTCTGAGGGGTTCTGTGGGGTTCTGAGGGGTTCTGAGGGGTTCTGTGGGGTTCTGTGGGGTTCTGTGGGGTTCTAAGCGGCACATTCTAGTGAATCTATTCATATGAGTTACACTAACAGAAACTTGGACACAAGCTACTATGGAGCATTCTTACTGAACTCTCCAATTCAGTCATTCACGCCTCAGTCGATGAGGCTGTTCTCAAAGACCGTCATCTCACTGTCTAAATGACAAAAAACAACCAGACTTTCAACGTGAACCCTGTCTCCATGATGGCAAGCAGCAGAATGACTGTAATTGCATCAGCTATACTGTACAATATCCACCCTTCAGAAACATACGTCACAAAACAATCTCTCCATTATCGTGGAGAGTTTTGGTTTCAGCTAGGCCGTATCTCACCACAGGGTTTCATCTAGGTCGTATCTCACCAATGGGTTTCAGCTAGGTCGTATCTCGCCACAGGGTTTCCGCTAGGTCGTATCTGACCACAGGGTTTCATCTAGGTCGTATCTCACCACGGTGTTTCCGCTAGGTCGTATCTCACCACAGGGTTTCATCTAGGTTGTATCTGACCACGGGGTTTCAGCTAGGTCGTATCTGACCACAGGGTTTCCGCTAGGTCGTATCTCACCACAGAGTTTCAGCTAGGTCGTATCTGACCACAGAGTTTCAGCTAGGTCGTATCTCGTTAAAAAGTGACATGTATTTTACATCAACATTTGTCACAAAGTGCCTTACAGAAACCAAACCTAAAACCCTAAAGAGCAAGCAATGCAGATATAGGAGTGACTGAGTGAGAGAGTGAACACATATATATGAGAAAGCCTGTCCCTTTAAGAGTGAATGATGAAATCACAGCTAGCTTGGGCCTGCAGTGTTCAATTCATTACCAAGTTCAGCTCACAATCTGCTGCTGTGTACATGTATTATTCTCTAACTATTTCACCACTTTATCAGTGTGTGTGAGTGCCAAACTGTAAGTACACCATTAGTTTCTCCAGGTTTACTGACACTGTTGTCAGTAGTTAATATCATATTTTTTTTCTGTCATTATTACAGCATTTGTGTATATCTCAATTTTTTTAATGTTAGCTCTGTTCGCTATATTGTCATTTTTTAGCTCTCTAGTCTTGTTGCAGCTAACTACCTGTATTTTCGTTTCAGTCCTTGTATTATTATAACAGATGAGAGCTGTATCTTGTTTTGTTATTGCTAAATCAATATGTGCCTTCCTAGAATTTATGTTTATTATTTCCAGACCACTACGTGTATAGATCACAGCTGCGTGACATGGCACAGAAATGTAAACCGTTGTTAATCTACAGTCAACACTAAAGAATCCTAAACTGAGAAATTGTCTCTCGCACTCTCTCTCTAATAATGTAGGAGTACAATATCCTTATCTCCGGCCTACTCAAACTAGTTTAATAATCTTCAACGTGGTCCTTCGGAGCCGGGATTGAGTAACCACCTAAAGACAACAACAACAACACATATGGATGCACCTGACCCATCCGTGCGGCCCCCGTAATCACAGAGAGAGACATCTCTCAGCGTGCCTGACCGATTATGCAGTTACAATATCTGCCTAACCAAGAACATCGCTCAGCCACAACACAGTATCATATCAGAGAGGAATGTGCTCAGTTTCAGATGTAGTACACACTCAGTGAGCCCTTTATATCCCGGGAGAGAAGAGGAGGAAGAGGATGAAGAGGATGAGGAGGAAGAGGAGGAAGCCGTTGGAGCTTGATGAGCCACCCCGTCAGTTTTAGGAAGATCATTGTGTGGATGGATGATCATGGATGATGGATGATCATGGATGATCAACACGTTTGACACCCAAGCCAGAGAGACGCTCAATGGTAACAGGAGTGAGCCAGTGAAGCAATAACTAGACAGTTGACCTGGCGGCGGGAAAGTTGCCATTGTATTTCTGAATGACATTACCGACAGGTAGCATATAACGTGAAAACAGTTGTGGTCTTGGAACGGAATTTTGAAGTACATCGAAATTTACCATCGATTTGTCGGAGGACAAACAATCGACAGAGACTAACTGATATCTTTCCCGACAGATCAGACCTAAACCAGGCAAGAACTTGTCTATTTATTGTATTTATTTATTTTATTTTATTTATTTTGCTCCTTTGCACCCCATTATTTTTATCTCTACATTGCACATTCTTCCACTGCAAATCTACCATTCCAGTGTTTTACTTGCTATATTGTATTTACTTTGCCACCATGGACTTTTTTTTCCCTTTACCTCCCTTATCTCACCTCATTTGCTCACATCGTACATAGACTTGTTTATACTGTATTATTGACTGTATGTTTGTTTTACTCCATGTGTAACTGTTGTTGTATGTGTTGAACTGCTTTGCTTTATCTTGGCCAGGTCGCAATTGTAAATGAGAACTTGTTCTCAACTTGCCTACCTGGTTAAACAATGGTGAAATAAAGTTGAAATAAAAAATAATTAAAATAAAGTTGACGGTTTCCGATCTCTCCAAAACACGGTGATGTCAAAAGGTTAGGTTAAGGAGCATGAGGACATGAGAGGACATGTGGAGAGCCTTGGTCTGGTCCCATTAAAAGGACATTTACCATTAGACACGGTTAAATGGGACACACTGAGCTGACTACACTGACTACGCTGGTGGCAGAGTCCAGCTGGCTGGCTAACAGCCTGCCGCCTGGCATGCACGCCATCTCATTGAAGTTAGAGGAGTTCGAGCCTTGTCTATGTTGATAGCTAAAATGAAAGAGGACAATTATCTACTGTTCTATCTTATGGGAGAGGCAGAAAAACCGTTTTCACCCAGTGATTGAGTTAGGCAAGTCTGCTGTAGTGCTCATCACCCCCATTAACTGGGAGAGGGCCAGAGATGTTGAAGTTATTTTCCGCTTGGTGACCTCTTGACTGTTTCGTCCTAACATCGTTGGTGCCGACGTGGATAACAATATCTCTATACTCTCTACACTCACCAGTTTTAGCCTTAGCACCAAAACTAAGACGTTGTTATAAATACAGAGTTTATTTAGACCTTTTATTAAAAGTAAAAAGCAACCTCTAAACAAATCATCAAATTTCCTATTTCCATAATTGGCATCTCTCTCTCTCTCTCTCTCTCTCTCTCTCTCTCTCTCTCTCTCTCTCTCTCTCTCTCTCTCTCTCTCTCTCTCTCTCTCTCTCTCTCTCTCTCTCTCTCTCTCTCTCTCTCTCTCTCTCTCTCTCTCTCTCTCTCTCTCTCTCTCTCTCTCTCTCTCTCTCTCTCTCTCTCTCTCTCTCTCTCTCTCTCTCTCTCTCTCTCTCTCTCTCTCTCTCTCTCTCTCTCTCTCTCTCTCTCTCTCTCTCTCTCTCTCTCTCTCTCTCTCTCTCTCTCTCTCTCTCTCTCTCTCTCTCTCTCTCTCTCTCTCTCTCTCTCTCTCTCTCAAAATCAAGTCTTTAGTGCACTCATACATTATATACACAAAAGTATGTGGACACCCTTTCAAATGAGTGGATTTGGCTATTTTCAGCCACACCGTTGCTGACAGGTGTAGAAAATCGAGGCCACAGCCATGCAATCTCCATAGTAACACATGGAGTAAACAAACATACAGTCAATAATAATACAGTAGAAAAACAAGTCAATATATGTGAGCAAATGAGGTGAGATAAGGGAGGTAAGGCAAGGCAATAAATAGGCCATGGTGGCGAAGTAATTACAATATAGCAATTAAACACTGGAATGGTAGATGTGCAGTAGATTAATGTGCAAAGTAGAAATAATAGGGTGCAAAGGAGCAAGATAAATACATAAATAAATACAGTAGGGGATGAGGTAGTTGGATGGGCTATTTACAGATGGGCTATGTACAGGTACAGTGATCTGTGAGCTGCTCTGACAGCTGGTGCTTAAAGCTAGTGAGGGAGATAAGTGTCACCAGTTTCAATGGTTTTTATAGTGCTTCCCAGTTATTGGCAGCAGAGAACTGGAAGGAAAGGCGGCCAAAGGAGGAATTGGCTTTGGGGGTGACCAGTGAGATATACCTGCTGGAGCGCGTGCTACAGGTGGGTGCTGCTATGGTGACCAGCGAGCTGAGATAAGGCGGGGCTTTACCTAGCAGGGACTTGTATATGACCTGGAGCCAATGGGTTTGGCGATGAGTATGACGCAAGGGCCAGTCAACAAGAGTGTACAGGTCGCAGTGGTGGGTAGTGTATGGGGCTTTGGTGACAAAACGGATTGCACTGTGATAGACTGCATCCAATTTTTTGAGTAGAGTGTTGGAGGCTATTTTGTAAATGACATCGGCGAAGATCGGTAGGATGGTCAGTATTACGAGGGTATGTTTAAGGGCATGAGGGAAGGATGCTTTGTTGAGAAATAGGAAGCCAATTCTAGATTTCATTTTGGATTGGAGATGTTTGATGTGAGTCTGGAAGGAGAGTTTGCTGTCTAACCAGATACCTAGGTATTATGTAGTTGTCCACATATTCTAGGTCAGAACCATCCAGAGTAGTGATGCTGGACGGGCGGGCAGGTACGGGCAACGATCAGTTGAAGAGCATGCATTTAGTTTTACTTGCATTTAAGAGAATTTGGAGGCCACGTAAGGAGAGTTGTATGGCATTAAAGCTTGTCTGGTGGGTAGTCAACACAGTGTCCAAAGAAGGGCCAGAAGTATACAGAATGGTGTCGTCTGTGTAGAGGTGGATCAGAGACTCACCAGCAGCAAGAGTGACATCATTGATGTATACAGAGAAGAGAGTCGGTCCAAGAATTTAACCCAAGAATTGAGACAGACCCTCCGATTTGACACACTGAACTCTATCGCAGAAGTAATTGGTGAACCAGGGGAGGCAATCGTTTGAGAAACCAAGGCTGTTGAGTCTGCCGATAAGGATGTGGTGATTGACAGAGTAGAAAGACTTGGCCAGGTGGATGAATACGGCTGTACAGTATTGTCTCTTACTGATGGTGGTTATGATATCGTTTAGTACCTTGAGCGTGACTGGGGTGCACCCATGACCAGCTCTGAAACCAGATTCCATAGCGGAGAAGGTACGATGAGATTCGAAATGGTCTGTAATCTGTTTGTTAACTAGGCTTTCGAAGACCTTAGAAAGGCAGGGTAGGATAGATATAGCAGTGTGTAGCAGTTTGGGTCAAAGGTGTCCCCCCCTTTGAAGAGGGGGATGACCGTGGCAGCTTTCCAATCTTTGGGAATCTCAGACGACACGAAAGAGAGGTTGAACAGGCTAGTAAAAGGGGTTGCAACAATTTCTGCAGATAATTTTAGAAAGAAAGGGTCCAGATTGTCTAGCACGGCTGATTTGTATGGGTCCAGATTGTGCAGCTCTTTCAGAACATCAGCTAACTGGATTTGGGAGAAGGAGAAATGGGGAAGCTTGGGCGAGATGCTGTGGGGGGTGCAGGGCTGTTGAACGGGGTAGGGGTAGCCAGGTGGAAAGCATGGCCAGCCGTAGAAAAATACTTATTGAAATTGTTAATTATAGTGGATTAATCGGTGGTGACAGTTTCCTATCCTCTGTGCAGTGGGCAACTGGGAGGAGGTGCTCTTATTCTCCATGGACTTTACAGTGCCCCAGAACTTTTTTAAGTTTGTGTTAGAGGAAGCAAATTTCTGCTTTTGCCTGTGCATATCACGGGACTGTTCAATGCTAATGCAGAACGGATGTTTTTGTGCTGGTCAGGTCTGGCGAGAACCAAGGGCTATCTGGTTCTAAATTTTCCGAATGGGACATACTTATTGGCACTTTAAAAAAAAAGTATAACCAGACATCCTCTACTGACGGGATGAGGTCAGGATACCCAGGCCAGGTCGATTAGAAAGGCCTGCTCGCTGAAGTGTTTAGCGAGCGTTTGACAGTGATGAGGGAAGGTCGTTTGACCGCATACCCATGCAGTCAATATTTTATTTTATTTTTTTATTTAACCAGGCAAGTCATTTAAGAACAAATTCTTATTTTCAATGACGGCCTAGGAACAGTGGGTTAACTGTCTGTTCAGATTTGTACCTTGTCAGCTCGGGGGTTTGAACTCGCAACCTTCCGGTTACTAGTCCAACGCTCTAACCACTAGGCCACCCTGCCGCCCCAATGAGGCAGTGATCGCTAAGATCTTGGTTGAACACAGCAGAGGTGTCTTTGGAGGGCAAGTTGCTTAGGATGATATCTATGAGGGTGCCAGTGTTTACGGCTTTGGGGTTGTACCTGGTAGGTTCATTGATAATTTGTGTGAGATTGAGGGCATCAAGCTTAGATCGTAGGATGCCCGGTGTGTTAAGCATGTTCCAGTTTAGGTCACCTAGTCGCATGAGCTCTGAAGATGGGGGGCAATCAGTTCACATATGGTGTCCAGAGCACAGCAAGCGGCAACGGTAAGATACTTGTTTCTAGAAAGGTGGATTTTTAACAGTAGAAGTTCAAATTGTTTTGGTACAGACCTGGATAGTAAGACAGAACTCTGCAGGCTCTCTCTCTCAGTTCCATCTTCTCTGAAAATGTTGTAGTTAGGGATGGAGATTTCAGGGTTTTTGGTGGTTTTTCTAAGCCAGGATTAGTAAGCGATACTATACACATTAAAAAGTGAAAATACTGTTATCATAAAGATACAACGCCAAGCTAGAAGTATCAGAACACTTAGAAAGGTAGTTCTAACCTTAAATATGACTGGGAGAAGTGTCAAGAATAAGAAAGCAATATATTCCATAGTACACTAGAACACAGCAAAGCATGAACAGTCCAATTGAGCAAAATGTCCACTAGATGACAGCAAATGGACCTATCACGACCCTACAGGAAGATCACGATCACGATTCACTAGCTCAATCTGTCCAACAATGTCACCAACTCACCAATCTTCTAAATCATACGTGTGGTACAAGGTTCTTTCTCTGATCCTTTTATTTGATAGAGACGATGTCTGTTTATACTGCAAGAGCTCTGATAGGTTGGAGTACGTCCTCCAGAAGTTGTCATAATTACTGTGTAAGTCTATTGAAGTGGGTGAGAACCAAGAGCCTCCTAGGTTTTGTATTGAAGTTAATGAACCCAGAGGAGGACGGAAGCTACCTGTCCTCCATCTACACCATGGTGCTACACTGCAGAGTGTTGTTCAGGCTACTGTAGACCTTCATTGCAAAACAGTGTTTTTTAATCAGTTACATGGTGATGGGATTATATTTAGTATAGTTTTATCTTATCTAAAAACTGTTCAAAATGTTACAATATTTTATGTTTCTTAAATTCACTGAGTAGGATTGTCCTCCCCTTCTTCCTCTGAGGAGCACAGATATTACACTAACACATTAAATAAACACTCCATAGAATCTCTATAGAATTGCTGGACTTGCAAGGTTTTTGCTTGAGGAAAATATTGTAGAATGGGAGCTGCCCCCCAGATCACCTGCCCCTCAGATCACCTGCCCCTCCAGCCCCCCAGATCCCCTGCGCCCCATATCACCTGCCCCCCAGATCTCCCTCCAGCCCCCCAGATCCAGCACATCCAGCCCCCCCAGAACCCCTGCCCTCCAGATCACCTGCCCCTCCAGCCCCCCAGATCCCCTACCCCCCAGAGACCCTGCCCTCCAGATACCCAGCCCCTGCCCCCCGGGTCTCCCTCCAGATCCCATGCCCCCCAGCCCCCTCATTGTGCTCATCATGCTGTTCCCCAGCCTCTTATTCCATCTATCCCATCCATGTCCACAGAGTACATAGTACAGAGTACAGCTTTGGCCTGGCCACCCGACTTCTTGTGACTCCCAAAACAGCATGAGGGAGCGTAATCATCACCTGGAACTAATTAGCATAACGCAACAGACAAATATCCCTAGAAAATATTCCTATTCATGAAAATCACAAATTAAATATATTGAGACACAGCTTAGCCTTTTGTTAATCACCCTGTCATCTCAGATTTTCAAAATATACTTTACAGCCAAAGCTAGACAAGCATTTATGTAAGTTTATCGATAGCGTATCATAGCATTATGCCCTGCTAGCAGCAGGAAAACTTGTCACGAAAATCAGAAAAGCAATCAAATTAAAATTGTTTACCTTTGATGAACTTCGAACGTTTTCACTCACGAGACTCCCAGGTAGATAGCCAAAGTTCATTTTTTCCCCAAATATTATTTTTGTAGGCGAAATAGCTCCGTTTGTTCTTCACATTTGGCTGAGATATCGCCCGGAAATTGCGGTCACGACAACGCCCGAAAAATATTCCAAATTAGCTCCATAATAATCGACAGAAACATGGCAAACATTGTTTAGAATCAATCCTCAAGGTGTTTTTCTAATATCTATTCGATAATATATCCGTCTGGACAATTGGTTTTTCAGTAGGACCGATTGGAGTAATGGCTATCTGTAACGGTTTTCTTTCGGTGAATGAGAGTCAGACCAAAATGCGGTGTGGCTATTGCGATCCGTGTTTAATGAAACAAAGTAAACACGAATCAAATACAAAACAATAAACGTAACACGAAAACCAAAACAGCCTAATACTGGTGCAAAGTAACACAGAGACAACACAGAGACACAAGGACAATCACCCACAAACACACAGTGAAACCCAGGCTACCTAAATATGGTTCCCAATCAGAGACAATGACTAACACCTGCCTCTGATTGAGAACCACATTAAGGCCAGACATAGAAATAGACAAACAAGACATCCAACATAGAATGCCAACCCAGCTCACGTCCTGACCAACACTAAAACAAGGAAAACACACACGAACGATGGTCTGAACGTGACACTACCTCTGTATTTTACGGGAGAGTCACCCTGGGAGCCATCATGTGACCACTTACGCAATGTAGCCGCCTACGGCTATTCTTCAACATAAATGCCGTAAAACTACGTCACAATGCTGTAGACACCTTGGGGAATACGTAGAAAGCGTAAGCTCGTTGATAGGAAATTCACAGCTCAATTTGGGGCACTTCCGGGATTGGATTTTTCTCAGGCTTTCGCCTGCAACATCAGTTCTGTTATACTCACAGACAACTCACAGACTTTACAGTTTTGGAAACGTTAGAGTGTTTTCTATCCAAAGCTGTCAATTATATGCATATTCTAGCATCTTGTCTTGACAAAATATCCCGTCTAAAACGGGAACGTTTTTTTTCCAAAAATTAAAATACTGCCCCTAGAGTCGCAACAGGTTTTAATGCTTCTGTATACTCTGTCTCTATCTCTCTCTCTCTCTCTCTCTCTCTCTCTGTCTCTGTCTCTCTCTATATGTCTCTCTCTCTCTCTGTCTCTCTCTCTCTCTCTCTCTCTGTCTCTGTCTCTGTCTCTGTCTCTGTCTCTCTCTCTCTCTCTGTCTCTCTCTCTCTCTGTCTCTCTGTCTCTGTCTCTCTCTTTATCTCTCTCTGTGTATTAGGTACAGGGTCTGCCCCCATCTCCATGTCATATTCCAGGTTAACCATAATGGCATTATGTTTCATCCCCCCCACCCCTGCCTTCACGTGGTCATATTTTGTGCTTTAACAGCTCATCTCCTTCTGAAAATTGAGCTCCGATTTCAAAGTAGCTCCTTTGAAAGATTTCACAGTACATTAGAGCGAGAGAGAGAGAGAGAGAGCGAGAAAGAGTGAGAGAAAGAGTGAGAGAGAGACACTGTATCCTATCCCATCAGCTTGTTTTTCTATCCAGGCCCAGTAATATGAGCGAACAGACAGAGGCAGCATTGTCCTGGACTGAGGCCTTGACGACATCATCATTCCATCTACCCCCCCCCCCCCCGCCCCCCAGTATATATGTCTTGCTCATCAGACAAAACATACAATTCTCTGCCAGTCCAAGGGTAACAATCCAAGGGTAACAATCCAAGGGTAACAATCCAAGGGTAACAGAGTGATTGACTTGCACAAAGAAAGGACTTGCACAAAAGAAAGCAACGGGAGCAAAAGTCCTTGTAGCATAGAATCTCTTTTTATGTTGTGGAGAAGTTGTTGTGGAGAAGTTGCGTTTTTCATTGCTGTTGCAGTTTGCAGTTTGAAGTTTAATCCTTGACATTATATAGTTATATCTATGGCGGAGCAGGAAGGAATCACTCCTTTAGGGTTGTTTTGGCTCTATACTCCTGCACTTTAGATTTAAAATGATACTATGACTATCAGGTGGAAGTGTAGACTGTCAGAATTAAATTGAGGGTGTTTTCATCCATATCGGGTGAACCATTTAAAAATTACATCACTTTTTGTACATATTCTCCCCCTTTTTAGAGACCAGAAGTATTGGGAGAAATTCACTTATACAGTGTTTTAATGTAGTAAAAAGTTACATATTTGTTCCCATATTCCTACCACGCAATGACTACATCAAGCTTGTGACTCTACACACTTGTTTTGGTTGTGTTTCAGAATATTTTTGTTCCCAATAGGAATGTATGTTAAATTATGTGTGGTGTCATTTTGGAGTCACTTTTATTGTACATTAAGAATAGAACATGTTTCTAAACACTACTATATGAATGTGGATGCTACACATGATTACGGATAATCCTGACTGAATCGTGAATAATGATGAGTGAGAAAATTACAGAAGCACAGATATCATACCCTAAGACATGCTAACCTCTCACCATTACCCTAACAGAGTTTAGCATTTTATATCATACCATCAGGACATGCTAACCTCTCACCATTACAATAAGAGAGGAGGTTAGCATTTTATATCATACCCCCAAGACATGCTAACCTCTCACCATTACAATAAGAGAGGAGGTTAGCATTTTATATCATACCCCCAAGACATGCTAACCTCTCACCACTACTCTAACAGAGGTCAGCATTTTATATCATACCCCCAAGACATGCTAACCTCTCACCATTACAATAACAGGGGTTAGCATTTTATATCATACCCCCAAGACATGCTAACCTCTCACCATTACAATAACAGGGGTTAGCATTTTATATCATACCCCCAAGACATGCTAACCTCTCACCATTACAATAACAGGGGTTAGCATTTTATATCATACCCCCAAGACATGCTAACCTCTCACCATTACAATAACAGGGGAGGTTAGCATGTTATATCATACCACCAAGACATGCTAACCTCTCACCATTACAATAACAGGGAGGTTAGCATTTCATATCATACCCCCAAGACATGCTAACCTCTCACCATTACATTAACAAGGGGGGGTAGCATTTCATATCATACCCCCAAGACATGCTAACCTCTCACCATTACATTAACAGGGGGGGGGGGGGGGGTTAGCATTTTATATAATACCCCCAAGACATGCTAACCTCTCACCACTACTCTAACAGAGGTTAGCATTTTCAGGGGGGGGGGGGGGGCTATGATATTTCTACGTCTCTAACTTTATCACTCTCAACGTAACCTCACAAAATGATTTGTATAAAACAGCTCTAGATCCAGCTATTTGTAAGCAGTTCAAAGAGCTTCCTTGACTTAATTATTATTATTGTTTAAATCTATAGTGTTTTATTTGCAACAAATAATCATTATGCTCACACACAGACATTTGGGGCAGTACCCCTTCCGTTGTTCAGTGTGTAGGTCGGTTCTCAACCCTGTGAATGCACACAGTCACTCTGTAAACCCTCCATGTCTCGGCTCCAGAAGCTCCAGGCATGACATCACTCACTCGAGGATTCATCCCGCTCTCTACAAGAATTGACAGTGGAATTTGCTACCGTTTCTCCCATCATATTTTGTATATTAGTGAGTGACTGTCGTGCTTAGATGTCCTGTCATTGGTGCTTTCTGTTACATTTCATCATCTAAGACGGCAGAGTCCCAAGTGGCTGCCTTTTCCCATGAATGGTGCATTACTTTTGACCAGACAAGACATTTACCTGAGGAACATTCCATTTTACAAGAGAACATGCAGGGCATGTAATTGCATTTTCTTTCATGGCTGAAACTCATAAACATGTATTTATGTGAAATCCCTAAAAAAAAATTAAAAGGCGTAGGTCATTTTATAGATGACCTAAAGCTCAGACCTAGATCATGTTTCACAGGAGGAGGATGAATCCCCATGACAACATGTACTCTGTTTACATAGGAAGCATTTATTGATGAATCCCCATGACAACATGTACTCTGTTTATATATAGTTGAGAGACTCTAAAATCAGGATTTATAACCCTCCTTGTACTGTAGGACTATAAACTCTGCAACATTAAAAACCCAATTGCATGTTTCTCCCGTGAATTTCTAGATAATTCCATACGCTTTTATTCCAGATGTCACATGAGAGCAAAAAAAGATGAAGAGAGAAATAAAACAAAGAAATTTAACCTTGAGCTCTAGTCAGTTCACTATAGGACCCTGACAAGACGGCTGAGATGAAGGTGATGAGAGGAGGGAGGCTCCTAAAGAAAGACAGGAAACAATGAGAGCCAGCGAGGGAGACCGAATGAGGAAGGGGCACGAGAGGGTACTCCGCAGCCAAATGACCAATCCAATCTCACTGATTTATTGTGTGTGTGTCTGTGTGTGTGTGTGTGTGTGTGTGTGTTTGATGCTTGATGCTTGGGCTTCAGTGTCAGGTGCAATGCAGTGGGACGGTATGAGCCACACTGACAGTGAACACTACAGATTCTATGAGCCACACTGACAGTGAACAATACAGGTTCTATGAGCCACACTGATAATCAACACTACAGGTTCTATGAGCCACACTTGTAATCAACACTACAGGTTCTATGAGCCACACTGACAGTGAACAATACAGGTTCTATGAGCCACACTGATAATCAACACTACAGGTTCTATGAGAAACCAGGGATGATAACAGTGGCCGACAATCTATATCTTTGCACCAAGTCATTTCTGAGGTGTTTTATGGTGTTTGGACTGTGTTGATCTGGTGCTGGTAACCACTACCCAATACAAAGGTATATGCTTCAAACAGTTTTTGCTGAAAGCTGTTGTCGTTGATTCAGATTTTTTTTTTCTCCGTTGTTGCTGCAGTGGTCCACTCTCCTCCTGTCCCAAAGTCAACGGGTTAGACCAGGGGAAGTCAGCATCCTCAAAGTCACGGGCTATGTTCCAAATGACACCCTATTCCCTACATAGTGCATTATGGGCCCTTGTCAAAAGTAGTATACTATATAGGGGACCGTTTGGGACAGTAATGCAGGGCTAGACCAGGGGAAGTCAGCATCGTCTCAGCTTGCTGCTCTGAGGTCAACCAAGGCCAGACAGAGGTAGAATACAAAAAGCTCAGTGTGGGTCATAGAGCCTGTACGGTTAATTGCCAGACAGAGGTACAGTACTGTAACAAGAGAGGAGACGAGGAGTCAGTCTGCCAACACAGGACTACTGTTGTGATTCATGGTCATAATTGAACTGCTGATTCACCCTGGGGTGTTCCACACCCAAACAATTATAGGGACCACCAGCGAAGGGATATACTTAAAATGCTGCAGACTCAATCAGAAGTTGCCTTCAAAAAGGCACGTTGCTGACAAAGAGCTACAAAGAGCGGAGGTGGCTGAATCCTGGCCCAGGCAGAGGTGGCTGAATCCTGGCCCAGGCAGAGGTGGATGAATCCTGGCCCAGGCGGAGGTGGCTGAATCCTGGCCCAGGCGGAGGTGGCTGAATCCTGGCCCAGGCGGAGGTAGCTGAACTGGCCTGAATCCTGGCCCAGGTGGAGGTGGCTGAACTGGCCTGAATCCTGGCCCAGGCAGAGGTGGCTGAACTGGCCTGAATCCTGGCCCAGGTGGAGGTGGCTGAACTGGCCTGAATCTTGGCCCAGGCGGAGGTGGCTGAATCCTGGCCTAGGCAGAGGTGGCTGAACTGGCCTGAATCCTGGCCCAGGTGGAGGTGGCTGAACTGGCCTGAATCCTGGCCCAGGCGGAGGTGGCTGAACTGGCCTGAATCCTGGCCCAGGCGGAGGTGGCTGAACTGGCCTGAATCCTGGCCCAGGCGGAGGTGGCTGAATCCTGGGCCAGGCGGAGGTGGCTGAACTGGACTGAATCCTGGCCCAGGCGTAGGTGGCTGAACTGGCCTGAATCCTGGCCCAGGCGGAGGTGGCTGAACTGCCCTGAATCCTGGCCCAGGCGGAGGTGGCTGAATCCTGGCCCAGGCGGAGGTGGCTGAACTGGCCTGAATCCCCGCCCAGGCGGAAGTGGCTGGACTGGCCTGAATCCTGGCCCAGGCGGAGGTGGCTGAACTGGCCTGAATCCTGGCCCAGGCGGAGGTGGCTGAACTGGCCTGAATCCTGGCCCAGGTGGAGGTGGCTGAACTGGCCTGAATCCTGGCCCAGGCGGAGGTGGCTGAACTGGCCTGGGCACAACAACAGAATGTTGGGTGTAACATTACCCTGGCAGCTTCTGATTAAGTTGAACAGCTCCATCACTGCTGATGTGATGAGATAGAAAAACTTTTCGGAATGGCCACATTTACACTGATGCAAAGACTACATTTATTAGTTTGGGGAATGGGAAAACAATGCTGAAACTCAGAACCTAATTTGCAGGGTTTCCTGCATTCTGCTTAGCTGGAACTTGGCACATTGGGAAAATACGCATTATGTACGCACTCATGGCACCATATCACTGAGAAGCACAGCCCCATGCAACAATAAAATCATGATATCACTGAGGGCCCCATGTAACAATACAATCATGATTTCACTGAGAGGCAGAGCCCCATGCAACAATACAATCATGATATCACTGAGGGCACCATACAACAATACAATTATGATATCCCTGAGAGCCCCATGCAACAATACAATCATGATATAACTGAGAAGCAGAGCCCCATGCAACAATACAATCATGATATCACTGAGAGCCCCATGCAACAATACAATCATGATATCACTGAGAACCCCATACAACAGTACAATCATGATATCACTGAGAAGCAGAGCCCCATACAACAATACAATCATGATATCCCTGAGAGCCCCATACAACAATACAATCATGATATCACTGAGAAGCAGAGCCCCATGCAACAATACAATCATGATATCACTGAGAGCCCCATGCAACAATACAATCATGATATCACTGAGAAGCAGAGCCCCATACAACAATACAATCATGATATCACTGAGAGCCCCATACAACAATACAATCATGATATCCCTGAGAGCCCCATGCAACAATACAATCATGATATCACTGAGAAGCAGAGCCCCATACAACAATACAATCATGATATCACTGAGAGCCCCATACAACAATACAATCATGATATCCCTGAGAGCCCCATACAACAATACAATCATGATATCACTGAGAAGCAGAGCCCCATACAACAATACAATCATGATATCACTGAGAAGCAGAGCCCCATACAACAATACAATCATGATATCACTGAGAAGCAGAGCCCAATGCAACAATAAAATCATGATATCACTGAGAAGCAGAGCCCCATGCAACAATACAATCATGATATCACTGAGGGCACCATACAACAATACAATTATGATATCCCTGAGAGCCCCATGCAACAATACAATCATGATATAACTGAGAAGCAGAGCCCCATGCAACAATACAATCATGATATCACTGAGAGCCCCATGCAACAATACAATCATGATATCAATGAGAACCCCATATAACAGTACAATCATGATATCACTGAGAAGCAGAGCCCCATACAACAATACAATCATGATATCCCTGAGAGCCCCATACAACAATACAATCATGATATCTGTAACGGCGTTCTTCGTTTGTAGAGAGAGAGGGCCGAAATGCAGCGTGGTGATTACTCATGTTCTTTAATCAATAATAGACGATACATGAAATAACTAAATGAATATGAAAACAACAAACGGAACGTGAAACCTAATACAGCCTATCTGGTGAACACTACACAAAGACAGGAACAATCACCCACCAACACACAGTGAAACCCAGGCTACCTAAATATGGTTCCCAATCAGAGACAATGACGAACACCTGCCTCTGATTGAGAACCATATCAGGCCGAACATAGAACTAGACCAAAACATAGAAAAACAAACATAGACTACCCACCCAACTCACGCCCTGACCATACTAAATAAATACAAAAACAACGGAAATAGAGGTCAGAACGTGACAGTACCCCCCCCCAAAGGTGCGGACTCCGGCCGCAAAACCTTGACCTATAGGGGAGGGTCTGGGTGGGCGTCTGTCCGCGGTGGCGGCTCTGGCGCGGGACGCGGACCCCACTTCGCCATTGTCCTAGTCCGCCTTATTGTCTGCCTCCGTGGCTTACTCACCCTGACCACCCCTCTCAATGACCCCACTGGACAGAGGGGCTGCTTGGGACAGAGGGGCAGCTGCTCGGGACAGAGGGGCAGCTGCTCGGGACAGAGGGGCAGCTGCCCGGGACAGAGGGACGGCAGCTGCTCGGGACAGAGGGACGGCAGCTCGGGACAGAGGGGCGGCAGCAGCTTGGGACAGAGGGGCGACAGCTGCTCTGGACAGAGGGGCAGCTGCTCGGGCGGCCCCTGGCTGACTGACGGCACTGGCGGCCCCTGGCTTACTGGCGGCACTGGCGGCCCCTGGCTTACTGGCGGCCCCTGGCTGACTGGCGGCCCCTGGCTTACTGGCGGCACTGGCGGCCCCTGGCTGACTGGCGGCACTGGCGGCCCCTGGCTGACTGGCGGCACTGGCGGCCCCTGGCTGACTGGCGGCACTGGCGGCCCCTGGCTGACTGGCGGCACTGGCGGCCCCTGGCTGACTGGCGGCACTGGCGGCCCCTGGCTGACTGGCGGCACTGGCGGCCCCTGGCTGACTGGCGGCACTGGCGGCCCCTGGCTGACGGGCGGCACTGGCGGCTCCTGGCAGACGGGCGGCACTGGCGGCGCTGGGCAGACGGGCGGCGTTGGCGGCGCTGGGCAGACGGGCGGCGTTGGCGGCGCTGGGCAGACGGGCGGCGTTGGCGGCGCTGGGCAGACGGGCGGCGTTGGCGGCGCTGGGCAGACGGGCGGCGTTGGCGGCGCTGGGCAGACGGGCGGCGTTGGCGGCGCTGGGCAGACGGGAAGCTCAGCTGGCGCTGGGCAGACGGGAAGCTCCGGCAACGCTGGAGAAAAGGAAGGCCCTGGTAGCGCCGGAGAGGCGGGAGACTCCGGCAGCGGCGCCGGACAGGCGGGAGGCTCCGGCAGCGGCGCCGGATTGGCGGGAGGCTCCGGCAGCGGCGCCGGACAGGCGGGAGGCTCCGGCAGCGGCGCCGGACAGGCGGGAGGCTCCGGCAGCGGCGCCGGACAGGCGGGAGGCTCCGGCAGCGGCGCCGGACAGGCGGGAGGCTCCGGCAGAGGCGCCGGACAGGCGGGAGGCTCCGGCAGAGGCGCCGGACAGGCGGGAGGCTCCTGCAGAGGCGCCGGACAGGCGGGAGGCTCCGGCAGATGCGCCGGACAGGCGGGAGGCTCCGGCAGCGGCGCCGGACAGGCGGGAGGCTCCGGCAGAGGCGCCGGACAGGCGGGAGGCTCCGGCAGAGGCGCCGGACAGGCGGGAGGCTCCGGCAGCGCTGGAGAGGAGGAAGGCTCTGGTAGCGCCGGAGAGGCGGGAGACTCCGGCAGCGCTGGAGAGGAGGAAGGCTCTGGACGGATGGGCCGGAGAGACAGCCTGGTACGGGGAGCTGCCACCGGAGGGCTGGGGTGTGGAGGTGGTGACGGATAGACCGGGCCGTGCAGGCGCACTGGAGCTCTTGAGCACCGAGCCTGCCCAACCTTACCCGGTTGAATGGTCCCGGTCGCCCTGCCAGTGCGGCGAGGTGGAATAGCCCGCACTGGGCTATGCAGGCGAACCGGGGACACCGTGCGCAAGGCTGGTGCCATGTAAGCCGGCCCAAGGAGACGCACTGGAGACCAGATGCGTAGAGCCGGCTTCATGGCACTTGGCTCGATGCCCACTCTAGCCCGGCCGATACGCGGAGCTGGAATGTACCGCACCGGGCTGTGCACCCGCACTGGGGACACCGTGCGCTCCACAGCATAACACGGTGCCTGCCCGGTCTCTCTAGCCCCCCGGTAACCACAGGGAGTTTGCGCAGGTCTCCTACCTGGCCTAGCCATACTCCCTGTTAGCCCCCCCCCAAGAAATTTTTGGGGCTGACTCCCGGGCTTCCATCCACGACGCCGCGCTGCCTCCTCATACCAGCGCCTCTCCGCTTTCGCCGCCTCCCGTTCTTCCTTGGGGCGGCGATATTCTCCTGGCTGAGCCCAAGGTCCTTTACCGTCTAATTCGTCCTCCCAACTAGTATACTCCATGCCATTGCTGTCCATAACGTCCTCCCTTCGCTGCTGCCTGTTAACACGCTGCTCGGTCCGGGTGTGGTGGGTGATTCTGTAACGGCGTTCTTCGTTTGTAGAGAGAGAGGGCCGAAATGCAGCGTGGTGATTACTCATGTTCTTTAATCAATAATAGACGATACATGAAATAACTAAATGAATATGAAAACAACAAACGGAACGTGAAACCTAATACAGCCTATCTGGTGAACACTACACAAAGACAGGAACAATCACCCACCAACACACAGTGAAACCCAGGCTACCTAAATATGGTTCCCAATCAGAGACAATGACGAACACCTGCCTCTGATTGAGAACCATATCAGGCCGAACATAGAACTAGACCAAAACATAGAAAAACAAACATAGACTACCCACCCAACTCACGCCCTGACCATACTAAATAAATACAAAAACAACGGAAATAGAGGTCAGAACGTGACAATATCACTGAGAGCCCCATACAACAATACAATCATGATATCACTGAGAAGCAGAGCCCCATACAGCAATACAATCATGATATCACTGAGAAGCAGAGCCCAATGCAACAATAAAATCATGATATCACTGAGAAGCAGAGCCCCATACAACAATACAATCATGATATCACTGAGAGCCCCATGCAACAATACAATCATGATATCACTGAGAGCCCCATGCAACAATACAATCATGATATCACTGAGAGCCCCATACAACAATACAATCATGATATCACTGAGAAGCAGAGCCCCATGCAACAATACAATCATGATATCACTGAGAGCCCCATGCAACAATACAATCATGATATCACTGAGAGCCCCGTGCAACAATACAATCATGATATCACCGAGGGCCCCATACAACAATACAATCATGATATCACTGAAAGCCCCATGCAACAATACAATCATGATATCACTGAGAGCCCCATGCAACAATACAATCATGATATCACTGAGAGCCCCGTGGAACAATACAATCATGATATCACTGAGAAGCAGAGCCCCATGCAACAATACAATCATGATATCACTGAGAAGCAGAGCCCCATGCAACAATACAATCATGATATCACTGAGAAGCAGAGCCCCGTGCAACAATACAATCATGACATCACTGAGGGCCCCATACAACAATACAATCATGATATCACTGAGAAGCAGAGCCCCATGCAACAATTCAATCATGAGATCACTGAGAGGAAGGAAGGAAGGAAAGAAGGAATACATAAATAAAGGAAGGAATTAAGGAAGGAAGGAATCACACACTCTATGCCACTGAATTAAGAACATAAAAATGCTGTCTATCAGACAATTAGGGGCATACCTGCTGAGTAATATGGCCGTGGTGGTTCTATTCTATAAAGACTAGATCGGTGGTGGTTCTATTCTATAAAGACTAGATCGGTGGTGGTTCTATTCTATGAAGACTAGATCGGTGGTGGTTCTATTCTGTAAAGACTAGATCAGTGGTGGTTCTATTCTATAAAGACTAGATTAGTGGTGGTTCTATTCTATAAAGACTAGATCGGTGGTGGTTCTATTCTATGAAGACTAGATCGGTGGTGGTTCTATTCTATGAAGACTAGATCGGTGGTGGTTCTATTCTATGAAGACTAGATCAGTGGTGGTTCTATTCTATGAAGACTAGATCGGTGGTGGTTCTATTCCATAAAGACTAGATCAGTGGTGGTTCTATTCTATAAAGACTAGATTGGGGGTGGTTCTATTCTGTAAAGACTAGATCAGTGGTGGTTTTATTCCATAAAGACTAGATTGGGGGTGGTTATATTCTGTAAAGACTAGATCATTGGTGGTTCTATTCCATAAAGACTAGATTGGGAGTGGTTCTATTCTGTAAAGACTAGATCATTGGTGGTGTAGACAGTATAAAGAACTGCTCTGTCACAGTGTGTTAAATCCTGCTCTCTTCATCTCGTCACAGGACCAAAACATTCCATGGGCATCACACGTGCCATCACCCCCATATTTAAAGTCAATGGAATGTTCCACATTCAATTCGGGACCATAAGCCACAGGTCTTTGTGTGTGTGGTTGTAAGTGGCGTGAATATCATTTGATTAAAGCTGACTGTTGAGGGCATCAAGGACATGCTTCTGCTTCCAGAACTCAGTACCATCCTGAGTGGATTCTGAATCTTTGATCTAAATTCCATTAGAGCCGGGTGCCTTAAGAAATATAACACAAAGGATATTTTACCATTCCTCACCGTTGGATTCCTTCCTGATACTACATCAAACCGGCTTGACATCCCCGACCCCGACCAGGGCTATTCTCTCCATGTCAACTACTCTCATCAACTGACACAGTCCAGTACTGATTAAAGACTGTCGTTTGTCAGAGGGCAGCTGAAGGCTTGGTTCTTACTTACCGTGGTCTGCCACCCATGACCTCTAGACTGCCCCAGATGGATTGGGACACAAGAGGGAAACCGCCTGAAGCCTGCTGTCTGTAACTACAGATGCTTTTAGATGCTGGGGAAGACATTTCCTCCTGTCAAACCATTTTTTTCCCACTTGAGTGTTGTTGTGGTTTTTTATATTTAATTGACGAGGACTGTACTGGACTTACGGTACCTGCTTTTTCAGCATCAAAATATAAAAATAAAAAAAAATTCTCATTCACCATCAATCTATTCTTCACACCCTGGGATCAAATCACATTCAAATTGAACACTTTGAATGTTAATCTTGAAGCAAATCTTCAAATCTTCATCTTGAAGCATGGACATATTCAGAACATTGTGATTGGCTACGTACTGTAATCTACTCTGCACAGCACATGCTCCTTACAACAATGTCTGTAACGTTCTCCTACAGGGAGGAACAAATGGGATCAAAGGTCATAATCAGGATAACAAAGGGTTTGTAAAGTTCTTCACCAAACACCTACTGTATGGAAGATAGATTAATATGTATAACTCATATAGTAAGGTACAGACTTAAATGCTGTTAACACAGTCTGTCTTAGTAATACAAGCCACTGAAGCTGTGGCCTGTTCACCCCGCTACCTGTTCACCCCGCTACACCGTACAGCTGCTTCAAAGCTGGGAGCCGAGAGACTGAGAAACAGCCTCCTATCTGCAGGCCATCAGACTGTTAAATGAGCGAGAGAGAGAGAGAGAGAGAGAGAGAGAGAGAGAGAGAGAGAGAGAGAGAGAGAGAGAGAGAGAGAGAGAGAGAGAGAGAGAGAGAGAGAGAGAGAGAGAGAGAGAGAGAGAGAGAGAGAGAGAGAGAGAGAGAGAGAGAGAGAGAGAGAGAGAGAGAGAGAGAGAGAGAGAGAGAGAGAGAGAGAGAGAGAGAGAGAGAGAGAGAGAGAGAGAGAGAGAGACCAAATTCATGAGAAGTTGAATGGATTAGAAAAAGCTATAAATGACAATCAAAATCCACTGGACTCCCCAATTACTGACCAGGAGCTCTATAAGAAACTAAACTATTACTGACCAGGAGCTCTATAAGACACTAAACTATTACTGACCAGGAGCTCTATAAGAAACTAAACTATTACTGACCAGGAGCTCTATAAGAAACTAAACTATTACTGACCAGGAGCTCTGTAAGAAACTAAACTATTACTGACCAGGAGCTCTATAAGAAACTAAACTATTACTGACCAGGAGCTCTATAAGAAACTAAACTATTACTGACCAGGAGCTCTATAAGACACTAAACTATTACTGACCAGGAGCTCTATAAGAAACTAAACTATTACTGACCAGGAGCTCTATAAGACACTAAACTATTACTGACCAGGAGCTCTATAAGAAACTAAACTACTACTGACCAGGAGCTCTATAAGACACTAAACTATTACTGACCAGGAGCTCTATAAGAAACTAAACTATTACTGACCAGGAGCTCTATAAGAAACTAAACTATTACTGACCAGGAGCTCTATAAGACACTAAACTATTACTGACCAGGAGCTCTATAAGAAACTAAACTATTACTGACCAGGAGCTCTATAAGACACTAAACTATTACTGACCAGGAGCTCTATAAGACACTAAACTATTACTGACCAGGAGCTCTATAAGAAACTAAACTATTACTGACCAGGAGCTCTATAAGACACTAAACTATTACTGACCAGGAGCTCTATAAGAAACAAAACTATTATTGACCAGGAGCTATATAAGAAACTAAACTATTACTGACCAGGAGCTCTATAAGAAACTAAACTATTACTGACCAGGAGCTCTATAAGAAACTAAAGTATTACTGACCAGGAGCTCTATAAGACACTAAACTATTACTGACCAGGAGCTCTATAAGAAACTAAACTATTACTGACCAGGAGCTCTATAAGAAACTAAACTATTACTGACCAGGAGCTCTATAAGAAACTAAACTATTACTGACCAGGAGCTCTATAAGAAACTAAACTATTACTGACCAGGAGCTCTATAAGAAACTAAACTATTACTGACCAGGAGCTCTATAAGAAACTAAACAATTACTGACCAGGAGCTCTATAAGAAACTAAACTATTACTGACCAGCAGCTCTATAAGAAACTAAACTATTACTGACCAGGAGCTCTATAAGAAACTAAACTATTACTGACCAGGAGCTCTATAAGAAACTAATCTATTACTGACCAGGAGCTCTATAAGAAACTAAACTATTACTGACCAGGAGCTCTATAAGAAACTAAACTATTACTGACCAGGAGCTCTATAAGAAACTAAACTATTACTGACCAGAAGCTCTATAAGAAACTAAACTATTACTGACCAGGAGCTCTATAAGACACTAAACAATTACTGACCAGGAGCTATATAAGAAACTAAACTATTACTGACCAGGAGCTCTATAAGAAACTAAACAATTACTGACCAGGAGCTCTATAAGAAACTAAACTATTACTGACCAGGAGCTCTATAAGAAACTAAACTATTACTGACCAGGAGCTCTATAAGAAACTAAACTATTACTGACCAGAAGCTCTATAAGAAACTAAACTATTACTGACCAGGAGCTCTATAAGACACTAAACAATTACTGACCAGGAGCTATATAAGAAACTAAACTATTACTGACCAGGAGCTCTATAAGAAACTAAACAATTACTGACCAGGAGCTCTATAAGAAACTAAACTATTACTGACCAGGAGCTCTATAAGAAACTAAACTATTACTGACCAGGAGCTCTATAAGAAACTAAACTATTACTGACCAGGAGCTCTATAAGACACTAAACTATTACTGACCAGGAGCTCTATAAGACACTAAACTATTACTGACCAGAAGCTCTATAAGAAACTAAACTATTACTGACAAGGAGCTCTATAAGAAACTAAACTATTACTGACCAGGAGCTCTATAAGAAACTAAACTATTACTGACCAGGAGCTCTATAAGAAACTTAACTATTACTGACCAGGAGCTCTATAAGAAACTAAACTATTACTGACCAAGAGCTCTATAAGACACTAAACTATTACTGACCAGGAGCTCTATAACAAACTTCAGGCTCTCAAATTTAAAAAGGCATGCGGACCTGATGGCATCCTAAATGAGATGCTCAAAGTCAATAGTGCAAAATTTAAATTGGCAATATTAAAACTGTTTAATTTGATCCTATGTGTAGCATATATTCTGGCAATACGTGTAGCATTAAAATTGTCAAGAAAATAACATAATTCTTAAACCAGGGGCGGGGCCTTCGCCAGGGTTGCAATCTGAGCCCTGGACTCTACAATATTTACATCAATGAATTGGCCACTATTCTAGAAAAATCCTCAGCCTCTGGTGTTCTTCTCCACAATTCAGAGGTTAAATGCCTACTCCTCGCAGATGACCTATGCCTGCTGTCACCCACAGCACATGGCCTACAGCAGACCCTGGACCTGCTAGAGCAGTACTGCCAGACCTGGGCCCTGGCAGTAAACCCCAAAACGACTAAAATAATGATTTTCCAGAGAAGACCCAGATCTCAGGGAATTAGACCAAAGATCTCAATTGGTACGAAATATATAGAGTACTGCACACACTACAATTACTGAGGTTAAATATATAGAGTACTGTACACACTATAATTACTTAGGTTTAAAAATAAGCTCAACTGGAATCCTTAATGAGGCAGTGAATGAACTGAGAGAGAAAGCATGCAGGGCATTCTTCACCATTTAAAAGCAAATTCAAATTGAAATACCTGTTAAAATTTGGCTAAAACTAATTTAATGTGTAATTGAACCAATTGCACTTTATGGCAGCGAGGTGTGGGGTCCACTTGCAAAACAAGATTTCACCCAATGGGTCAAACACCCCATTGAAACCCTGCATGCAGAGTTCTGTAAAATATTACCCAAATTTTTAAACCCTTATTCAAGGTTTCAAAGACCTCTCTGATGAGGATAGGCTACCCGTCCTGTTGGGGGAGGACGCAGAGAGCTGTGGGTTGGCAGCGCACTACATTGCTGCCTGCCATAAGTTGAGGGACGTTGTCTGACAGACCAATCAACCTGCACATGTACTCTACTGTATGCTTATTGTTATTGTTGAATGTATGGTTATTTTGACCCTTGGTTATTGTTGTTACTGTTGTCCCGTTGACAATTTTGATTCTCATTATTTTCATATTGTAAATATCCAAAGTAAGCTTTGGCAACATGTACATTGTTACGTCAAGCCAATAAATTGAATTGAATTGAATAGAGAAGAGCTCTACTTTGTGAATGTGAGTTGCGGCCCAGACTGGGTTCTATTAGGCCTTACTGGGAGGAATGGAGGGTGTGATGGGTAAAGAAGTGAGAGAATGTAAGAATGAAAGAACTCATCTATTACAGTGAAGATGCAGGGTAGAGAGAACCACGGCCCAGACTGGGTTCTATTAGGCCTTACTGGGAGGAATGGAGGGTGTGATGGGTAAAGAAGTGAGAGAATGTAAGATGCAGGGTAGAGAGAACCACAGCCCAAACTTGTGACAGTGGCAGAATACAGAAACATGTGCTTTAACCGAAAACCTGGCAGGTACACACAAACTGTGAGGGGACATTTTGTGTGTGTGTGTGTGTGTGTGTGTGTGTGTGTGTTTGTGTGTGTGTGTGTGTGTGTGTGTGTGTGTGTGTTTGTGTGTGTGTGTGTGTGTGTGTGTGTGTGTGTGTGTGTGTGTGTGTGTGTGTGTGTGTGTGTGTGTGTGTGTGTGTGCATTGAGAGTGCCCGTCCTGCTTTGTTAGATCCACTTAGGATACAATGGATTCGGAAATTATTCAGAAGCCTTCCCTTTTCCACCATTTTGGTGTTTCAGCCTTTATTTAAAAATGATTTAAATACATGTTTGTCCTCATCAATCAAAAACATTATGTTTTTTTTGCGTGTGTGTGTGCAAATTTATTACAAATAAAAAACAGAAAATACCTTATTTACATAAGTATTCAGACCCTTTGCTATGAGATTCGAAATTTAGCTCAGTTGGATCCTGTTTCCATTGATGTTTCTACAACTTGATTGGAGTCCACCTGTAGTAAATTCAATTGATTGGACATGATTTGGAAATAGCAGACACCTGTCTATATAAGGTCCCACAGTTGACAGTGCATGTCAGAGCAAACACCAAGCCATTAGGTTGAAGGAATTGTTCGTAGAGCTCTGGGACAGGATTGTGTCGAGGCACAGATCTGCGGAAGTGTACCAAAGAATTCTGCAGCATTGAAGGTACCCAAGAACACAGTCGCCTCCATCATTCTTAAATGGAAGAAGTTTGGAACCATAAAGACTCTTCCTAAAGCTGACCACCCTGTCAAACTGAGAAAACAGGGAAGAAGGTCCTTGTTCAGGAAGAACCCGATGGTCACTCTGACAGAGCTCCAAAGTTGCACTGGAAAACCATCTCTGCAACATTCCACCAATCAGGCCTTTATGGTAGAGTGGCCAGACGGAAGCCACTCTTCAGGAAAAGGCACATGACAGCCCACTTGGAGTTTTCCAAAAGGCACCTAATAGACTCTCAGGTCATGAGAAACAAGATTCTCTGGTCTGATGAAACCAAGATGGAACTCTTTGGCCAGAATTCCAAGCGTCACGTCTGGAGAAAACCTGGCACCATCCCTACGGTGAAGCATGGTGGTGGCAGCATCAGATGTTTTTCAGTGGCAAGGACGGGGAGACTTGTCAGGATCGAGGAAAAGATGAACGGAACAAAGTACAGAGAGATCCTTGGTGAAAACCTGCTCCAGAGCGCGCAGGACCTCAGTCGAGGGCGAAGGTTCACCTTCCAACAGGACAACAACCCTAAGCACACAGCCAAGAAAATGCAGGAGTGGCTTTGGGACAAGTCTCTGAATGTCCTTGAGTGGCCCAGCCAGAGCCCAGACTTGAACCCGATCGAACATCTCTAGAGAGACCTGAAAATAGCTGTGCAGTGACGCTTCCAAACTGAGAGGATTGAGAGGATCTTCAGAGAAGTATGTGAGAAGTATGTGAGAAGTATGTGAGAAGCAAACAGGTGTATCAAACTTGTACCCCAAAATACTCAAGGATGTAATCGCTGCCAAAGGTGCTGAGCAAGGGTCTTAATACTTACATTACCGTTGTCCAATTAAATAACATCAAATTGATCAGAAATACAGTGTAGACATTGTTAATGTTGTAAATGACTATTGTAGCTGGAAACGGCTGATTTTTAAATGGAATATCAACATAGACGTACAGAGGCTCATTATCAGCAACCATCACTCCTGTGTTCCAATGGCACGTTGTGTTAGCTAATTCAAGTTGATCATTTTCAAAGGCTAATTGATCATTAGAAAAGCCTTTTGCAATTATGTTAGCACAGCTGAAAACTGTTGTCCTGATTAAAGAAGCAATAAAACTGGCCTTCTTTAGACTAGTTGAGTATCTGGAGCATCAGCATTTGTGCGTTCGATTACAGGCTCAAAATTGCCAGAAACATAGACCTTTCATAACTCGCCAGTCTATTCTTCTTCTGAGAAATGAAGGCTATTCCATGTGAGAAATTTCCAAGAAACTGAAGATCTCGTACAGCGCTTTGTACTACTCCCTTCACAGAACAGTGGGAGGCCCCGGTGCACAACTGGGCAAGAGGACAAATACATTAGAGTGCCTAGTTTGATAAACAGACGCCTCACAAGTCATCAACTGGCAGTTTCATTACATAGTATCTGCAAAACACAAGTCTCAACGTCAAGAGTGAAGAGGCAACTAGGCGATGCTGGCCTTCTAGGCCAGCGCAATGCTGTGAAATGTAGAGACCAGAGAGAGAGCAACACTATGAAATGTAGAGACCTGGGAGAGAGAGAGTAACACTAGGAAATGTAGAGACCAGGGAGAGAGAGCAAAACTAGGAAATGTAGAGACCAGAGATACTAAAAGTAGGACATCTACAGACCAGAGAGAGAGAGAGAGAGAGAGAGAGCAACACTAGGAAATCTAGAGACAAGGCAGAGAGAGAAAGAGCAACATTAGTAAATCTAGAGACCAGAGAGAGAGAGAGATCAACACTAGGAAATCTAGAGACCAGAGAGAGAGAGCAACACAAGGAAGTCTAGAGACCAGAGAGAGAGAGCAACACTAGGAAATCTAGAGGCCAGAGAGAGAGAGCAACACTAGGAAATCTAGAGACCAGAGAGAGAGCAACACTAGGAAATCTAGAGACCAGAGAGATCAACACTAGGAAATCTTGAGACCAGAGAGAGCAACACTGTTAAATGTAGAGACCAAAGAGAGAGCAACACTATGGTATCTAGAGACCAGAGAGTGAGAGCAACACTAGGAAAACTAGAGACCAGAGAGAGGGAGCAACACTAGGAAATATAGAGACCAGATAGAGAGGACAACACTCGGGCATCTACAGACGAGAGAGAGAGAGAGCAACACTTTGAAATCTAGAGGCCAGAGAGAGCGATCAACACTAGAATATCTAGAGACCAGAGAGAGAGCAACATTGGGAAATCTAGAGAGCAGAGAGAATGAGAGCTAACATTGGGAAATCTAGAGAGCAGAGAGAGAGAGCAATGCTAGGAAATGTAGAGACCAGAGAGAGGGAGAGAGAGCAACACTAGGAAATGTAGAGACCAGAGAGAGAGAGCAACACTAGGAAATCTAGAGCAGAGTTAGAGATCAACACTAGGAAATCCAGAGACCAGATAGAGAGAGCAACCCTAGAAAATCTAGAGCAGAGTTAGAGATCAACACTAGGAAATCTAGAGACCAGAGAGCAGCTATGACCAGAGAGCAGCTATGACCAGAGAGCAGCTATGACCAGAGAGCAGCTATGACTAGAGAGCAGCTATGACAAGAGAGCAGCTATGACAGGAGAGCAGCTATGACCAGAGAGCAGCTATGACCAGAGAGCAGCTATGACACGAGATTAGCTATGACCAGAGAGCAGCTATGACCAGAGAGCACTTATGACCAGAGAGCAGCTATGACAGGAGAGCAGCTATGACCAGAGAGCAGCTATGACAGCAGAGCAGCTATGACAGGAGAGCAGCTATGACCAGAGAGCAGCTATGACAGGAGATTAGCTATGACCAGAGAGCAGCTATGACAGGAGAGCAGCTATGACAGGAGAGCAGCTATGACAGGAGAGCAGCTATGACAGGAGAGCAGCTATGACCAGAGAGCAGCTATGACAGGAGAGCAGCTATGACAGGAGAGCAGCTATGACCAGAGAGCAGCTATGACCAGAGAGCAGCTATGACAGGAGAGCAGCTATGACCAGAGAGCAGCTACGACAGGAGAGCAGTTATGACCAGAGAGCAGCTATGACAGGAGAGCAGCTATGACAGGAGAGCAGCTATGGCCAGAGAGCAGCTATGACCAGAGAGCAGCTGTGACCAGAGAGCAGCTATGACCAGAGAGCAGCTATGACAGGAGAGCAGCTATGACCAGAGAGCAGCTATGACCAGAGAGGAGCTATGACAGGAGAGCAGCTATGACAGGAGAGCAGCTATGACAGGAGAGCAGCTATGACCAGAGAGCAGCTATGACAGGAGAGCAGCTATGACAGGAGAGCAGCTATGACCAGAGAGCAGCTATGACAGGAGAGCAGCTATGACAGGAGAGCAGCTATGACCAGAGAGCAGCTAGGACCAGAGAGCAGCTATGACCAGAGAGCAGCTATGACAGGAGAGCAGCTATGACCAGAGAGCAGCTATGACCAGAGAGCAGCTATGACAGGAGAGCAGCTATGACCAGAGAGCAGCTATGACCAGAGAGCAGCTATGACAGGAGAGCAGCTATGACAGGAGAGCAGCTATGACAGGAGAGCAGCTATGACCAGAGAGCAGCTATGACAGGAGAGCAGCTATGACCAGAGAGCAGCTATGACAGGAGAGCAGCTATGACAGGAGAGCAGCTATGACCAGAGAGCAGCTATGACAGGAGAGCAGCTATGACAGGAGAGCAGCTATGACCAGAGATCAGCTATGACAGGAGAGCAGCTATGACAGGAGAGCAGCTATGACAGGAGAGCAACGCACTCTATGAAAGGCATCCAATTTTAAATTGTATTGAGGCTGTGTGTGTGAAGGTGGTGTGTGGTCAACACATTTAGGATGTGTCACAAATGGCATCATATTCTCTGTATAGTGCACTGCTTTGGATTAGATACCTGTCGGCCATGCTTGAAATATTGCACTATAAAGGGAATAGAGTGCCATTTGGGATTCAGATTTACAAGCCCCCTTTCCATTAAGGATGTGGTTTCATTTGTTGTTTTTGTCTTCAGTCATATTCCATATCAATCTAATTTAATCAACTCGCATTCTGTTCCACAGCAGGCCCATACATCTATGTTGAGAGGAAAACCTTTTAACAAACAGATGGACAGAACAGTCTGACTGAAGAGTCAACATCATCAAACAGATGGATAGAACAGTCTAACTAAAGAGTCAACCTCATCAAACAGATGGATAGAACAGTCTGACTGAAGAGTCAACATCATCAAACAGATGGATAGAACAGTCTAACTAAAGAGTCAACCTCATCAAACAGATGGACAGAACAGTCTGACTGAAGAGTCAACCTCATCAAACAGATGGACAGAACAGTCCAACTGAGGAGTCAACCTCATCAAACAGATGGATAGAACAGTCTGACTAAAGAGTCAACCTCATCAAACAGATGGATAGAACAGTCTGACTGAAGAGTCAACCTCATCAAACAGATGGACAGAACAGTCTGACTGAAGAGTCAACCTCATCAAACAGATGGACAGAACAGTCTGACTGAAGAGTGAACCTCATCAAACAGATGGACAGAACAGTCTGACTGAAGAGTCAACCTCATCAAACAGATGGACAGAACAGTCTGACTGAAGAGTCAACCTCATCAAACAGATGGACAGAACAGTCTGACTGAAGAGTCAACCTCATCAAACAGATGGACAGAACAGTCTGACTGAAGAGTCAACCTCATCAAACAGATGGACAGAACAGTCTGACTGAAGAGTCAACCTCATCAAACAGATGGACAGAACAGTCCGACTGGAGAGTCAACCTCATCAAACAGATGGACAGAACAGTCCGACTGGAGAGTCAACCTCATCAAACAGATGGACAGAACAGTCCGACTGAAGAGTCAACCTCATCAAACAGATGGACAGAACAGCCTGACTGAAGAGTCAACCTCATCAAACAGATGGACAGAACAGTCCGACTGGAGAGTCAACCTCATCAAACAGATGGACAGAACAGTCCGACTGAAGAGTCAACCTCATCAAACAGATGGACAGAACAGTCTGACTGAAGAGTCAACCTCATCAAACAGATGGACAGAACAGTCTGACTGAAGAGTCAACCTCATCAAACAGATGGACAGAACAGTCCGACTGGAGAGTCAACCTCATCAAACAGATGGACAGAACAGTCCGACTGGAGAGTCAACCTCATCAAACAGATGGACAGAACAGTCCGACTGAAGAGTCAACCTCATCAAACAGATGGACAGAACAGTCCGACTGAAGAGTCAACCTCATCAAACAGATGGACAGAACAGTCCGGCTGAAGAGTCAACCTCATCAAACAGATGGACAGAACAGTCCGACTGAAGAGTCAACCTCATCAAACAGATGGACAGAACAGTCCGACTGAAGAGTCAACCTCATCAAACAGATGGACAGAACAGTCCGACTGAAGAGTCAACCTCATCAAACAGATGGACAGAACAGTCTGACTGAAGAGTCAACCTCATCAAACAGATGGACAGAACAGTCTGACTGAAGAGTCAACCTCATCAAACAGATGGACAGAACAGTCTGACTGAAGAGTCAACCTCATCAAACAGATGGACAGAACAGTCTGACTGAAGAGTCAACCTCATCAAACAGATGGACAGAACAGTCTGACTGAAGAGTCAACCTCATCAAACAGATGGACAGAACAGTCTGACTGAAGAGTCAATCTCATCAAACAGATGGACAGAACAGTCTGACTGAAGAGTCAATCTCATCAAACAGATGGACAGAACAGTCTGACTGAAGAGTCAATCTCATCAAACAGATGGACAGAACAGTCCAACTGGAGAGTCAACCTCATCAAACAGATGGACAGAGCAGTCTGACTGAAGAGTCAACCTCATCAAACAGATAGACAGAACAGTCTGACTGAAGAGTCAACCTCATCAAACAGATGGACAGAACAGTATGACTGAAGAGTCAACCTCATCAAACAGATGGACAGAACAGTCCAACTGGAGAGTCAACCTCATCAAACAGATGGACAGAACAGTCTGACTGAAGAGTCAACCTCATCAAACAGATGGACAGAACAGTCTGACTGAAGAGTCAACCTCATCAAACAGATGGACAGAACAGTCTGACTGAAGAGTCAACCTCATCAAACAGATGGACAGAACAGTCTGACTGAAGAGTCAACCTCATCAAACAGATGGACAGAACAGTCTGACTGAAGAGTCAACCTCATCAAACAGATGGACAGAACAGTCTGACTGAAGAGTCAACCTCATCAAACAGATGGACAGAACAGTCTGACTGAAGAGTCAACCTCATCAAACAGATGGACAGAACAGTCTGACTGAAGAGTCAACCTCATCAAACAGATGGACAGAACAGTCCGACTGGAGAGTCAACCTCATCAAACAGATGGACAGAACAGTCCGACTGGAGAGTCAACCTCATCAAACAGATGGACAGAACAGTCCGACTGAAGAGTCAACCTCATCAAACAGATGGACAGAACAGCCTGACTGAAGAGTCAACCTCATCAAACAGATGGACAGAACAGTCTGACTGAAGAGTCAACCTCATCAAACAGATGGACAGAACAGTCTGACTGAAGAGTCAACCTCATCAAACAGATGGACAGAACAGTCTGACTGAAGAGTCAACCTCATCAAACAGATGGACAGAACAGTCCGACTGGAGAGTCAACCTCATCAAACAGATGGACAGAACAGTCCGACTGGAGAGTCAACCTCATCAAACAGATGGACAGAACAGTCCGACTGAAGAGTCAACCTCATCAAACAGATGGACAGAACAGTCCGACTGAAGAGTCAACCTCATCAATCAGATGGACAGAACAGTCCGGCTGAAGAGTCAACCTCATCAAACAGATGGACAGAACAGTCCGACTGAAGAGTCAACCTCATCAAACAGATGGACAGAACAGTCCGACTGAAGAGTCAACCTCATCAAACAGATGGACAGAACAGTCCGACTGAAGAGTCAACCTCATCAAACAGATGGACAGAACAGTCTGACTGAAGAGTCAACCTCATCAAACAGATGGACAGAACAGTCTGACTGAAGAGTCAACCTCATCAAACAGATGGACAGAACAGTCTGACTGAAGAGTCAACCTCATCAAACAGATGGACAGAACAGTCTGACTGAAGAGTCAACCTCATCAAACAGATGGACAGAACAGTCTGACTGAAGAGTCAACCTCATCAAACAGATGGACAGAACAGTCTGACTGAAGAGTCAATCTCATCAAACAGATGGACAGAACAGTCTGACTGAAGAGTCAATCTCATCAAACAGATGGACAGAACAGTCTGACTGAAGAGTCAATCTCATCAAACAGATGGACAGAACAGTCCAACTGGAGAGTCAACCTCATCAAACAGATGGACAGAGCAGTCTGACTGAAGAGTCAACCTCATCAAACAGATAGACAGAACAGTCTGACTGAAGAGTCAACCTCATCAAACAGATGGACAGAACAGTATGACTGAAGAGTCAACCTCATCAAACAGATGGACAGAACAGTCCAACTGGAGAGTCAACCTCATCAAACAGATGGACAGAACAGTCTGACTGAAGAGTCAACCTCATCAAACAGATGGACAGAACAGTCTGACTGAAGAGTCAACCTCATCAAACAGATGGACAGAACAGTCTGACTGAAGAGTCAACCTCATCAAACAGATGGACAGAACAGTCTGACTGAAGAGTCAATCTCATCAAACAGATGGACAGAACAGTCTGACTGAAGAGTCAATCTCATCAAACAGATGGACAGAACAGTCTGACTGAAGAGTCAATCTCATCAAACAGATGGACAGAACAGTCCAACTGGAGAGTCAACCTCATCAAACAGATGGACAGAGCAGTCTGACTGAAGAGTCAATCTCATCAAACAGATGGACAGAACAGTCTGACTGAAGAGTCAACCTCATCAAACAGATGGACAGAACAGTTTGACTGAAGAGTCAATCTCATCAAACAGTTTTCTGATGAAAACACATTCCTGAAAAGCTGCTGGTAGCCTAGCGGTTAAGAGCATTGAGCCAGTAACCGAAAGGTTGCTGGTTCGAATCCCTCAGCCTACTCTGTTCGAAGTGCCCTTGAGCAAGGCACTTAACCCTAATTGTTCCTGTAAGTCTCTCTGGATCAGAGAGCCTGTAAATGGTTGATGTATACACATAAACCTCATACATTATGTTACTAACGGCAAAATAATTACTTCACAAAGTGTGTCTAAATAATATATCAAGTATTGTACTGCTGTACTCAACACCGAGAACCGTAAGATGGCTTTGTTATATGCTTTTTTTTTAAATCGTTAAACTTCTGAATAAACTTTTAATCTTTTAATCTGATAGGTCTGTTAGTACAGCCTAATCTAATGACTTATTTAGTTTAGTTTTCGTTGAAAGTTGAAATGTTGACACAGTCGAGTCTGGGAGTCAAGCTCGGACTCTGATAACTTATAAGTTCCCCTGACTACATCCCAAATTGCACCCTATTCCCTATATATATATATATATATAGCTTTGGTCCAAAGGAGTTCACTATGTAATGAATAGGCTACGATTTGGGACTCATCCCTGTCCGAAAAGACTCCAGGAAGTTAATAAAGGAGCTAATTAGTTACGTAATTTCATCACAGCTTTGTATTATAGCCAACTTGCTCATATTACTCCAGATATATTTAATTATCTTATACACACAGCTAACAGAGGGGATGGTAAATTACATTGTGCCTGATAGGTAGAGACACTGTGTGTGTCCCAAATGTTTAGTCAGACATGAAAAGAAGAATGTAACCGATAAGGACCAACACACTACTACGTCCCAAATGACACAGTATTCACCCATTAATATGGTCTAAAGTAGTGCACTATGTAGGGAAAAGTGCCATTTGGGATGCAGAACTGAATAACATCTCTTCTACGCATCTGCATGTACACTATGGTATAGATACACTATGGTATAGATACACTATGGTATAGATACACTATGGAATAGATACACTATGGTATTGATACACTATGGTATAGACGCAATATGGTATAGACACACTATAGTATAGATACACTATGGTATAGTTACACTATGGTATTGATACACTATGGTATAGTTACACTATGGTATTGATACACTATGGTATAGACACACTATGGTATAGACACACTATGTCGATTAGGTCTGGCTCGTAGTCTGTTTTCCAATTTATCCCAAAGGTGTTCGATGAGGTTGAGGCCTGTCAAGTTCTTCCACACCAGTCTTGATAAACCATTTCCGTATGGACCTTGGAAACATAGAATCGTCTATAATGTCATTGTATGCTGTATCGTTATTTCCCTTCACTGGAACTAAGTGGCCCGAACCATGATAAACAGCTCCAGACCATTATTATAAACCTCCACCAAACTTTACAGTTGGCACTATGCATTGGGGCAGGTAGCGTTCGCCTGCCGTCTGCCAAACCCAGATTTATCCGACGGATTCATCACTCCAGAGAACGTGTTTCCCCCGCTCCAGAGTCCAATGGCGGCGAGTTTTACACCACTCCAGCCGACGCTTGGCATTGCACCTGGTGATCTTAGGCTGCTCGGCCATAAAAACCCATTTCATTAACTCCCGACGAATACTTCTTGACGTTGCTTCCAGAGGCAAGTTGGAACCGAAGACAGACGTTTTTTAAGTGCTACGTGCTTTAGCACTCGGCGTCCCGTTCTGTAAGCTTCTGTGGCCTACCACTTTGCGGCTGAGCCGATTTTTGCTCCTAGATGTTTCAACTTCACAATAACAGCACTTACAGTTGACCGGGGCAGCTCCAGTAAGGCAGAAATTTGACAAACTGAGGTGTTGGAAAGGTGGCATCCTATGACCGCGCCACGTTGAAAGTTACTGAGCTCTTCAGTAAGATAGTTCTACTGTCAATGTTTGTCTATGGAGATTGCATGGCTGTGTGCTCAATTTTATACACCTGTCAGCAACGGGTGTGGCTCATTTAAATTGATGTCCACATATTTTTGTAAATACAGTGCATTCGGAAAGAATTCAGACTTATTTACTTTTTCAAAATGTTGTTTCATTACAGCCTTATTCTAAAATTGATTAAATTGTTTTTTTCCCTCATCAATCTACACACAAAACCCCATAAAAACGGTTTTATTTTTATTTTAGCAAATTCGATGCAGTCAAAAACAAGATTTTCCTGTGTTTTATAAATATCATGATATATATTTCCACACTATGAGGTAAGCAGGGCCGGATCCAGGCATAATCAACATATGCAGTCACTTAAGGTCCCCGGCTGCTAGGGGGCCCCTGGCCCCAACATTAAAAATAAAAAAAATTGGGGGGGGGGGGACTCACTCGGGTTCTCAATTTAGTGTTAAGTGTAAGAATAGTAGAATACACCAGGTTCAATTTCGAAAATTTCAAAATGGCAGCTGAAATGTTTTGCTCCCCAAGCAAATCTTGCTTAGTCCCCTAAAACGCATGAGATTTTGTGAAAATGATGATAGTGCCCTTTTAGTTTGAGAGCTGTTTGAGCTGTGTTGGTGGGATGGAGCTTTGCCCTTTCCATGGTGACATCACCAAGTCGTAAATTAGTTAATAAACCAATAGGAGAGAGAGATCCCAACCTCTTTGCCAATAACATCAAGTTTTCAGTTGTCCTCTCCCGACTCAGACCACTCCCAGATAGTCCTAGCAAAATGGCTCTTTGCTAAGAATCTGTTTTTTGTTTGTTTATTTTTGAACATTTTAATTGAAAACAATCACAGTAAGGTCCTTTAATTGTTCGTGAGAAATTATTTGATATTGAGATAAAAATAAATTTACAAAATAAATAAACATCTGCATTGGACATTTGAAAGTTTATTTCTAGGATTCTCCCTTTTTGTTCAGAGGAAGCTACTCTGAAGACTTGAAGAGTTGTGTACTGTATGTGTGTTTGCATGCTGGATGATGTCATAGAGTAGACCTTTTTTAACAGCTTTTCAAGTGAGCCACCAACTGTAAGGGTTGATTCTGCAGGAGTGATAGAGTGATTGTCAGGTTTGTTAGCGTTTCATTGATTTACTGGCAAGCAGACAGCTGGCAATGGACTGATAGTCAGTGCACGAGTCCAAAGCGGCACAGTAGCCCAATGGGTTCTGGTCTAAAGTAGTGCACTACATAGGGAATCGGGTGCCATTTGGGATGCTTGCAGTGATTCAGACAATCAACTCCACACACCCAGAAGCCAACTCCACACACCTTCACACCCGCGTGCACACGGACACACACACGGACACACACACACACACACACACACACACACGCACACACGCACACACACACACACACACACACACACACACGCACACACACACACACACACACACACACACACACACACACACACACACACACACACACACACACACACACACACACACACACACACACACACACACACAGACACACACAGACTCTCTCTTCTGCTTTTTCCAGACCATACAGGCATCCCTGCCAAAAGCCTTCCTTACTAACCAGACAAACAGAGCTTTATAATGATAAAATAATGAACGGGTAATGATTCATTGAGACTCACTTGACAGAACCATGTGATCATCAGAATGGTATGTTCAATTAGCAGATAGATGAAGGTCTGAGACTGAAACGTAAAGTATCCGTACAAATATTGGAAACATCAATATTACTGGTGCTGAGACTCAAATCTGCACATTCACTGTAGAGCCTAGTTAGGTCACTAACACTGACCCTAGAGCAGGGATGGGCAACTCCAGCCCTCGGCGGCCTGAATGGTGTAACATGTTTGCCTCAACCCCAATCAAAATGTTTACATTTATTTACCTGGGGAAGTCAGTTAATAAATACAGATGTAAGTACACGGTAGAAACCATGTTAGTTAGACAAGAGTCAATACATCTCAATAACTACAGATCTGTCACACCCTGATCTGTTTCACCTGTCCTTGTGATTGTATTTACCAGTGTATTTATCTCTGTGTTTCCTGTCTCTCTGTGCCAGTGTATTTATCCCTGTGTTTCCTGTCTCTCTGTACCAGTGTATTTATCCCTGTGTTTCCTGTCTCTCTGTACCAGTGTATTTATCCCTGTGTTTCCTGTCTCTCTGTACCAGTGTATTTATCCCTGTGTTTCCTGTCTCTCTGTACCAGTGTATTTATCCCTGTGTTTCCTGTCTCTCTGTACCAGTGTATTTATCCCTGTGTTTCCTGTCTCTCTGTACCAGTGTATTTATCCCTGTGTTTCCTGTCTTTCTGTGCCAGTGTATTTATCCCTGTGTTTCCTGTCTCTCTGTACCAGTGTATTTATCTCTGTGTTTCCTGTCTCTCTGTACCAGTGTATTTATCCCTGTGTTTCCTGTCTCTCTGTACCAGTGTATTTATCCCTGTGTTTCCTGTCTCTCTGTACCAGTGTATGTATCCCTGTGTTTCCTGTCTCTCTGTACCAGTGTATTTATCTCTGTGTTTCCTGTCTCTCTGTACCAGTGTATTTATCTCTGTGTTTCCTGTCTCTCTGTACCAGTGTATTTATCCCTGTGTTTCCTGTCTCTCTGTACCAGTGTATTTATCTCTGTGTTTCCTGTCTCTCTGTACCAGTGTATTTACCTCTGTGTTTCCTGTCTCTCTGTACCAGTGTATTTATCCCTGTGTTTCCTGTCTCTCTGTACCAGTGTATTTATCTCTGTGTTTCCTGTCTCTCTGTACCAGTGTATTTATCTCTGTGTTTCCTGTCTCTCTGTACCAGTGTATTTATCCCTGTGTTTCCTGTCTCTCTGTGCCAGTTTGTCTTGTATGTTTCTCCAAGTCAACCAGAGTTTTTCCCGTTCTCCTGCTTTTTGCTATTCTCCTTTTTCTAGTCCTAGGTTTGACCCTTGCCTGTTTTCTGGACTCTGTATCCGCCTGCCTGACCATTCTGCCTGCCCCTGACCTCAAGCCTGCCTGCCCATTCTGCCTGCCCCTGACCTCAAGCCTGCCTGCCACTCTGTACCCGCCTGCCTGCCCATTCTGCCTGTCCCTGACCTCAAGCCTGCCTGCCCATTCTGCCTGCCCCTGACCTCAAGCCTGCCTGCCCATTCTGCCTGCCCTGACCTCAAGCCTGCCTGCCGATTCTGCCTGCCCCTGACCTCAAGCCTGCCTGCCACTCTGTACCTCCTGGACTCTGAACTGGTTTTGACCTTTTTGCCTGTCCACGACCATTCTCTTGCCTCCTCCTTTTTGATGAATAAACATTGTAAGACTCCAACCATCTGCCTCCTGTGTGTCTGCATCTGGGTCTCGCCTTGTGTCATGATAAGATGTAAGTACATGGGAGAAATCATGTTAGCTAGACATTAGTCAAACCATTTCTATAAATACAGAGGTAAATGGTGAGATAAACCAATCAGTTTTCTCTAATCAATTGATGTATTGATCAATCAGTCCATTTAAAAAGAAACTAATACACATCCACACACAAGAGCAGGCGTAGCGTAACAAGACCAAGGGTAAAACCCTCTTGAAGTCTACCCATCTTTACCATGTCATTTCGTGAGAATATACAAACAGCCATGTAGCCAGACAGAAACAGAGACATCCACATACTGTATTAGTGTGATCTAATCAACGGGAAAGACAGGAACCTCTACCGGCTCATTGATTAGTTTATACAGAGCTCTGTTAACAGTCACCTTAGCAACAACTGTTTTTCCTGGTACATTAATCGTTACCTTAGTGACTGACTCTCTGTTGTTGCCAGACGTCCACAACCCTACTGTGTCCTCAAACAGAACCAAGACGTGGCCTGGATCTGGGGCTTATTTACCATAAAAACCCTAATCAAGACGTCTCTGGGTTTTAATTACCGTAATAACCTAATAACCCCGGTGTGTCATTATTAGAACCGTGAGGTGGCATGTCTCTGCCTTATTATCTCCCGCCTCCTCTCTATTGCACTTTCTCCTTCCTTCCCCCTCCATCCGTCCTTCTCTCTTCCTCCCCTCTCTCCCTGCTAACCCAGTTTGTCTAGTCTCATTTTCTCCTGGTCAGAATCAAAGAGAAGTCCCCTGGTCTTACCTCCTCTGCTCCATTCCTACCTCCTTCTCTCCCTCCCTTCTCCCCCTTTCCGCTGACAGTGTCTATTTCTCTTGTCTCCATGCATGACAGAATTAAAGAGGAGTCCCTGGCGTGCCAGGGCCTCCTCCAGGACCTCCTCCAGGACCTCCTCCAGGGCCTCCCCCAGGGCCTCCTCCAGGACCTCCTCCAGGGCCTCCCCCAGGGCCTCCTCCAGGACCTCCTCCAGGACCTCCCCCAGGGCCTCCTCCAGGGCCTCCTCCAGGGCCTCCTCCTGGACCTTTCCTTGGCCTCCTCCAGGGCCTCCCCCAGGACCTCCTCCAGGACCTCCTCCAGGGCGTCCTCCAGGGCCTCCTCCAGAAAGCAGCAGACATTGCTGTGAGGTTGGATATTTCGTCTCAGAGCCTCCAACTCCAAAGATTCAAAACTTTATACATCTCTTGAGAGACTCTTGAAATAGCCTGTTCCATTGCTAATAAAGATAGCCTGGTCCCAGATCTGTTTGTGCTGGCTCGCCAACTCCTGATCATAGAAGTTGGCAGCACTAACAGCTCTGTGACCAGGCAACTAAAGCCGTGGTTCAATCAGATCAAGCGTTAACCGGCGATAGCCGACACCCACATAGCTGATGTCTTGACGTTGTCGGAGGTGTAACTAACTGCGTTGGAGCTGTCAAATCGGTGAGCAGTTGCTCTTGTGAAATTTGTCACCAATCCCACTCGAGTTAGAAGTTCAGAAAGATAAAGTGTAGCCTATGTAGAAATACTGACGCTAAAAACCTTGAAAATCATTCAACCAAATAATGCCTAATCGAGGTGTAGATTACATCTCACTTTCCAGTGTACAAACGTGTAAACAAGGCTGCATGGGATTGCTCTTAATGCGACTCCATGTAGCCAGTGGCAATGTCCGCTTTACGAATAAATTCCAGGAGCTGCTTGCGGATTTGACAGGTCTAACGCATTCCACCTCTGATACTGCCAAAATAACCACGATGTAGGGGTTGTTGGCTAGCGGGGATCTGATTGAATCTAGCCCTTAAGGAGACCTTCACCCTCCTTCCTCTCTCCCTCTGCCCTGCAGAAGCTGAAAAAGAGCAGATTTTAGTGTTCGGTCCAGCCACTAATGCCACCTTCAACATCCCCTGTCTCTCAACAAAACATACATATCTCCTGTCTGGAATTGGAGATCAGCAGGATTCTACTGCTCCGTGTGCTATAAGAACTGTGTCACGTTCTGACCTTTATTTCCTTTGTTTTGTCTTTATTTAGTATGGTCAGGGCGTGAGTTGGGGTGGGCAGTCTATGTGTGTTTTTCTATGTTGGGGTTTTGAGTTCAGCCTAGTATGGTTCTCAATCAGTGGCAGGTGTCGTTAGTTGTCTCTGATTGAGAATCATACTTAGGTAGCCTGGGTTTCACTTTTGAGTGGTGGGTGTTTGTTGCCACACGGTACTGTTTCGGTGTCGTTCATGTTCACGTTTATTGTTTTGTATTTTCATAGTGTTAAGTTTATATCTTAAAATAAATGTTATGGACACTTACCACGCTGCGCATTGGTCCTCCGATCCTTCTCACTACTCCTCCCCAGAAGAGGAGGAAGAAGACCGTTACAGACTGTACTAAACAGAAAACTCAACACTAATGTTCTTTCTGTTCCGTGTACTATAAGGACTGTACTAAACAGAAACCTTGACAGGAATTTTCTTTCTGTTCCGTGTACAATAAGGACTGTACTAAACAGAAAACTCAACACTAATTGTCTTTCTGTTCCGTGTACTACAGTGCCTTGCGAAAGTATTCGGCCCCCTTGAACTTTGCGACCTTTTGCCACATTTCAGGCTTCAAACATAAAGATATAAAACTGTATTTTTTTTTGTGAAGAATCAACAACAAGTGGGACACAATCATGAAGTGGAACGACATTTATTGGATATTTCAAACTTTTTTAACAAATCAAAAACTGAAAAATTGGGCGTGCAAAATTATTCAGCCCCCTTAAGTTAATACTTTGTAGCGCCACCTTTTGCTGCGATTACAGCTGTAAGTTGCTTGGGGTATGTCTCTATCAGTTTTGCACATCGAGAGACTGAACATTTTTCCCATTCCTCCTTGCAAAACAGCTCGAGCTCAGTGAGGTTGGATGGAGAGCATTTGTGAACAGCAGTTTTCAGTTCTTTCCACAGATTCTCGATTGGATTCAGGTCTGGACTTTGACTTGGCCATTCTAACACCTGGATATGTTTATTTTTGAACCATTCCATTGTAGATTTTGCTTTATGTTTTGGATCATTGTCTTGTTGGAAGACAAATCTCCGTCCCAGTCTCAGGTCTTTTGCAGACTCCATCAGGTTTTCTTCCAGAATGGTCCTGTATTTTGCTCCATCCATCTTCCCATCAATTTTAACCATCTTCCCTGTCCCTGCTGAAGAAAAGCAGGCCCAAACCATGATGCTGCAACCACCATGTTTGACAGTGGGGATGGTGTGTTCAGGGTGATGAGCTATGTTGCTTTTACGCCAAACATAACGTTTCGCATTGTTGCCAAAAAGTTCAATTTTTGGTTTCATCTGACCAGAGCACCTTCTTCCACATGTTTGGTGTGTCTCCCAGGTGGCTTGTGGCAAACTTTAAACGACACTTTTTATGGATATCTTTAAGAAATGGCTTTCTTCTTGCCACTCTTCCATAAATGCCAGATTTGTGCAATATACGACTGATTGTTGTCCTATGGACAGAGTCTCCCACCTCAGCTGTAGATCTCTGCAGTTCATCCAGAGTGATCATGGGCCTCTTGGCTGCATCTCTGATCAGTCTTCTCCTTGTATGAGCTGAAAGTTTAGAGGGATGGCCAGGTCTTGGTAGATTTGCAGTGGTCTGATACTCCTTCCATTTCAATATTATCGCTTGCACAGTGCTTCTTGGGATGTTTAAAGCTTGGGAAATCTTTTTGTATCCAAATCCGGCTTTAACCTTCTTCACAACAGTATCTCGGACCTGCCTGGTGTGTTCCTTGTTCTTCATGATGCTCTCTGTGCTTTTAACGGACCTCTGAGACTATCACAGTGCAGGTGCATTTATACAGAGACTTGATTACACACAGGTGGATTGTATTTATCATCATTAGTCATTTAGGTCAACATTGGATCATTCAGAGATCCTCACTGAACTTCTGGAGAGAGTTTGCTGCACTGAAAGTAAAGGGGCTGAATAATTTTGCACGCCCAATTTTTCAGTTTTTGATTTGTTAAAGTTTGAAATATCCAATAAATGTTGTTCCACTTGATGATGATTGTGTCCCACTTGTTGTTGATTCTTCACAAAAAAATACAGTATTATATCTTTATGTTTGAAGCCTGAAATGTGGCAAAAGGTCGCAAAGTTCAAGGGGGCCGAATACTTTCGCAAGGCACTGTATAAGGACTGTACTAAACAGAAACCTCGACAGGAATGTTCTTTCTGCTCTGTGTACTATAAGTGAACAGTGAGTGGGCTGACAGAGCTATGGAATAATTGGTACAGAATTTATCCAGATTTTTTTTTTGAACCACAGATTTTTTTCATGGTCAGTCACTGTACTGTGCTGTATTAGCTATCGTGTGACTAAACGTTATCATAGCCAAACGCATAATCATTTCATTTTTTACAACAATGTCAAAAATAGATTTGTTAGAAGTGCCTTGCAGTGTATAATTAATTATGTGATAATAAGTACTGTATTTCAAACCAGATTTTCCACCCAGTTTGCGATTATTCTTGGAACAAGTTTGATTTGTGTAACTGACACAAAATGTTTACGTCTCATGATTGTGATGCGTTAGCCAATTAGGCAAGGAGGATAACTCTGTGCCCGTCACAAATGGCACCCAATTCTCTACATAGTGCACCACTTTTGACCAAAGCCTTATGGTTACTGGTCAACAGTTGTGCACTATTAAAGGAATAGGGTGCTATTTGTGACACAAGCTCTGTTTCTGTCATAGTTGTTGGCAGCTCTGGCTAGCCAGAGTAATATGGTATGTCTGCAGTGGCAGGTTTATCATGGAAATCTTGGTGGGGCAAACTCACTATTTTATTTTTTGATTCATGCCAGCAAATCCACTAAACAATAATGGTGACAAACAGTGCCCACAAACTGTTAGGGCCTACATAAAACTGTCCCAACAGCAGAGCTTTCTTTTCAGCACCATGGAGTGAATCCTTACCACTGCTACACCTGGCTATCAGCAGAGCCTTGTCTGGCAGCGAAACAGTTCATTCAGCCTCATTTACTGCCTTTAAAAAAAACATAGCTGATATGGCTGACTTGCTTGAACAAATGCGGTTTCTACTGACAATTGAGATGTACAAACTATGGCATAAGGGGATGACAAGTGGATAAGAGGCAATCTGTCATTTTGATTAAGACATTAATGAGCAAGCTAGGACGGACGTCGTCAATATAACTATTTGTTCAGCACTTTTGAAATGTACAGCGACATCATTCAGAACGTGGGCCATTCTTACCGTGTTCTTCCTGGACACCAAGTCAGAACCATAGGATAAATAAAGGGGGCATATAGGCAGACAATGAAAGCTCCTACAATATTTAATGATGACATTTCTCTAAAACAGGCTATAGGCTACATGTGCACCACCAAGTCGGAATAGTAGGCTAAGTTATGAGGGGGAAAGGGACTAAATGACTACGGTGAGGTACATGGGCTACTAACAGCTTACTACGCAAAATACACTTAGTATTACTTTCTAAGCTACAGTATCTCACAGGCATTTTACATCATTTCTGCGGCAGCATACAATACAATTTTTGGACTCACCTTTTTGTACTATGATCACTTGAACAGGAAGGTGGCAGCGCGTTGCTTCCTTCTTGTGGGCAATGTCATGAAAACATCACTGCTCTAGAGGAGATCTGCATGGAGGAATGGGCCAAAATACCAGCAACAGTGTGTGAAGACTTACAGAAAACATTTGACCTCTGTCATTGCCAACAAAGGGTATGTAACAAAGTATTGAGATAAACTTTTGTTATTGACCAAATACTTATTTTCCACCATAATTTGCAAATAAATTCATAAAAAATCCTAAAATGTGATTTTCTGTTTTTTTTTCTCATTTTGTCTGTCATAGTTGAAGTGTACCTATGATGAAAATTACAGGCCTCTCTCATCTTTTTAAGTGGGAGAACTTGCACAATTGGCGGCTGACTAAATACTTTTTTGCCCCACTGTATCCCAAACAGGCAACATCTGCACCGAGCTAAAGGCTAGAGCTGCCGATTTCAAGGAGCTGGGCACTAATCCAGACATTTATAAGAAATCCCACAATGCCCTCAGACAAATTATCAAACAGGCAAAACGTCACTGCAGGACTAAGATTGAAACCTACTACACCGGATCTGACAGTCGTCGGATGTGGCAGGGCTTGAAAATGATTACGGACTACAAAGGGAAACCCAGACGTGAGCTGCCCAGTGATGCGAGCCTACCAGACGAGCTGAATTCCTTTATGCAAGCTTTGAGGCAAGCAACGCTGAAGCATGCTTGAGAGCACCAGCAGTTCTGGACGACTGTGTGATCACAGTCTCCATAGCTGATGTGAGCAAGACATTTAAATAGGTCAACATTCACAAAGCTGCGGGACCAGATGGATTACCAGGAAGTGTACTCAAAGCTTGCACGGACCAACTGGCAAGTGTCTTCACTGACATTTTCAACCTCTCCCTGACCGAGTCTGTAATACCTTCATGTTTCAAACAGACCACCATAGTCCCTGTTTCCAAGAAAGTGAAGGTAACCTGCCTAAATGATAACCGCCCCTTAGCACTCACGTCGGTAGCCATGAAGTGCTTTGAAAGGCTGGTCATGGCTCACATCAACACCATCATGCCGGAAACCCTAGAACCCTTCATATTCGCATACCACCCAAACAGATCCACAGGTGACACAATCTCAATCGCACTCTACACTGCCCTTTCCCACTTGGAAACAAAAGGGACACCGATGTGAAAATGCTTTTCATTGACTACAGCTCAGCGTTCAACACCATAGTGCCCACAAAGCTCATCACTAAGCTAAAGACCCTGGGACTAAATACTTCCCTCTGCAAATAGATCCTGGACTTTCTGACAGGCCGCCCCCCAGCTGGTAAGGGTAGGCAACAACATATCCACCACACTGATCCTCAACACTGGGGCCCCCCATGGGTGTTGCGTAGTCCCCTCCTGCGGTATGGTGCCAGGACAACAACTTCTCCCTCAATGTGAGCAAGACAAAGGATCTTATTGTGGACTACAGGAAAAGGAGGGCCGAACAGGCCCCCATTAACATCGACGGGCTGAAGAGTACAGGGGAGGAGGCCCTGGAGCAAGACAAAGGATCTTATCATGGACTACAGGAAAAGGAGGGCCGAATAGGCCCCCATTAACATCGACGGGCTGAAGAGTACAGGGGAGGAGGCCCTGGAGCAAGACAAAGGATCTTATCGTGGACTAGAGGAAAAGGAGGGCCGAACAGGCCCCCATAAACATCGACGGGCTGAAGAGTACAGGGGAGGAGGCCCTGGAGCAAGACAAAGGATCTCATCGTGGACTACAGGAAAAGGAGGGCCGAACAGGCGGGCTGAAGTGCAGCTGGTCGAGAGTTTCAAGTTCCGTGGTGTCCACATCAAGGTCCAAACACACCAAGACAGTTGTGAAGTTCCACTGGGATAATGTTGTGTATGGTTCCACTGGGATAATGTTGTGTATGGTTCCTGGGGGTAATGTTGTCTATGGTTCCACTGGGATAATGTTGTGTATGGTTCCCGGGGGTAATGTTGTCTATGGTTCCACTGGGATAATATTGTGTATGGTTCCCGGGGGTAATGCTGTCTATGGTTCCACTGGGATAATGCTGTGTATGGTTCCCGGGGGTAATGTTGTCTATGGTTCCACTGGGATAATATTGTGTATGGTTCCAGGGGGTAATGTGGTCTATGGTTCCGCTGGGGTAATGTGGTCTATGGTTCCACTGGGATAATGTTGTGTATGGTTCCACTGGGATAATGTTGTGTATGGTTCCAGGGGGTAATGTTGTCTGTGGTTCCACTGGGATAATGTTGTCTATGGTTCCACTGGGATAATGTTGTGTATGGTTCCAGGGGGGTAATGTCGTCTGTGGTTCCACTGGGATAATGTTTTGTATTTTTTACGTACGTCGTCGTAATGAGACCAAAGCGCAGCGTGGAAAGTGTACATCTTCTTCATTTAAAATGAAGACCAAAAAACAACAAAAAGGGCTATACAGCTACTGTGCAAAAACAAGATCCCACAAACTCAGGTGGAAAACAGGCTGCCTAAGTATGATTCCCAATCAGAGACAACGATAGACAGCTGCCTCTGACTGGGAACCATACCCGGCCAACAAAGAAATAGAAAACTAGAATGCCCACCCAAATCACACTCTGACCTAACCAAATAGAGAAATAAACAGGCTCTCTAAGTCCAGGGCGTGACAGCATGGTTCCACTGGGATAATGTTGTGTATGGTTCTAGGGGGATAATGTTGTGTATGGTTCCAGGGGGATAATGTTGTGTATGGTTCCATGGGGATAATGCTGTGTAATGTTGTGAGTTAAGAAAACATTATCGCAACATTATCCCAGTGGTTCCACTGGGACAATGTTGTGTATGGTTCCACTGGGATAATGTTGTGTATGGTTCCACTGGGATAATGTTGTGTATGGTTCCACTGGGATAATGTCTTTGTAACGATTGTCTTCAGGTGAAAGAGAGGAGAACCACAGTGCAGCATGATGAAAATACACATTTAAATGGGAATACTTAAACACTGAACAAAAAACAACAAACCGAAGAAAGGAACGAAGACGAAACAGTCCCGTAACGTGAACACTAAACACTGGAACACTGGAACAATCACCCACAAAATACCCACAGAATATGGCTGCCTAAATATGGTTCCCAATCAGAGACAACTATAGCTGCCTCTAATTGAGAACCAATCTAGGCAACCATAGACATACAAAAACACCTAGATAGGATACACCCCCATGAACATACAAAGCCCCTAGACAAGCATAAAACACATACACCACCCATGTCACACCCTGACTTAACCAAAATAACAAAGAAAACAAAGAATACTAAGGTCAGAGAGTGACAGTTATGGGAGAATGTTGTGTATGGTTCCAGGGGGTAATGTTGTCTATGGTTCCACTGGGATAATGTTGTCTATGGTTCCACTGGGATAATGTTGTCTATGGTTCCACTGGGATAATGTTGTGTATGGTTCCAGGGGATGATGTTGTGTATGGTTCCATGGAATAATGTTGTGTATGGTTCCACTGGGATGATGTTGTGTATGGTTCCAGGAGATGATGTTGTTTATGGTTCCAGGGGATAATGTGGTGTATGGTTCCTTTGGGATAATGTTGTGTATGGTTCCAGGGGATGATGTTGTGTATGGTTCCATGGAATAATGTTGTGTATGGTTCCACTGGGATGATGTTGTGTATGGTTCCAGGGGATAATGTTGTGTATGGTTCCAGGGGATAATGTTGTATATATTTCCAGGTGATGATGTTGTGTATGGTTCCAGGGGATAATGTTGTGTATTGTTCCAGGGGATAATGCTGTGTATTGTTCCAGGGGATAATGTCGTGTATGGTTCCAGGGGATGATGTTGTGTATGGTCCCAGGGGATAATGCTGTGTATTGTTCCAGGGGATAATGCTGGGTATTGTTCCAGAGGATAATGTTGTATATGGTTCCAGGGGATAATATTACGTATGGTTCCAGGGGATAATGCTGTGTATTGTTCCAGAGGATAATGTTGTATATGGTTCCAGGGGATAATGTTGTGTATGGTTCCACTGGGATAATGTTGCATATGGTTCCACTGGGATAATGTTGTGTATGGTTCCAGGGGAGAATGTTGTGTATGGTTCCAGGGGATAATGTTGTATATATTTCCAGGTGATGATGTTGTGTATGGTTCCAGGGGATAATGTTGTATATATTTCCAGGTGATAATGTTGTGTACTGTTCCAGGGGATAATGCTGTACATATTTCCAGGTGATGATGATGTTGTGTATGATTCCAGGGGCTGATGTTGTGTATGTTTCCGGTGGATGATGTTGTGTATGGTTCCAGGGGATGATGTTGTGTATTGTTCCAGGGGATAATGCTGTAAGAGAGTGATGGGACTTTGTATGGTTACAGTCGGAATGTGGTAAAGGAAACACAGAATTGTGACATGCAGGGGAGGCCAGTGTGTTTGTTACATTGACTCCATCCCTTCAATAGTTTAAAGGGACGACATGAGAATTAATCTCCTTCCTGTCCTGTTGAAGGGGTTAGAAACACACAGAGCCCTGTGGCTCTGGTCAAAAGTGATACACTATATAGGGAATAGCTCTGGTACACAGCTCTGGTCTGAGGTCAGTCACAGCAGTGATTTATCTAGGGAGGGGGAATTCTGAAATTATATATTAGTAATTCTGAAATTATATATTAGTAATTATGAAATTATAAAGTTCTAGTGTATCCATTAAGTATGTGTCTATACATTTGTTATATTTGTTTTGTTTAATCCAGCTGTGAAAATAAAGTATCTAAGACGATATGCACAATATATTCTATTTATTCACTTGCTCTGCCCTCTAGATGTCTCTTGCAGTAACAACTAACTCATAGCCATATGCACTTTTCTCAGCTGTGAGTCCACCCCTATACTATCAATCAACTAACTTATCCACTACATGTCAGCCCTTTTAAAGTTATTAGGTCTAGACGGGAGTAGACACAGTCAATCCGTGTTTTCCTCCCAGAGGAGCTCGTAGTTTGTCAAGGTCTAGACTTTACAATATATCATCACAACTGCCTGGCTCACCATGTACAACAACCTAATTGACTTCCATTTAAAATGTAGACAGTTGGGCGAAATTCTGCAATGAGATTTTAATTGCCTCCGGTTTAACACTATTTACTTGTTCTTTGATTGTAAGCACCTGTTTTATAAAAACACCATGGTGAGGCTTTATGGAGACAGTCGCGTTATAGTCCCTTCCCCCTTACCATATGATATACTAAGTCAGGGAAGGAGAGAGAGAGAGAGAGGGGAAAAGAGAGAGATGGTCGGGGGGTTAGACGCAGTCAGTCGGTGCCTCACATTTCCTCCCAGTAGAGTTCATGGTGAAACAGAAGAAAAAATCGCTTTAACTGGAAATGACAATGGAATTGAACTTCTGCATATGTACACTGTCATATCGACGTGAAAATGGGAAGTCCAAATATTTCGCTCTACTTAGAAATGTGTTTAAGTTTAAAAGCCGTGCGTAACTGTTTCCTGGATAATTGTCTCCTTCCATGAGTAAATCAAGCGAGCGTCGTGGTGAGAATATGAGCTATTGGTCTACTATCAAAGCATTATTTTTGTTAACCTCATGCCACGTAAAACCTTTAATAATATCGGGGAAAAAAAAGTCTCCAGTTATCTTAAATAAACTTTATAAAATAGGTGTTCATTTAACGAAGCGCCTCTTGTATTTCAGCACCATGAGAAGGACAGCGCTTCTTTTTTTCTTATTTACCTCCTAGCGCATTTGGATACAGCTGCTACACAGAACACGGCGGTGAGGACAGAGACATATCATTTCGGAAACTACAGCCTTAAAAGTGATTTAATCAAGTTTAATATATGTTCGTCTCTAAAAGGGTACAGCACAGCAGGTGAAGTAAACGTCACTCTCTCCCCGCCCATGAAGCGCCTGTATGAGATATCTGAAGTGAAGCAGGGCTTCCACTCGGGAAGATGACACAGGAGGAGAGGATCATCTCAAGAATTGACACGGAAGCCGATTTCTCACCACGTCCCCATAGTTTCAAGATTACCTTTCTGGAGAGGATATAATCAAATAAGAACATCAATGTTTTTTTTCCCCCCCGAGAAGAGCAGATCATTTTTTAGATTTTTTAAAGTAGAAAGAAGCTAGAAGCTTTGGCGAGAAGTAGAAAAGATAATTCACCAGGGTGAAATATGGAACGTGGATTATTCAACCACCTGTTCTCAGCGAGGACCGCTATGCTCTGTTGTTTCTTCTTATGTAAGTCAAGTAAGTTCGTTTTTATTATGTATTATTTTTGGCTAAGACTTACCTTCTGACGGTATGATAAGGTGAGTCTGAATACAATTTAAGAGAAACGGAGAATTCATGTCGTCGCTGTTCTTTACTTGAACCAAAGGTGTGAAATCATTGCTTGTACCCAAGCCTATAGCCTGATATTGCAGGCATGCCATTGTAAATGTATCCGTTTATTTATCAATCAATTCATTGTCAATATGACCGTTTATTGATGTTACCAAATTGCCTACCTACCACAACCGGTGCTCTCTCTCAGGGCAGTTGATGTATTCTTAAACCACTCGAACTATTTTGGATTTTCACACCTCTTCCATAATTTCCTGCTGTTTGGAATCTAAACTGACTCGGGCTCTTGTACTTCCAGTAGCCTCATTAAATGCCATTAGCACCACATTTCACACGTTTTTTCCCTCATTCATTCAATTGTTTTTATTTATATCGTTAAAGCTTTTACGGGCTACAGTTTAACACCTCCACATTACTCTACATGTGGCAGATAGGCTGCTGTGTCTTGTGACCTTCAAAGTGGAGGAGAAGAAAAGCTGTCAGCTGAATTCTTTCAAGAGCAACACCAAGGTGAGAATGCTGTTCATTGATTACAGCTCGGCATTCAACACCATAGTGGCCTGATCACCAACAATGATGAGACAGCCTATAGGGAGAAGGTCAGTGACCTAGAAGTGTGGTGCCATGACAACAGCCTCTCCCTCAACGTCAGCGAGACAAAGGAGCTGATTGTGGACTACAGGAAACGGATGGCCGAGCACACCCCCATTGATATTGACAGGGCTGCAGTGGAGCAGGTTGAGAGCTTCAAGTTCCTGTGTCCACACCACTAAGGAATTATCATGGTCCACACTCACCAACACAGTCGTGAAGAGGGCACGACAACGCCTCTTCTCCCTCAGAAGGCTGAAAAGATTTGCCCTCAGAGCTTTAAACGTTCTGCAGCTGACCGCAAGGCAATACAGAGGATAGTGCGTATGGCCTAGTACGTCACTGATAAATAGTTAGTCCTGGTAGCTATTTGTCTAACTATTTAACTATCTGCATGGAGTGTTTTTGACTCATCACATATGCTGCTGCTACTGTTTATTATCTATCATGTTGCCTAGTCACTTTACACCTGCCGTTAGGTTATACAGGGCCTTCAGAAACTATTCATACCCCTTGACTTATTCCACATTGTGTTACAGCCTGAATTCAAAATTGATGAAAACCATCTACACACAATACCCCATAATGACATCACAATACCCCATAATGACATCACAATACCCCATAATGACATCACAATACCCCATAATGACAAACTTAAAACATGTTTTTGAGAAATGTTTGCTAATTTATTTTGAATGAAATGAGAAAATGGCAAGTATCTCATTTGCATAAATATTCAACTTCCTGAGTCAATTCATGTTAGTATCACCTTAGGCAGATATTACAGCTGTGAGTCTTTCTGGGTAAGTCTCTAAGAGCTGTGAGTCTTTCTGGGTAAGTCTCGAAGAGCTGTGAGTCTTTCTGGGTAAGTCTCTAAGAGCTGTGAGTCTTTCTGGGTAAGTCTCTAAGAGCTGTGAGTCTTTCTGGGTAAGTCTCTGAGAGCTGTGAGTCTTTCTGGGTCAGTCTCTAAGAGCTGTGAGTCTTTCAGGGTCAGTCTCTAAGAGCTGTGAGTCTTTCTGGGTAAGTCTCTAAGAGCTGTGAGTCTTTCTGGGTCAGTCTCTAAGAGCTGTGAGTCTTTCTGGGTAAGTCTCTGAGAGCTATGAGTCTTTCTGGGTCAGTCTCTAAGAGCTGTGAGTCTTTCTGGGTAAGTCTCTAAGAGCTGTGAGTCTTTCTGGGTAAGTCTCTAAGAGCTGTGAGTCTTTCTGGGTAAGTCTCTGAGAGCTGTGAGTCTTTCTGGGTCAGTCTCTAAGAGCTGTGAGTCTTTCTGGGTCAGTCTCTAAGAGCTGTGAGTCTTTCTGGGTAAGTCTCTAAGAGCTGTGAGTCTTTCTGGGTCAGTCTCTAAGAGCTGTGAGTCTTTCTGGGTAAGTCTCTGAGAGCTATGAGTCTTTCTGGGTCAGTCTCTAAGAGCTGTGAGTCTTTCTGGGTAAGTCTCTAAGAGCTGTGAGTCTTTCTGGGTAAGTCTCTAAGAGCTGTAAGTCTTTCTGGGTAAGTCTCTAAGAGCTGCAAGTCTTTCTGGGTAAGTCTCTAAGAGCTGTGAGTCTTTCTGGGTCAGTCTCTAAGAGCTTTGCACTCCTGGATTGTACAATATTTGGCAATTATTAGATTTTTTTATTATTCAAGCTCTGTTAAATTGGTTGTTGATCATTGCTACAAACAGCCATTTTCATGTCTTGCCATAGATTTTCAAGCTGATGTAAATCAACACAGTAACTTGGCCACTCAGGAACATTCAATGTCATCTTGGTAGTCAACTTCAGTGTAGATTTGGCCTTGTGTTTTAGGTCATTGTCCTGCTGAAAGGTGAATCCCAGTGTCTGGTGGAAAGAAGACTGAACCAGGTTTTCATTTAGGATTTTGACAGTGCTTAGCTCTATTCCGTTTCAGTTTATCCTTAAAAGCTCCCTAGTCCTTGCTGATGACAAGCATACCTATAACATGATGGAGAGTTGTACAATGTGTTGTGTTGGATTTCCCCCAAAACATAATGCTCTCTATTCAGGAAAAACAGTTAATTTCTTTGCCACATGTTTTGCAGTTCTACTTTAGTTCCTTATTGCAAACAGGATGCATGTTTTGGAATATTAAAAAAATGTATATTTACAGGCTTCCTTCTTTTCACTCTGTCAATAAGGTTAGTATTGTGGAGTAACTACAATGTTGACGATCCATCCTCAGTTTTTTCTTATCACAGCCATTAAACTCTGTAACTGTTTTGGCCTTTATGGTGAATTCCCTGCGCTGTTACACCTTCCTCTCCAGCGACTGAAGAAGGACGCCTGTATGTTTGTAGTCACTGGGTGTATTGATACACCATCCCAAAGTGTAATTAATAACTTCATCATGTTCAAAGGGATATTCAATGTCTGTTTTTTTTTTGCCATCTATTAATAGGTAGATGGGTATTGGAGGCATTGGGAAAACCTCCCTTATCTTTGTGGTTGAATCTGCGTTTGATATTCACAGCTCGTCGGAGGGACCTTACAGATAATTGTAATGTGTTGGGGTACAGAGATGAGGTAGTCATTCAAAATATCATGTTAAACACTATTATTACACACAGACAGAGTCCATGCAACTTATTATGTGAAATTGTTAGTTTGCTACAACAAAAGGGGTTGAATACATATTGAAAACATAATTCCACTTGTACATTATGTGGTAATAGGTGTAGGCCAGTTAATCCATTTTAAATTCAAGCTGTAACACAACAAAATGTGGAAAAAGTCAAGGGGTGTGAATACTGTCTGAAGGCCCTGCATCTACCTCAATTACCTCGTGCTGCTGCACATCGACTCAGTACTGGCCGCAACCGGCCGCAACCGGGAGGCCTATGGGGTAGTGCACAATTGACCCAGCGTCGTCCGAGTTATGGGAAGGTTTGCCCGGCAGGGATGTTCTTGTCCCATCACGCACTAGCGACTCCTGTGGCAAGCTGGGCGCAATGCACGCTGACACGGTCGCCAGGTGAACGGTGTTTCCTCCGACTCATTGGTGCAGCTGGCTTCCGGGTTGGATGGGCATTGTGTCAAAAAGCAGTGCGGCTTGGCTGGGTTGTGTTTCGGGGGACCCACGGCTCTCGACCTTTGCCTCTCCCGAGTCCATACTGGAGTTGCAGCAACGAGACAAGACTGTAACTACCAATTGGATTCCCCCGAGAACTGGGGAGAAAAAAGGGTAAAAAAAAACGCGTTATAAAATTAAAAGAAAGCATTTCACTGTTAGTCTACACCTGTTGTTTTACGAAGCATGTGACAACTAAAATGTGATTACATTTGAAGAGCATATTTGGCCGGAAAAGTTGCTGACTCGTTCAGGCAGGGAGGCACTCTGGGATACTTTCTGAAACATCACACATGAACTGTCTGGCCCCTAGGCAGTAAACACCTTGAACTGTCCGGCCCCTGGTACTACACACCTTGAACTGTCCTGCCCCTGGTACTACAGACCTTGAACTGTCCGGCCCCTGATGCTACACACCTTGAACTCTCCAGGCCCTGATGCCACACACCTTGAACTCTCCAGGCCCTGATGCTACACACCTTGAACTCTCCGGGCCCTGATGCTACACAACTTGAACTCTCCGGGCCCTGATGCTACACAACTTGAACTGTCCGGGCCCTGATGCTACACAACTTGAACTGTCCGGGCCCTGATGCTACACACCTTGAACTGTCTGGGCCCTGATGCTACACAACTTGAACTGTCCGGGCCCTGATGCTACACACCTTGAACTGTCCGGGCCCTGATGCTACACAACTTGAACTCCCCGGGCCCTGATGCTACACAACTTGAACTGTCCGGGCCCTGGTACTACACAACTTACCAAGCTATTTGGGCAGTGTCCAAGATCCCAAAAGATCCAAGCCTGAGGAGGAATGGAGGTGTCATCTCTTCTCCTCTCTGGTCTCCATTGACAGGTGGCACTTTGATCTCCAGCGCTCGAGGGCTTTTTGTCAACCCCGTGCATCTTGTCTCCGCTAGTCTCTGCCTCGTGCTGGTCCTACTCCAGACCGGACGGACAAACGCGCAATCACAGCGGAGCTTCAAGTGTGCACGTAATTAAAGTGTGATGTGATGCAATGTGATTCACCAGAATCAGACCATTACTACTGCTACTACACCTTCATTATAGTAGACCAGGGATCATCGACTATCACTTCCAGTACTCCATAATAGTAGACCAGGGATCATCAACTATCACTTCCAGTACTCCATAATAGTAGACCAGGGATCATCAACTATAACTTCCAGTACTCCCTATTAGTAGACCAGGGATCATCAACTATAACTTCCAGTACTCCCTATTAGTAGACCAGGGATCATCAACTATAACTTCCAGTACTCCCTAATAGTAGACCAGGGATCGTCAACTATCACTTCCAGTACTCCATTATAGTAGACCAGGGATCGTCAACTATCACTTCCAGTACTCCATTATAGTAGACCAGGGATCGTCAACTATCACTTCCAGTACTCCATTATAGTAGACCAGGGATCGTCAACTAAGACTGCTGAACAGTTAATCAAGTGGTTACCCTGACAATTAACATTGACCCCCTTTTAATTACTTATGTATCTTGTTTTGCACTGACTCTTTATGCACACTGACTGGACTCTACCCACACACTGACTGACTGGACTCTACCCACACACTGACTGGACTCTACCCACACACTGACTGGACTCTACCCACACACTGACTGACTAGACTCTACCCACATACTGACTGGACTCTACCCACACTGACTGGACTCTACCCACACACTGACTGGACTCTACCCACCCACACTGACTGGACTCTACCCACACACTGACTGGACTCTACCCACCCACACTGACTGGACTCTACCCACACTGACTGGACTCTACCCACACACTGACTGGACTCTACCCACACTGACTGGACTCTACCCACACTGACTGGACTCTACCCACACTGACTGGACTCTACCCACACTGACTGGACTCTACCCACACACTGACTGGACTCTACCAACACACACTGACTGGACTCTACCCACACACTGACTGGACTCTACCCACCCACACTGACTGGACTCTACCCACACTGACTGGACTCTACCCACACACTGACTGGACTCTACCCACACTGACTGGACTCTACCCACACTGACTGGACTCTACCCACACTGACTGGACTCTACCCACACTGACTGGACTCTACCCACACACTGACTGGACTCTACCCACACACTGACTGGACTCTACCCACACTGACTGGACTCTACTCACACTGACTGGACTCTACCCACACACTGACTGGACTCTACCAACACACACTGACTGGACTCTACCCACACACTGACTGGACTCTACCCACACTGACTGGACTCTACCCACACTGACTGGACTCTACCCACACACTGACTGGACTCTACCCACACTGACTGGACTCTACCCACACACTGACTGGACTCTACCAACACACACTGACTGGACTCTACCCACACACTGACTGGACTCTACCCACACACTGACCGGACTCTACCCACACACTGACTGTACTCTACACACACACTGACTGGACTCTACCCACACTGACTGGACTCTACCCACACTGACTGGACTCTACCCACACTGACTGGACTCTACCCACACTGACTGGACTCTACCCACACACTGACTGGACTCTACCCACACACTGACTGGACTCTACCCACACACTGACTGGACTCTACCCACACTGACTGGACTCTACCCACACACTGACTGTACTCTACCCACCCACACTGACTGGACTCTACCCACACACTGACTGGACTCTACCCACACACTGACTGGACTCTACCCACACTGACTGGACTCTACCCACACTGACTGGACTCTACCCACACACTGACTGGACTCTACCCACACACTGACCGGACTCTACCCACACACTGGCTGTAATCGCTGCCAAAGGTGCTTCAACAAAGTACTGAGTAAAGGGTCTGAAAACTTACAGTATGTCAATGTCATTTCAGTTTTTTAGTTTTATAAATTTGCTAAAATTTTAAAAAAAATAATAGTGTTTTTGCTTTGCCATTATGGGGTATTGTGTGTAGATTGATGATGAAAAAAATGTTTTAATCAATTTCAGAATAAGGCTGTAATGTAACAAAATGGGTACACCTTGGATATTGATCTCAGTCCTGGTACTCCTTGGATATTGACCCAGTACTGGTACTCCTTGGGTATTGACTCAGTACTGGTACTCCTTGGATATTGACTCAGTACTGGTACTCCTTGTATATTGACTCAATACTGGTACTCCTTGTCTATTGACTCAGTCCTGGTACTCCTTGGATATTGACCCAGTACTGGTACTCCTTGGGTATTGACTCAGTACTGGTACTCCTTGGATATTGACTCAGTACTGGTACTCCTTGGGTATTGACCCAGTACTGGTACTCCTTGGATATTGACTCAGTCCTGGTACTCCTTGTATATTGACTCAGTCCTAGTACTCCTTGGATATTGACTCAATACTGGTACTCCTTGTCTATTGTCTCAGTCCTGGTACTCCTTGTATATTGACTCAGTCCTGGTACTCCTTGGATATTGACTCAGTACTGGTACTCCTTGGATATTGACCCAGTATTGGTACTCCTTGTATATTGACTCAGTCCTGGTACTCCTTGGATATTGACTCAGTACTGGTACTCCTTGGATATTGACTCAGTCATGGTACTCCTTGGATATTGACTCAGTCCTGGTACTCCTTGTGTATTGACTCAGTACTGGTACTTCTTGTCCTTTGACTGAGTCCTGGTACTCCTTGGATATTGACTCAATACTGGTACTCCTTGTATATTGACTCAATACTGGTACTCCTTGGGTATTGACTCAGTACTGGTACTCCTTGGATATTGACCCAGTACTGGTACTCCTTGGGTATTGACTCAGTACTGGTACTCCTTGGGTATTGACCCAGTACTGGTACTCCTTGGATATTGACTCAGTCCTGGTACTCCTTGTATATTGACTCAGTCCTGGTACTCCTTGGATATTGACTCAATACTGGTACTCCTTGTCTATTGTCTCAGTCCTGGTACTCCTTGTATATTGACTCAGTCCTGGTACTCCTTGGATATTGACTCAGTACTGGTACTCCTTGGATATTGACTCAGTCATGGTACTCCTTGGATATTGACTCAGTCCTGGTACTCCTTGGATATTGACTCAGTACTGGTACTTCTTGTCCTTTGACTGAGTCCTGGTACTCCTTGGATATTGACTCAGTCCTGGTACTCCTTGTATATTGACTCAATACTGGTACTCCTTGTATATTGACTCAGTACTGGTACTCCTTGTCCTTTGACTCAGTCCTGGTACTCCTTGTATATTGACTCAATACTGGTACTCCTTGGATTTTGAATCAATACTGGTACTCCTTGGGTATTGACTCAGTCCTGGTACTCCTTGGGTATTGACTCAGTCCTGGTACTCCTTGGATATTGACTCAGTCCTGGTAATCCTTGGGTATTGACCCAGTACTGGTACTCCTTGGATATTGAACTCAGTCCTGGTACTCCTTGGATATTGACTCAGTCCTGGTACTCCTTGGATATTGACTCAGTCCTGGTACTCCTTGGATATTGAACTCAGTACTGGTACTCCTTGTATATTGACTCAGTACTGGTACTCCTTGTATATTGAACTCAGTCCTGGTACTCCTTGGATATTGACCCAGTCCTGGTACTCCTTGGGTATTGACTCAGTCCTGGTACTCCTTGGATATTGAACTCAGTCCTGGTACTCCTTGGATATTGACTCAGTACTGGTACTCCTTGGACATTGACTCAGTACTGGTACTCCTTGGATATTGACTCAGTACTGGTACTCCTTGGATATTGACTCAGTACTGGTACTCCTTGTATATAGCCTTGTTATTGTGTTTATTGTGTTGCTATTTCATTTGTCTTAGTTTTTAATGCTGAACTGTCGGGAATGTGCTTGTAAGTAACCATTTCACTGTTCAGTCTACAACTGTTGTATTTGGTGCATGTGACCAATAACATTTGATTTGATTTAATATTGAGTTAACCCCCCACACACACACACTTTTTGTGCTCAGAACAGCCTCAGTTCGTCGGGACATGGACTCTACAAAGCACTCCACAGGGATGCTGACCCCTTAATGACTCCAATGATTGTGGACCATTCTGGATGAGCACAGGAAACTGTTTGCGCATGAAAAACCCAGCAGCATTGCAGTTCTTGACACAAACCGGTACACCTGGCACCTACTACCATACCCTGTTAAAAGGCACTTAAAACTTTTGTCTTGCCCATTCACCCTCTGAATGGCGCACCTACACACTCCATGTCTCAGTTTTCTCAAAGCTTAAAAATCCTTCTTTAACCCGTCTCCTCCCCTCCATCTACACTGATTGAAGTGGATTTAACGCCAAGGTGACATCGATAAGGGATCATAGCTTTCGTCCTAAAATGTATATATTTCTTGATTCCATTATTTTTCTTTTAGATGCGTGTGTGTGTGTGTTGTTAATTGTTAGATACTACTGCACTGTTGGAGCTAGGAAGACAAGCATTTAGTTAGATACTACTGCGCTGTTGGAGCTAGGAAGACAAGCATTTAGTTAGATACTACTGCACTGTTGGAGCTAGGAACACAAGCATTTAGTTAGATACTACTGCACTGTTGGAGCTAGGAAGACAAGCATTTAGTTAGATACTACTGCACTGTTGGAGCTAGGAACACAAGCATTTAGTTAGATACTACTGCACTGTTGGAGCTAGGAACACAAGCATTTAGTTAGATACTACTGCACTGTTGGAGCTAGGAAGACAAGCATTTAGTTAGATACTACTGCACTGTTGGAGCTAGGAACACAAGCATTTAGTTAGATACTACTGCACTGTTGGAGCTAGGAACACAAGCATTTAGTTAGATACTACTGCACTGTTGGAGCTAGGAACACAAGCATTTAGTTAGATACCACTGCACTGTTGGAGCTAGGAAGACAAGCATTTAGTTAGATACTACTGCACTGTTGGAGCTAGGAACACAAGCATTTAGTTAGATACTACTGCACTGTTGGAGCTAGGAAGACAAGCATTTCTCTACATGATTTGAAGGGGATCATATCTTTCACCTGGATTCACCTAGTCGGTCTATGTCATGGAAGGAGCAGGTGTTCTTAATGTTTTGTCCACTCAGTGTATGTCTAGCTCAGCTCGGGGGTGTCACTCAGTAAACTCAGTCAGGTGTTATGCCATAAGGCCATGTCAGTTCAGGAAGATATTTGTTCATATTCACTGAATTCACATTGAGTTGAATAGAGAACATTAAATGGTTTATGTTTTAGAGTCTGTGTCATCCTGAATGACAGCTTGCTGGCAGCTTAGTGTATGAGGTTGGACCCACAACCCCTTCTGACTGAGACGGATGGATTAACTCATAGCTCAGACACAAATGGAACCCTATTCCCTACATAGTGCATTACTTTAGACCAGAGCCCTATTCCCTATATAGTGCACTACTTTAGACCAGAGCACTATTCCCTATGTAGTGCACTAGTTTTGACCAGAGCCCTGTGGATAATAGCTCTACACTGGGAATAGGGTGCCATTGGGGAGGAGATCAATATATGTGTAATTGAATGATTACGTACACACACACACACACACACACACACACACACACACACACACACACAGAGAGAGAGAGAGAGAGAGAGAGAGAGAGAGAGAGAGAGAGATCCATCCATCCATTTGGTACAACAAGAATGTCATTCAGAGGGTGTGTTCGAGTGGTAATCCTAACTAAGCCGACTGTAGACGGAACTCGGGGAGTTGCATCTTGCAATAGCCAAAAGTAAGACCCTGTAGTGGTTTTCCAACAGAAAAGCTCTGATCGTAACTCAGAAACTCTGTTTCAGTCACTTCTTTGGCCACGGTTGCGTGGGTCAAACAAAAACACCCTAACGATTGGTTGATACATAGTTCCTCCCACAATGCAGCAGAGGACGGCATGGTACAGTGGGTGAGTATCTACTGCAGAGAGACCTGAAGGAGACTTCCTCAACACCTGCATGACCTTTTGATCACTTTATTATTAAAGTTCATGCAATCGACAAGTTGTCGCAAGTCGGACATTTTCTATACCCATAATGTAACAACGATGGTCTCCGACTTGACAAAAGTGATCCACTCGAACGCGCCCAGTGACTAGGCAATCAGGCTATATCATAATAAACAGAGTAGCAACAGCATCTGCAAAGTGTGTCTATGTGTCACGACTTCTGCCGAAGTCAGTTCCTCTCCTTGTTCGACGGTCGACGTCACCGGTCTTCTAGCCATCGCCGATCCAATTTTCATGTTCCATTTGTTTTGTCTTGTTTTCACACTCACCTGGATTCAATTCCCTAATTACATGTTGTATAAGTTCCCTCTGTTTCCACCCATGTCCTTGTCGGGAATTGTTTATTTGTACGTTCTTGTGCCATGTGTGACTGGTGCGCTATGGGTTTTGTACCCATGTGCTATGTGTTACTGGTTTTGTACCCATGTGCTATGTGTTACTGGTGCGCTATGGGTTTTGTACCCATGTGCTATGTGTGACTGGTTCACTACGGGTTTTGTACCCATGTGCTATGTGTGACTGGTGCGCTATGGGTTTTGTACCCATGTGCTATGTGTTACTGGTTTTGTACCCATGTGCTATGTGTGACTGGTGCGCTATGGGTTTTGTACCCATGTGCTATGTGTTACTGGTTTTGTACCCATGTGCTATGTGTGACTGGTGCGCTATGGGTTTTGTACCCATGTGCTATGTGTGACTGGTGCGCTATGGGTTTTGTACCCATGTGCTATGTGTTACTGGTTTTGTACCCATGTGCTATGTGTTACTGGTTTTGTACCCATGTGCTATGTGTGACTGGTGAGCTATGGGTTTTGTACCCATGTGCTATGTGTTACTGGTTTTGTACCCATGTGCTATGTGTTACTGGTTTTGTACCCATGTGCTATGTGTTACTGGTTTTGTACCCATGTGCTATGTGTTACTGGTTTTGTACCCATGTGCTATGTGTGACTGGTGAGCTATGGGTTTTGTACCCATGTGCTATGTGTGACTGGTGAGCTATGGGTTTTGTACCCATGTGCTATGTGTTACTGGTTCACTACGGGTTTTGTACCCATGTGCTTGTTGTTTTATATGCCGTTAGTTTTATATATTAAATTTGGCTATTCACCAAGTTCTGCTCTCCTGCGTTTGACCTCCCAGCCACCAGTTACGCACCCCTTACACTATGTGTGAGTGTGTGGCGTCACTCACTTTTAACAGAGGACAAAACTGAATAATTTTTTTTCTTCTGATAAATCTGCAGTTCCTCACGATAAAAGGACAGCGATTAATAAAGTTTGTTTTTAAAGTCAGTCTGTCAGCTCGTTCAAATCTGTCTCAGAGTTAATTTGATTAAAACCTTCAACGGAAGGTCTCACAACCATACAGCTGTACCAACAACTACAGTCAAGTCAAAGAGGGGACAATGGATTCATAAATGAGGAAGACCTACAAGTGGGGAGATTTCTCTCCTCTCTCTCATTTTTTTTACAGACACAGATTTAAAAAAAAAAATCTCATATCACTAATTTGCTGATCCATACCTGTCATATATTTGCTGTATTTGATAAACGGTATTGTCCTTCAACTTGTAGGATTTGAAATAAGAGTAGTCATATTACAAATCTGGCGGTATGAAATAGTTATTTTAGCTGTATACGCTATTCATTAGAAATAGAAAGAATACAGTGGGAAAAAACTCTTTAAAGCACAATACATCTGTACATAATTGTACCTGAGAAATGGTTTTGCTATAAAGAACTCTCTGACCCCCCCTGTTAGTTTTCTGTCATGAGAAGACCCACTCACATGCGGAGGACGAGCTCTTCAAGAAGCTCTTCATCGGGTACAACAAGTGGTCCAGACCCGTACCCAACATCTCAGACGTGGTCATCGTCAAGTTCGGACTCTCCATAGCACAGCTCATTGATGTGGTGAGTAGCGACTGACAGGACCTGTGGACAGAGGAAGAAAGGGACAGAGAAACAGAGAAACAGCAACAAACAGAAACAGAGAAACAGTAACAAACAGAAACAGTAACAAACAGAAACAGTAACAAACAGAAACAGTAACAAACAGAAACAGTAACAAACAATAACAAACAGAAACAGTAACAAACAGAAACAGTAACAAACAATAACAAACAGAAACAGTAACAAACAGAAACAGTAACAAACAGAAACAGTAACGAACAGAAATAGTAACAAATAGAAACAGTAACAAACAGAAACAGTAATAAACAGAAACAGTAACAAACAGAAACAGTAACAAACAGAAACAGTAACGAACAGAAATAGTAACGAACAGAAATAGTAACAAACAGAAACAGGGAAACAGTAACAAACAGAAACAGTAATAAACAGAAACAGTAACAAACAGAAACAGTAACAAACAGAAACAGTAACAAACAGAAACAGTAACGAACAGAAATAGTAACGAACAGAAATAGTAACAAACAGAAACAGGGAAACAGTAACAAACAGAAACAGTAATAAACAGAAACAGTAACAAACAGAAACAGTAACAAACAGAAACAGTAACAAACAGAAACAGGGAAACAGTAACAAACAGAAACAGTAACAAACACAAACAGTAACAAACAGAAACAGTAACAAATAGAAACAGTAACAAACAGAAACAGTAACGAACAGAAATAGTAACAAACAGAAACAGTAACAAACAGAAACAGGGAAACAGTAACAAACAGAAACAGTAACAAACAGAAACAGTAACAAACAGAAACAGTAACAAATAGAAACAGTAACAAACAGAAACAGTAACGAACAGAAATAGTAACAAACAGAAACAGTAACAAACAGAAACAGTAACAAATAGAAACAGTAACAAACAGAAACAGTAACGAACAGAAACAGTAACAAACAGAAATAGTAACAAACAGAAACAGAGAAACAGTAACAAACAGAAACAGAGAAACAGAGAAACAGAAACAAACAGAAACAGAGAAACAGAAACAAACCGAAACAGTAACAAACGGAAACAGCAACAAACAGAAACAGTAACAAACAGAAACAGCAACAAACAGAAACAGAAAACAGTAACAAACAGAAACAGTAATAAACAGAAACAGAGAAACAGTAACAAACAGAAACAGTAACAAACAGAAAAAGAGAAAGAGTAACAAACAGAAACAGCAACAAACAGAAACAGAGAAACAGTAACAAACAGAAACAGTAACAAACAGAAACAGTAACAAACAGAAAAAGAGAAAGAGTAACAAACAGAAACAGCAACAAACAGAAACAGAGAAACAGTAACAAACAGAAACAGTAACAAACAGAAACAGTAACAAACAGAAACAGTAACAAACAGAAACAGTAACAAACAGAAACAGAGAAACAGTAACAAACAGAAACAGTAACAAACAGAAACAGTAACAAACAGAAACAGTAACAAACAGAAACAGAGAAACAGAAACAGTAACAAACAGAAACAGTAACAAACAGAAACAGTAACAAACAGAAACAGAGAAACAGTAACAAACAGAAACAGTAACAAACAGAAACAGTAACAAACAGAAACAGTAACAAACAGAAACAGTAACAAACACAAACAGGGAAACAGTAACAAACAGAAACAGAGAAACAGAGAAACAGAAACAAACAGAAACAGGGAAACAGTAACAAACAGAAACAGTAATAAACAGAAACAGTAACAAACAGAAACAGTAACAAACAGAAACAGTAACAAACAGAAACAGTAACAAACAGAAACAGTAACAAATAGAAACAGTAACAAACAGAAACAGTAACGAACAGAAATAGTAACAAACAGAAACAGTAACAAACAGAAACAGTAACAAATAGAAACAGTAACAAACAGAAACAGTAACGAACAGAAACAGTAACAAACAGAAACAGTAACGAACAGAAATAGTAACAAACAGAAACAGTAACGAACAGAAACAGTAACAAACAGAAATAGTAACAAACAGAAACAGTAACAAACAATAACAAACAGAAACAGTAACAAACAGAAACAGTAACAAACAGAAACAGTAACGAACAGAAATAGTAACAAATAGAAACAGTAACAAACAGAAACAGTAATAAACAGAAACAGAAACAAACAGAAACAGTAACAAACAGAAACAGTAACGAACAGAAATAGTAACGAACAGAAATAGTAACAAACAGAAACAGGGAAACAGTAACAAACAGAAACAGTAATAAACAGAAACAGTAACAAACAGAAACAGTAACAAACAGAAACAGTAACAAACAGAAACAGAAACAGAGAAACAGTAATAAACAGAAACAGTAATAAACAGAAACAGTAACAAACAGAAACAGTAACAAACAGAAACAGTAACAAACAGAAACAGTAACGAACAGAAATAGTAACGAACAGAAATAGTAACAAACAGAAACAGGGAAACAGTAACAAACAGAAACAGTAATAAACAGAAACAGTAACAAACAGAAACAGTAACAAACAGAAAAAGTAACAAACAGAAACAGTAACGAACAGAAATAGTAACGAACAGAAATAGTAACAAACAGAAACAGGGAAACAGTAACAAACAGAAACAGTAATAAACAGAAACAGTAACAAACAGAAACAGTAACAAACAGAAACAGTAACAAACAGAAACAGTAACGAACAGAAATAGTAACGAACAGAAATAGTAACAAACAGAAACAGGGAAACAGTAACAAACAGAAACAGTAATAAACAGAAACAGTAACAAACAGAAACAGTAACAAACAGAAACAGTAACAAACAGAAACAGGGAAACAGTAACAAACAGAAACAGTAACAAACAGAAACAGTAACAAACAGAAACAGTAACAAATAGAAACAGTAACAAACAGAAACAGTAACGAACAGAAATAGTAACAAACAGAAACAGTAACAAACAGAAACAGGGAAACAGTAACAAACAGAAACAGTAACAAACAGAAACAGTAACAAACAGAAACAGTAACAAATAGAAACAGTAACAAACAGAAACAGTAACGAACAGAAATAGTAACAAACAGAAACAGTAACAAACAGAAACAGTAACAAATAGAAACAGTAACAAACAGAAACAGTAACGAACAGAAACAGTAACAAACAGAAATAGTAACAAACAGAAACAGAGAAACAGTAACAAACAGAAACAGAGAAACAGAGAAACAGAAACAAACAGAAACAGAGAAACAGAAACAAACCGAAACAGTAACAAACGGAAACAGCAACAAACAGAAACAGTAACAAACAGAAACAGCAACAAACAGAAACAGAAAACAGTAACAAACAGAAACAGTAATAAACAGAAACAGAGAAACAGTAACAAACAGAAACAGTAACAAACAGAAAAAGAGAAAGAGTAACAAACAGAAACAGCAACAAACAGAAACAGAGAAACAGTAACAAACAGAAACAGTAACAAACAGAAACAGTAACAAACAGAAAAAGAGAAAGAGTAACAAACAGAAACAGCAACAAACAGAAACAGAGAAACAGTAACAAACAGAAACAGTAACAAACAGAAACAGTAACAAACAGAAACAGTAACAAACAGAAACAGTAACAAACAGAAACAGAGAAACAGTAACAAACAGAAACAGTAACAAACAGAAACAGTAACAAACAGAAACAGTAACAAACAGAAACAGAGAAACAGAAACAGTAACAAACAGAAACAGTAACAAACAGAAACAGTAACAAACACAAACAGGGAAACAGTAACAAACAGAAACAGAGAAACAGAGAAACAGAAACAAACAGAAACAGGGAAACAGTAACAAACAGAAACAGTAATAAACAGAAACAGTAACAAACAGAAACAGTAACAAACAGAAACAGTAACAAACAGAAACAGTAACGAACAGAAATAGTAACGAACAGAAATAGTAACAAACAGAAACAGGGAAACAGTAACAAACAGAAACAGTAACAAACAGAAACAGTAACAAACAGAAACAGTAACAAATAGAAACAGTAACAAACAGAAACAGTAACGAACAGAAATAGTAAAAAACAGAAACAGTAACAAACAGAAACAGTAACAAATAGAAACAGTAACAAACAGAAACAGTAACGAACAGAAACAGTAACAAACAGAAATAGTAACAAACAGAAACAGAGAAACAGTAACAAACAGAAACAGAGAAACAGAGAAACAGAAACAAACAGAAACAGAGAAACAGAAACAAACCGAAACAGTAACAAACGGAAACAGCAACAAACAGAAACAGTAACAAACAGAAACAGCAACAAACAGAAACAGAAAACAGTAACAAACAGAAACAGTAATAAACAGAAACAGAGAAACAGTAACAAACAGAAACAGTAACAAACAGAAAAAGAGAAAGAGTAACAAACAGAAACAGCAACAAACAGAAACAGAGAAACAGTAACAAACAGAAACAGTAACAAACAGAAACAGTAACAAACAGAAAAAGAGAAAGAGTAACAAACAGAAACAGCAACAAACAGAAACAGAGAAACAGTAACAAACAGAAACAGTAACAAACAGAAACAGTAACAAACAGAAACAGTAACAAACAGAAACAGTAACAAACAGAAACAGAGAAACAGTAACAAACAGAAACAGTAACAAACAGAAACAGTAACAAACAGAAACAGTAACAAACAGAAACAGAGAAACAGAAACAGTAACAAACAGAAACAGTAACAAACAGAAACAGTAACAAACACAAACAGGGAAACAGTAACAAACAGAAACAGAGAAACAGAGAAACAGAAACAAACAGAAACAGGGAAACAGTAACAAACAGAAACAGTAATAAACAGAAACAGTAACAAACAGAAACAGTAACAAACAGAAACAGTAACAAACAGAAACAGTAACGAACAGAAATAGTAACGAACAGAAATAGTAACAAACAGAAACAGGGAAACAGTAACAAACAGAAACAGTAACAAACAGAAACAGTAACAAACAGAAACAGTAACAAATAGAAACAGTAACAAACAGAAACAGTAACGAACAGAAATAGTAAAAAACAGAAACAGTAACAAACAGAAACAGTAACAAATAGAAACAGTAACAAACAGAAACAGTAACGAACAGAAACAGTAACAAACAGAAATAGTAACAAACAGAAACAGAGAAACAGTAACAAACAGAAACAGAGAAACAGAGAAACAGAAACAAACAGAAACAGAGAAACAGAAACAAACCGAAACAGTAACAAACGGAAACAGCAACAAACAGAAACAGTAACAAACAGAAACAGCAACAAACAGAAACAGAAAACAGTAACAAACAGAAACAGTAATAAACAGAAACAGAGAAACAGTAACAAACAGAAACAGTAACAAACAGAAAAAGAGAAAGAGTAACAAACAGAAACAGCAACAAACAGAAACAGAGAAACAGTAACAAACAGAAACAGTAACAAACAGAAACAGTAACAAACAGAAAAAGAGAAAGAGTAACAAACAGAAACAGCAACAAACAGAAACAGAGAAACAGTAACAAACAGAAACAGTAACAAACAGAAACAGTAACAAACAGAAACAGTAACAAACAGAAACAGTAACAAACAGAAACAGAGAAACAGTAACAAACAGAAACAGTAACAAACAGAAACAGTAACAAACAGAAACAGTAACAAACAGAAACAGAGAAACAGAAACAGTAACAAACAGAAACAGTAACAAACAGAAACAGTAACAAACAGAAACAGAGAAACAGTAACAAACAGAAACAGTAACAAACAGAAACAGTAACAAACAGAAACAGTAACAAACAGAAACAGTAACAAACACAAACAGGGAAACAGTAACAAACAGAAACAGAGAAACAGAGAAACAGAAACAAACAGAAACAGGGAAACAGTAACAAACAGAAACAGTAATAAACAGAAACAGTAACAAACAGAAACAGTAACAAACAGAAACAGTAACAAACAGAAACAGTAACGAACAGAAATAGTAACGAACAGAAATAGTAACAAACAGAAACAGGGAAACAGTAACAAACAGAAACAGTAACAAACAGAAACAGTAACAAACAGAAACAGTAACAAATAGAAACAGTAACAAACAGAAACAGTAACGAACAGAAATAGTAACAAACAGAAACAGTAACAAACAGAAACAGTAACAAATAGAAACAGTAACAAACAGAAACAGTAACGAACAGAAACAGTAACAAACAGAAACAGTAACGAACAGAAATAGTAACAAACAGAAACAGTAACGAACAGAAACAGTAACAAACAGAAATAGTAACAAACAGAAACAGTAACAAACAATAACAAACAGAAACAGTAACAAACAGAAACAGTAACAAACAGAAACAGTAACGAACAGAAATAGTAACAAATAGAAACAGTAACAAACAGAAACAGTAATAAACAGAAACAGAAACAAACAGAAACAGTAACAAACAGAAACAGTAACGAACAGAAATAGTAACGAACAGAAATAGTAACAAACAGAAACAGGGAAACAGTAACAAACAGAAACAGTAATAAACAGAAACAGTAACAAACAGAAACAGTAACAAACAGAAACAGTAACAAACAGAAACAGAAACAGAGAAACAGTAATAAACAGAAACAGTAATAAACAGAAACAGTAACAAACAGAAACAGTAACAAACAGAAACAGTAACAAACAGAAACAGTAACGAACAGAAATAGTAACGAACAGAAATAGTAACAAACAGAAACAGGGAAACAGTAACAAACAGAAACAGTAATAAACAGAAACAGTAACAAACAGAAACAGTAACAAACAGAAACAGTAACAAACAGAAACAGTAACGAACAGAAATAGTAACGAACAGAAATAGTAACAAACAGAAACAGGGAAACAGTAACAAACAGAAACAGTAACAAACAGAAACAGTAACAAACAGAAACAGTAACAAATAGAAACAGTAACAAACAGAAACAGTAACGAACAGAAATAGTAACAAACAGAAACAGTAACAAACAGAAACAGTAACAAATAGAAACAGTAACAAACAGAAACAGTAACGAACAGAAACAGTAACAAACAGAAATAGTAACAAACAGAAACAGAGAAACAGTAACAAACAGAAACAGAGAAACAGAGAAACAGAAACAAACAGAAACAGAGAAACAGAAACAAACCGAAACAGTAACAAACAGAAACAGTAACAAACAGAAACAGTAACAAACAGAAACAGAGAAACAGTAACAAACAGAAACAGTAACAAACAGAAACAGTAACAAACAGAAACAGTAACAAACAGAAACAGAGAAACAGAAACAGTAACAAACAGAAACAGTAACAAACAGAAACAGTAACAAACAGAAACAGAGAAACAGTAACAAACAGAAACAGTAACAAACAGAAACAGTAACAAACAGAAACAGTAACAAACAGAAACAGTAACAAACACAAACAGGGAAACAGTAACAAACAGAAACAGAGAAACAGAGAAACAGAAACAAACAGAAACAGGGAAACAGTAACAAACAGAAACAGTAATAAACAGAAACAGTAACAAACAGAAACAGTAACAAACAGAAACAGTAACAAACAGAAACAGTAACGAACAGAAATAGTAACGAACAGAAATAGTAACAAACAGAAACAGGGAAACAGTAACAAACAGAAACAGTAACAAACAGAAACAGTAACAAACAGAAACAGTAACAAATAGAAACAGTAACAAACAGAAACAGTAACGAACAGAAATAGTAACAAACAGAAACAGTAACAAACAGAAACAGTAACAAATAGAAACAGTAACAAACAGAAACAGTAACGAACAGAAACAGTAAAAACAGAAACAGTAACGAACAGAAATAGTAACAAACAGAAACAGTAACGAACAGAAACAGTAACAAACAGAAATAGTAACAAACAGAAACAGTAACAAACAATAACAAACAGAAACAGTAACAAACAGAAACAGTAACAAACAGAAACAGTAACGAACAGAAATAGTAACAAATAGAAACAGTAACAAACAGAAACAGTAATAAACAGAAACAGAAACAAACAGAAACAGTAACAAACAGAAACAGTAACGAACAGAAATAGTAACGAACAGAAATAGTAACAAACAGAAACAGGGAAACAGTAACAAACAGAAACAGTAATAAACAGAAACAGTAACAAACAGAAACAGTAACAAACAGAAACAGTAACAAACAGAAACAGAAACAGAGAAACAGTAATAAACAGAAACAGTAATAAACAGAAACAGTAACAAACAGAAACAGTAACAAACAGAAACAGTAACAAACAGAAACAGTAACGAACAGAAATAGTAACGAACAGAAATAGTAACAAACAGAAACAGGGAAACAGTAACAAACAGAAACAGTAATAAACAGAAACAGTAACAAACAGAAACAGTAACAAACAGAAACAGTAACAAACAGAAACAGTAACGAACAGAAATAGTAACGAACAGAAATAGTAACAAACAGAAACAGGGAAACAGTAACAAACAGAAACAGTAACAAACAGAAACAGTAACAAACAGAAACAGTAACAAATAGAAACAGTAACAAACAGAAACAGTAACGAACAGAAATAGTAACAAACAGAAACAGTAACAAACAGAAACAGTAACAAATAGAAACAGTAACAAACAGAAACAGTAACGAACAGAAACAGTAACAAACAGAAATAGTAACAAACAGAAACAGAGAAACAGTAACAAACAGAAACAGAGAAACAGAGAAACAGAAACAAACAGAAACAGAGAAACAGAAACAAACCGAAACAGTAACAAACAGAAACAGCAACAAACAGAAACAGTAACAAACAGAAACAGCAACAAACAGAAACAGAGAAACAGTAACAAACAGAAACAGTAACAAACAGAAACAGAGAAACAGTAACAAACAGAAACAGCAACAAACAGAAACAGAGAAACAGTAACAAACAGAAACAGTAACAAACAGAAACAGAGAAACAGTTACAAACAGAAACAGTAACAAACAATAACAGTAACAAACAGAAACAGAGAAACAGAAACAGTAACAAACAGAAACAGTAACAAACAGAAACAGTAACAAACAGAAACAGAGAAACAGTAACAAACAGAAACAGTAACAAACAGAAACAGAGAAACAGTAACAAACAGAAACAGAGAAACAGTAACAAACAGAAACAGTAACAAACAGAAACAGTAACAAACAGAAACAGAGAAACAGTTACAAACAGAAACAGTAACAAACAGAAACAGTAACAAACACAAACAGTACCAAACAGTAACAAACAGAAACAAACAGAAACAAACAGAAACAAACAGTAACAATCAGAAACAGTAACGAACAGAAACAGTAACAAACAGAAATAGTAACAAACAGAAACAGTAACAAACAATAACAAACAGAAACAGTAACAAACAGAAACAGTACCAAACAGTAACAAACAGAAACAAACAGAAACAAACAGAAACAAACAGAAACAAACAGTAGCAAACAGAAACAAACAGTAACAAACAGAAACAGAAACAAACAGAAACAAACAGAAACAAACAGTAACAAACAGAAACAAACAGTAACAAACAGAAACAGTAACAAACAGAAACAGTGAAACAGTAACAAACATAAACAGTAATAAACAGAAACAGTAACAAACAGAAACAGTAACAAACAGAAACAAACAGAAACAAACAGAAACAGTAACAATCAGAAACAGAGAAACAGAAACAAACATAAACAGTAATAAACAGAAACAGTAACAAACAGAAACAGTAACAAACAGAAACAGTAACATACAGTAACAAACACAAACAGTAATAAACAGAAACAGTAACAAACAGAAACAATAACAAACAGAAACAGAGAAACAGTAACAAACAGAAACAGTAACAAACAGAAACAGTAACAAATAGAAACAGTAACAAACAGAAACAGTAACAAACAGAAACAGAAACAAACAGAAACAGTAACAAACAGAAACAGTAACAAACAGAAACAAACAGAAACAGTAACAAACAGAAACAGTAACAAACAGAAACAGTGAAACAGAAACAAACAGAAACAGAAACAAACAGAAACAGTAACAAAAAGAAACAGTAATGAACAGAAATAGTAACAAACAGAAACAGTAACGAACAGAAATAGTAACAAACAGAAACAGTAACAAACAGAAACAGTAACAAACAGAAACAGAAACAAACAGAAACAGTAACAAACAGAAACAGTGAAACAGAAACAGTAACAAACAGAAACAGTGAAACAGAAACAAACAGAAACAGTAACAAACAATAACAAACAGAAACAAACAGAAACAGTAACAAACAGAAACAAACAGAAACAGTAACAAACAGAAACAGTAACAAACAATAACAAACAGAAACAAACAGAAACAGTAACAAACAGAAACAAACAGAAACAGTAACAAACAGAAACAGTAACAAACAGAAACAGTGAAACAGAAACAGTAACAAACAGAAACAGTGAAACAGAAACAAACAGAAACAGTAACAAACAATAACAAACAGAAACAAACAGAAACAGTAACAAACAGAAACAAACAGAAACAGTAACAAACAGAAACAGTAACAAACAATAACAAACAGAAACAAACAGAAACAGTAACAAACAGAAACAAACAGAAACAGTAACAAACAGAAACAGTAACAAACAGAAACAGTGAAACAGAAACAGTAACAAACAGAAACAAACAGAAACAGTAACAAACAGAAACAAACAGAAACAGTAACAAACAGAAACAGTAACAAACAGAAACAATAACAAACAGAAACAGTAACAAACAGAAACAGTAACAAACAGAAACAGTAACAAACAGAAACAAACAGAAACAGTAACAAACAATAACAAACAGAAACAAACAGAAACAAACAGAAACAGTAACAAACAATAACAAACAGAAACAAACAGAAACAGTAACAAACAGAAACAGTAACAAACAGAAACAGTGAAACAGAAACAGTAACAAACAGAAACAAACAGAAACAGAAACAAACAGAAACAGTAACAAACAGAAACAGAGAAACAGAAACAGTAACAAACAGAAACAGTAACAAACAGAAACAGAAACAGAGAAACAGAAACAGTAACAAACAGAAACAGTAACAAACAGAAACAGTAACAAACAGAAACAGTAACAAACAGAAACAGAGAAACAGTAACAAACAGAAACAGTAACAAACAGAAACAGAGAAACAGAAACAAACAGAAACAGTAACAAACAATAACAAACAGAAACAAACAGAAACAGTAACAAACAGAAACAAACAGAAACAATAACAAACAGAAACAAACAGAAACAATAACAAACAGAAACAGTAACAAACAGAAACAGTAACAAACAGAAACAGAAACAGAGAAACAGAAACAGTAACAAACAGAAACAGTAACAAACAGAAACAGTAACAAACAGAAACAGTAACAAACAGAAACAGAGAAACAGTAACAAACAGAAACAGTAACAAACAGAAACAGAGAAACAGTAACAAACAGAAACAGAGAAACAGAAACAAACAGAAACAGTAACAAACAATAACAAACAGAAACAAACAGAAACAGTAACAAACAGAAACAAACAGAAACAGTAACAAACAGAAACAAACAGAAACAGTAACGTAAGAGAAGAAACAGGGAAACAGTGACGAACAGAAACAGATAACCGAGAACAAACCAGCATCCGTGTGGAAATATGTTGTCTTGTTGTCGATGCCCCTGTGAATTGAGGCTTTTCTGAGTGCAAAACGAGGTGCTACTCAATATTAGGGTACTGTTCCTAATGTTTTGACAACCTCCTGCACCTCATCACTTCAGGCAACTTTTAACTACCTTTCCTATTGGATCACGGTTTCTCCGTGAACACTGCAGCCCTTGAGACAGGGAGAGAGGGAGAGAGCGAGTGCAACTTCACATCCATCAGGAGATTAAAGCGAAATGCTGCTGGCTATGTTATGTCTCTTTCTTGAACGTCATGAGAACCTCTACTGTTACTTTCCTGTAGGGAAAGGGCTCTCCAAACCTGTTCCTGGAGAGATACTGTCCTGTAGTAGCTGTCCAGGAACAGGGTTGGAAAGCCCTGGTATAAACCTACAGGACAGCAGCTCTCCAGGAACAGGGTTGGAGAGCCCTGGTATAAACCTACAGGACAGTAGCTCTCCAGGAACAGGGTTGGAGAGCCCTGGTGTAAACCTACAGCATTTCCCTCTACCCGTGTATTTCTCTGTATTTCTCAGTCTTTTGCCTCCTCTGTTTTCCGTTTACCTTTTTTCTTTCCCTTTCTGCAGGACGAGAAGAATCAGATGATGACCACCAACGTCTGGCTGAAACAGGTGATTCGGTCCATTCAGTATATATAGCATGTGTGATTCAGTCCATTCAGTATATATAAGCATGTGTGATTCAGTCCATTCAGTATATATATCATGTGTGATTCAGTACATTCAGTATATATAGCATGTGTGATTCAGTCCATTCAGTATATATAAGCATGTGTGATTCAGTACATTCAGTATATATAACATGTGTGATTCAGTACATTCAGTATATATAGCATGTGTGATTCAGTACATTCAGTATATAGAGCATATGTGATTCAGTCCATTCAGTATATATAGCATGTTTGATTCAGTCCATTCAGTATATATAGCATGTTTGATTCAGTCAATTCAGTATATATAGAGCATGTGTGATTCAGTACATTCAGTTTATATAGCATGTGTGTGACTGAGGTGTTTCAGTACATTCAGTTTATATAGCATGTGTGTGACTGAGGTGTTTCAGTACATTCAGTTTATATAGCATGTGTGTGACTGAGGTGTTTCAGTACATTCAGTAGGTGTAATTTTTATTAGGATCCCCATTAGCTAACGCCGTAACGCTAGCTAATCTTCCTGGGGTCCAACACCAGTTAACAAGTTAACAAACAACCACAAATCAAGACTTCACAAACATTACAAGTAGACAATACAGACAATACAAGTAGGAGATGCTATGGTGACCAGCGAGCTGAGATAAGGGGGGACTTTACCTAGCAGGGTCTTGTAGATGACATGGAGCCAGTGGGTTTGGCGACGAGTATGAAGCGAGGGCCAGCCAACGAGAGCGTACAGGTCGCATTGGTGGGTAGTATATTTGGGGGTGACTAGAGAGATATACCTGCTGGAGCGTGTGCTACAGGTGAGAGATGCTATGGTGACCAGCGAGCTGAGATAAAAGGGGACTTTACCTAGCAGGGTCTTGTAGATGACATGGAGCCAGTGGGTTTGGCGACGAGTATGAAGCAAGGCCAGCCAACGAGAGTGTACAGGTCGCAATGGTGGCTCCATGTCATCTACAAGACCCTGCTAGGTAAAGTCCCCCCTTATCTCAGCTCGCTGGTCACCATAGCATCTCCCACCTGTAGCACACGCTCCAGCAGGTATATCTCTCTATTCACCCCCAAAACCAATTCTTTCTTTGGCCGCCTCTCCTTCCAGTTCTCTGCTGCCAATGACTGGAACGAACTACAAAAATCTCTGAAACTGGAAACACTTATCTCACTCACTAGCTTTAAGCACCAACTGTCAGAGTAGCTCACAGATTACTGTACATAGCCCACCTATAATTTACACAATTTTGAACATGAAAAGTTATTAATAAACAAATTAGGCACATTTGGGAAGTCTTGACACAACATTTTGAACAGAAATGCAATGGTTAATTGGATCAGTCTAAAACTTTGAACATACACTGCTGCCATCTAGTGGTCAAAATCTATATTGCACCAGGGCTGGAATAATACATTATGGTCTTTCTCTTGTATTTCAAAGATGATGGTACAAAAATAACAGTTGTTTTTTTCTTTGTATTATCTTTCACCAGATCTAATGTGTTATATTCTCCTACATTCCTTTCACATCTCCACAAACTTCAAAGTGTTTCCTTTCAAATGGTATCAAGAAAATGCATATCCTTGCTTCAGTTCCTGAGCTAAAGGCAGTTAGATTTGGATATGACATTTTAGGCGGAAATTGAAAAAAAAGGGGCGGATCCGTAAGAGATTTTTAATAACAATATTATCTATCTGTTCTGACCATGATAAAACTGCGTCCAACATGATGCCTAGTAGTTTCGTTTTTTTCACTTGCTCTATATGCGTTCTATTCATCGACAAATTCAAGCATATATCTTGAACCAAATACAATACACTTAGTTTTAGAAATGTTCAACACCAATTTGTTCATATCAACCCACTCAGACACCATTCTTAGTTCACTGCTCAGTACATCTGTTAGCTCATTAAATTCTGATGCTGCGCTATACATTGTAGTCATTAGCCTACATGACCACTCTTGCTTTCTTCATTACTGAAGGTGCATCATTAGTGAAGATAGAGTAGAGAAGAGGGCCTAGGCAACTTCCTTGAGGAACACCACAGTTTATATCTTTATTGTTTGAAAAGATGCCATTAAATAAAACGTTTTGCCTTCTCCTGGATTGATAGCTTTCCATCCATGGTAGTGCTGCAGACTTAAAACTATAACATTTGAGTTTACCTAGTAGCAGTTTATAATCAACTACATCAAAAGCAACACTGCACCAACTAACTTCCTGTCTTCCATACTCATTAACCAATCATCTGTCATTTGTGCTAAGGCCGTACTCGTAGGATGCCCTTCTTTGTATGCATGCTGGAAACCCGTTATCAGACCATTACATGAGAAATAATCCTAGATTTGTACAGATATAATTTACTTAACACAGGCAACAAGCTTATAGGACAACTATTAGGACCATTGAATGCAGATTTTTTTAATCCTTAGGTAGTGGAATAACCTTTGACTCCTTCCAGACTTCTGGGCCCACCCCATACATCAAGCACTTATTACAAATATGAGAGATTGGAGCTGATATTTGGTTAGCTGTAACTCTAAACAATTCGGCGTCAAGATTATCTGTACCAGGTGACTTGTCATCCGAAAGAAACAACAGCGTCCTTTCTACCTCTTCCCTTTCTACTTGATGAAATTCAAACCTGCATGGCCTCTCCTCCATGATCCAATCTTTTATAAGGTTATATCACATGGAGCCATCAGTTGGAATCATAGCATTCCTCAACTTGTCCACTTTGCCGGTAAAATATGAATTAAAGTAGTTTGCAATGTCATGTGGTTTCGTAATAAATTTACCATTTGATTCAGCAAAAGAGGCAGGCATGTTTGAATTCCTACCCATGATAGTGTTCAACGTTCTCCACAGTTTTTTCCCATCAGCCTTCACTTCATCAATTTTGCGCTGATAGAATTCCTCCTTCTTTCCTTTGTTTGTCATGGTCACAAGATTTCTTAATTTACAATAACTTTGCTTCGCAAAACAGATTGCCAGATTTATCTGCTATCTTTCTGACGTTATAACGTTGAATCGTTACATTTCTCAGCTCATCATCAATCCATGGGGGGCACCATTTGACCTCACAGTGCATTTTCTGAAAGGGGCGTGCTTATCAGCTGTACTCATCAATAACTTCTTAAAAGGGGCGTGTTTTTCAGCTATACTCATTAATAACTTCATAAAGGGGCGTGTTTATCAGCTATACTCATTAATAACTTCATAAACAAACTTAGTGGCATTTCAGGATCATCCTCACTACACACTTCTAACCATTGTGCATTCTTAATCTCATCCACAAATTTGTCCTGATTGAACCCTCTGTAGGACCTTGGGTAGGTTACCTGAGGGCCAGCCTTTGGTATTTTAGTATTCCTAGTGAGTGAGTCCTGATTGAACCCTCTGTAGGACCTGTGTTAGATTACCTTAGGGCCAGGTATTGTAGTGTTCCTAGTGAGTGAGTCCTGATTGAACCCTCTGTAGGACCTTGGGTAGGTTACCTGAGGGCCAGCCTTTGGTATTGTAGTGTTCCTAGTGAGTGAGTCCTGATTGAACCCTCTGTAGGACCTGTGGTAGATTACCTTAGCGCCAGCCTTTGGTATTGTAGTGTTCCTAGTGAGTGAGTCCTGATTGAACCCTCTGTAGGACCTGTGGTAGATTACCTTAGGGCCAGCCTTTGGTATTGTAGTGTTCCTAGTGAGTGAGTCCTGATTGAACCCTCTGTAGGACCTGTGGTAGATTACCTTAGGGCCAGCCTTTGGTATTGTAGTGTTCCTAGTGAGTGAGTCCTGATTGAACCCTCTATAGGACCTGCGGTAAATTACCTTAGGGCCAGCCTTTGGTATTGTAGTGTTCCTAGTGAGTGAGTCCTGATTGAACCCTCTATAGGAACTGTGGTAGATTACCTTAGAGCCAGCCTCTGGTATTGTAGGGTTCCTAGTGAGTGAGTCCTGATTGAACCCTCTATAGGACCTGTGGTAGATTACCTTAGGGCCAGGTATTGTAGTGTTCCTAGTGAGTGAGTCCTGATTGAACCCTCTATAGGACCTGTGGTAGATTACCTTAGGGCCAGGTATTTTAGTGTTCCTAGTGAGTGAGTCCTGATTGAACCCTCTATAGGACCTGTGGTAGATTACCTTAGGGCCAGGTATTGTAGTGTTCCTAGTGAGTGAGTCCTGATTGAACCCTCTATAGGACCTGTGGTAGATTACCTTAGAGCCAGGTATTGTAGTGTTCCTAGTGAGTGAGTCCTGATTGAACCCTCTATAGGACCTGTGGTAGATTACCTTAGGGCCAGCCTTTGGTATTGTAGTGTTCCTAGTGAGTGAGTCCTGATTGAACCCTCTATAGGACCTGTGGTAGATTACCTTAGGGCCAGCCTCTGGTATTGTAGTGTTCCTAGTGAGTGAGTCCTGATTGAACCCTCTATAGGACCTGTGGTAGATTACCTTAGGGCCAGGTATTTTAGTGTTCCTAGTGAGTGAGTCCTGATTGAACCCTCTATAGGACCGGTGGTAGATTACCTTAGAGCCTCTGGTATTTTAGTGTTCCTAGTGAGTGAGTCCTGATTGAACCCTCTATAGGACCTGTGGTAGATTACCTTAGGACCAGGTATTTTAGTGTTCCTAGTGAGTGAGTCCTGATTGAACCCTCAATAGGACCTGTGGTAGATTACCTTAGAGCCAGCTTCTGGTATTTTAGTGTTCCTAGTGAGTGAGTCCTGATTGAACCCTCTATAGGACCTGTGGTAGATTACCTTAGGGCCAGGTATTGTAGTGTTCCTAGTGAGTGAGTCCTGATTGAACCCTCTATAGGACCTGTGGTAGATTACCTTAGGACCAGCCTTTGGTATTGTAGTGTTCCTAGTGAGTGAGTCCTGATTGAACCCTCTGTAGGACCTGTGGTAGATTACCTTAGGGCCAGCCTTTGGTATTTTAGTATTCCTAGTGAGTGAGTCCTGATTGAACCCTCTATAGGACCTGTGGTAGATTACCTTAGGACCAGCCTTTGGTATTTTAGTGTTCCTAGTGAGTGAGTCCTGACTGAACCCTCTATAGGACCTGTGGTAGATTACCTTAGAGCCAGCCTTTGGTATTTTAGTATTCCTAGTGAGTGATTCCTGATTGAACCCTCTATAGGACCTGTGGTAGATTACCTTAGGACCAGCCTTTGGTATTTTAGTGTTCCTAGTGAGTGAGTCCTGATTGAACCCTCTATAGGACCTGTGGTAGATTACCTTAGGGCCAGCCTTTGGTATTGTAGTGTTCCTAGTGAGTGAGTCCTGATTGAACCCTCTATAGGACCTGTGGTAGATTACCTTAGGGTCAGCCTCTGGTATTTTAGTGTTCCTAGTGAGTGAGTCCTGATTGAACCCTCTATAGGACCTGTGGTAGATTACCTTAGGGCCAGGTATTGTAGTGTTCCTAGTGAGTGAGTCCTGATTGAACCCTCTATAGGACCTGTGGTAGATTACCTTAGGGCCAGCCTCTGGTATTGGAGTGTTCCTAGTGAGTGAGTCCTGATTGAACCCTCTATAGGACCTGTGGTAAATTACCTTAGGGCCTTTGGTATTTTAGTGTTCCTAGTGAGTTCAACCAGGTTATGATCACTGTAACCTGGTGCCACTGATACAGCTTTAGAACAACGTTCAGCCATGTTAGTAAAAATGTGATCGATACAAATTGATGATGTAATACCAGACCTATTAGTGAACATGTTCTAGTTGGTCAAAACTTGGGTCAGGTTGCATGGCAACTGAAATAATTTTCTTTCTCATTGGACAGTTGGTGTAAAAAAAATATTAAAAAAAAATCAGTATTCATATCTCCCCAAAATATATTTCCCTATTGTTAGATGATACCTTATCCAACATTTAGCAAATTACATCAAGATATTTCACATCAGCACTAGGTGGCCTATAGCAGCAATCAACTAGTATAGGTTTCAAATGTGATCAATGAAACTCCACCCGTAGCGCCTCTAATCCATTCAACATTCAACATCCTGACGTTGTTTTACTGGAATGTGATTCTGGATGTAAACTGCAACTCCTCCCCCATATCTATTTCTGTCCCAACTTGAACAAATTATATCTATGTATAGAGATCTCAGCATCCTCAAAGGAAGAGTTCAAGTGAGTCTCTGATATTGCCAATACATGAATATTGTTTGACTGCACTACACAGCCTATTTCATGAATTTTGTTCCTTTAAACTGCATATATTTTAAGGGAGCAACTAACAGACCTTTCTTTATGAGATGTATATGTCCAAACATGAATCAATAGTTGGAATCTGAGAGAGAGAATACTCAGTCTGTGTGTGTGTGTGGCTGGAATGACTTGTGTCTGTCGCTCCTCCTAACTCTATGGGAGGGAGGGTGAACAATCAGTTTGTTATACCTCAGGTATGCTATGTCACCTCGTTCTCTTGCAGCCTTCATAGCTGCTATTAGTTCCTTTCTTCTTTGACGGACTGAATCAGAGAAATCCTCATTGATGAAGATGAAGGACCCTTTAATCTCTTTTTAAGGCATTTGGCTTTTTCAAGGACTGCAAGCTTATTGAGGAACCTGAAGAATTTCACTACATTTGGCCTGAGTCTGGTTCCATTGGCACCAACATTGGCACCACCATTGGCACCACCATTGGCACCAACATTGGCACCACCATTGGCACCAACATTGGCACCACCATTGGCACCAACATTGGCACCACCAGTGCCCCCTGGTCCCTAGACCTGTGAGCACGTTCCAGCTCAACCTGTTGATCCAATTGTAGCTCCTCAGGAGACAGCTTTTGAACCTTGTCCTCTGATTCAGCCCATGTCTCACTTCGGCTCTCCTGGATACCATCTATTACAATATTATTTTATCCTCGATTGCCCATCCAGGTAATCAGCCTTCCCAGACATGTTCTGGAGGCCCTCCCTGACTGTGGTGATTTCATTCGGCCTTCCCAGACATGTTCTGGAGGCCCTCCCTGACTGTGGTGATTTCATTCGGCCTTCCCAGACATGTGCTGGAGGCCCTCCCTGACTGTGGTGATGTCATTCGGCCTTCCCAGACATGTTCTGGAGGCCCTCCCTGACTGTGGTGATTTCATTCTGCCTTCCCAGACATGTTCTGGAGGCCCTCCCTGACTGTGGTGATTTCATTCGGCCTTCCCAGACATGTTCTGGAGGCCCTCCCTGACTGTGGTGATTTCATTCGGCCTTCCCAGACATGTGCTGGAGGCCCTCCCTGACTGTGGTGATGTCATTCGGCCTTCCCAGACATGTTCTGGAGGCCCTCCCTGACTGTGGTGATTTCATTCTGACTTCCCAGACATGTTCTGGAGGCCCTCCCTGACTGTGGTGATTTCATTCGGCCTTCCCAGACATGTTCTGGAGGCCCTCCCTGACTGTGGTGATTTCATTCGGCCTTCCCAGACATGTGCTGGAGGCCCTCCCTGACTGTGGTGAAGTCATTCGGCCTTCCCAGACATGCTCTGGAGGCCCTCCCTGACTGTGGTGATTTCATTCGGCCTTCCCAGACATGTTGTGCAGGCCCTCCCTGACTGTGGGGATTTCATTCTGCCTTCCCAGACATGTTCTGGAGGCCCTGAATTCATTCCACATAGAGGAACCGTTTCTGGGAAGTGTATCCTGTGTGGTCTTCAACACATCCACATCCTTCTGTATGAACAGAAGGCTTGTTTTAATGTCTTGTACATCTTCAGTCAGGTCGTCCAGACGTTTGTTGGTCGACTCCATGGTCATTTGTAAGAAGCTTTTAAAGTTATTTTCCTGCTGAAGTAAAATTTCCTCATGGAAAACGTTCTGCTTCTGCAAGAGTTCACCTACCTGCCCAGCAGAGATGTGATCCTCATCTTTTTTTTCAGAGGCATGACAGTACTAATAGTAGGACGAGCCCGCTATTCACTCCGTGAAATGAGAGAAGCTGGCAGTAGAAAACTCTGGAAATCGGTAGTCCTAAAACCCGAGATAAATAGAAATGTGGTCCTAGCATCAAGGGCTAACCGGTTAGCATGCTTGGTGTCCAGCAGTAGTAGATCAGGTTGCCTAGCTTGATAGCTAGCAGCTAGGCTAGCTGCTTCGCCAATGTAGTACCACCTTGTTTGAGCAAAGGACCCCGGAACATATATCAGCGGTCCCAACGCTAACTGCGTCCCAGGATCCAGATATGAATAGGAAAACTACTGTAAACTTTTATTATCTAAGTAGGTAGTTTATTGTTAAAGTAAAACAAATCGAGTCTCTAGTCTTGTACTGCGCATGATGATGCAGAGTTTCCTCTAGGATTTTGCCTAGAGGACACCCTGCATATACAGTGGGGCAAAAACGTATTTAGTCAGCCACCAATTGTGCAAGTTCTCCCACTTAAAAAGATGAGAGAGGCCTGTACACTTCAACTATGACAGACAAAATGAGAAGAAAAAAAATCCAGAAAATCACGTTGTAGGATTTTTTATGAATTTATTTGCAAATTATGGTGGAAAATAAGTATTTGGTCACCTACAAACAAGCAAGAATTCTGGCTCTCACAGACCTGTAACTTCTTCTTTAAGAGGCTCCTCTGTCCTCCACTCGTTACCTGTATTAATGGCACCTGTTTGAACTTGTTATCAGTATAAAAGACACCTGTCCACAACCTCAAACAGTCACACTCCAAACTCCACTATGGCCAAGACCAAAGAGCTGTCAAAGGACACCAGAAACAAAATTGTAGACCTGCACCTACCTGGGAATACTGAATCTGCAATAGGTAAGCAGCTTGGTTTGAAGAAATCAACTGTGGGAGCAATTATTAGGAAATGGAAGACATACAAGACCACTGATAATCTCCCTTGATCTGGGGCTCCGTGCAAGATCTCACCCCGTGGGGTCAAAATGATCACAAGAACGGTGAGCAAAAATTCCAGAACCACACGGGGGGACCTAGTGAATGACCTGTAGAGAGCTGGGACCAAAGTAACAAAGCCTACCATCAGTAACACACTACGCCGCCAGGGACTCAAATCCTGCAGTGTCCCCCTGCTTAAGCCAGTACATGTCCAGGCCCGTCTGAAGTTTGCTAGAGAGCATTTGGATGATCCAGAAGAAGATTGGGAGAATGTCATATGGTCAGATGAAACCAAAATATAACTTTTTGGTAAAAACTCAACTCGTCGTGTTTGGAGGACAAAGAATGCTGAGTTGCATCCAAAGAACATCATACCTACTGTGAAGCATGGGGGTGGAAACATCATGCTTTGGGGCTGTTTATCTGCAAAGGGACCAGGACGACTGATCCTTGTAAAGTAAAGAATGAATGGGGCCATGTATCGTGAGATTTTGAGTGAAAACCTCCTTCCATCAGCAAGGGCATTGAAGATGAAACGTGGCTGGGTCTTTCAGCATGACAATGATCCCAAACACACCGCCTGGGCAACGAAGGAGTGGCTCGTAAGAAGCATTTCAAGGTCCTGGAGTGGCCTAGCCAGTCTCCAGATCTCAAACCCCATAGAAAATCTTTGGAGGGAGTTGAAAGTCCATGTTGCCCAGCAACAGCCCCAAAACATCACTGCTCTAGAGGAGATCTGCATGGAGGAATGGGCCAAAATACCAGCAATAGTGTGTGAAAACCTTGTGAAGACTTACATAAAACGTTTGACCTCTGTCATTGCCAACAAAGGGTATATAACAAAGTATTGAGATAAACTTTTGTTATTGACCAAATACTTATTTTCCACCATAATTTGCAAATAAATTCATTAAAAATCCTACAATGTGATTTTCTGGATTTTTTTCTCATTTTGTCTGTCATAGTTGAAGTGTACCTATGATGAAAATTACAGGCCTCTCTCATCTTTTTAAGTGGGAGAACTTGCACAATTGGTGGCTGACTAAATACTTTTTTGCCCCACTGTATGTAGCATGTGTGTGGCTGAGGTATTTTCAGTACATTCAGAATGTATACTGTAGCATGTGTGTGACTGAGGTGTTTTCAGTCCATTCAGAATATATACTGTAGCATGTTTGTGACTGAGGTGTTTCAGTACATTCAGTTTAAATACTGTAGCATGTGTGTGACTGAGGGGTTTTCAGTATGAATTACGGTAATTGGTTTGTTAACGGGTTAATAGGCTCTTTCTGATGAGACCTCGAGGACCTGAACAACCTCTCGTCTCCTTGTGTGTGTTCTCCTCTTAGGAGTGGAATGACTACAAGCTACGCTGGACGCCGTCTGACTACGACAACGTCACATCCATCAGAGTCCCGTCTGAACTCATCTGGGTCCCAGACATCGTCCTCTACAACAAGTGAGTGACAGCGAAACGGTTGTTTGTCCCGAAATGGTCGTCATTAACGTAAAAGCAAAGTAGAGTTCGGGAGACTCCACGTCTAGTCCTATTTCAACGGTTAAATGTCGCCATCTACTGGGTTCCTGAATCATAAGCTTAACATCATAAATGGTTGACATTTAACAGATGCTCTTATCCAGAGTGAATTACAGGCACAATTAGGGTGCAAGTGCCTTGCTCAAGGGCACATCAACAGATTTTTCAACTAGTTGGATTCATGGATTCTCACCGACAACCTTTCAGTTACTGGCCCAATGCTCTAAACCGCTGGGCCGTCGTTTTCTCAAAAGTAATTTCCCGCTACAATGAACTGACATCTGTGATCCCGTCTACATGTTATGGAGCATGCCACCACTAAGGATTTCATAGATGACAGGAGTCAATGTACCTGTTTCTGTTAGAGGGTTAATGATTTAACAGCAGCTGTAGGCCCAATCTTGATAAAGTTCTGATCTTAAACAGCCATCCCATCCCCAGTAATATACTGCCATGTTATCCTGATCCTAGAAATCCCCAGTAATATACTGCCATGCTATCCTGATCCTAGAAATCCCCAGTAATATACTGCCATGTTATCCTGATCCTAGCCATCCCCAGTAATATACTGCCATGTTATCCTGATACTAGCCATCCCCAGTAATATACTGCCATGTTATCCTGATCCTAGCCATCCCCAGTAATATACTGCCATGTTATCCTCCTCCTAGCCCTCCCCAGTAATATACTTCCATGTTATCCTGATAGACTTATCATTATGCTGCCATGTTATCCTGAACCTAGCCCTCCCCAGTAATATACTGCCATGTTATCCTGATCCTAGCCATCCCCAGTAATATACTGCCATGTTATCCTGATCCTAGCCATCCCCAGTAATATACTGCCATGTTATCCTCCTCCTAGCCCTCCCCAGTAATATACTGCCATGTTATCCTGATCCTAGCCCTCCCCAGTAATATACTGCCATGTTATCCTGATCCTAGCCCTCCCCAGTAATATACTGCCATGTTATCCTCCTGCTAGCCCTCCCCTGTAATATACTGCCATGTTATCCTGATCCTAGCCCTCCCCAGTAATATACTGCCATGTTATCCTGATCCTAGCCCTCCTAATAGTTTTCTCCTCATCTAAATGTATTCAACTTTCACGGCTGAATGTATCAGATTAAACTCCTAGTATTTAATGACTGGGTTTCACCTCATCAAGCTCTTCTGTATGATCACTATCAGTTAGTGAAATTAAAAAGGTGTGTGTCTGTGTGTGTGCGCGCACGCGTGTGAGAGATTTGAGGAAGATGTAATGATAGACGTATCATTATATCTCTAATCTACAGCTATTATCAGTGCGTATTAAAGCCATGATCAGGGATGTGTAGCTCTTCAGAAGAGGAGATAAATTACAGACTGCAATAGAGGAGATAAGTTCTGGAGATTGTTCCTGGAGGATCATAACTCTCTACCAAAACAATGGCTCTGAGTCATGTGTGTTTTGGTGTGTAAATAAACAAGTTGTGAGGTGCTGATAAGGTTCCTGTCATATTGAAATGTCAAATCCCAGCTAGCACATAACGTTCTGAGAACCTTATGTTTCTTAGAGCTTGGTGAGAGTGTGGTCGTCCTATGGTTATTTCACAAACAACCTTCCCGTCAATGTTCTGGGAATGGTGCAGGATAGGTGCTTGGCTTTGGAACATTCTCAGCACATTTAAGGAACTTGACAAAATAACTTTCTTTTCTTGGTATTTCATTATATTAACAGAACGTTTCCTAAATGTTCAATTTAACATTTAATTTCAATTTTGGTAATATTCTAGAAACGTTCTCCAACTGGTTTGGAATGGGAGTGTTCGGGTCCTACTAGCGAGACAACTTCCGGTAAAACTGAAGGGCGTGCAAGTGTCTTATATCTCATACATATAAGTGTCTTATATCGGATGAAAGCCTAAATTCTTGTTAATCTAATTGCTCTGTCCGATTTACTGTAGCTATTACAGCGAAAACCTGCCAAGCGATTGTTTGAGGATGGCACCCCACATCAAAATATTTTTCCACCATCACAGGTTTCATACATTCACAAATAACAATGAAATATTAATTTACTTTTTTGAAAATCTTCCTCTGATTTGTCATCCAAAGGGTCCCAACTATAACATGTAGTGTTGTTTTGTTAGATAAAATCCTTCTTTATATCCCAAAATGTCAGTTTGGTTGGCGCCCTCGATTTGAGCAATCCACTCGTTCAACTTGCAGAGATAGGAATCCGAACATCTACCCCTTAACTTTGTTTCAACAAGTCAAAATGCGGTTCTATTCACTCCTCAGATACTTTAAAATGTAATCAAACTATACAATTTCTTACGGAAAGAAGTATGTTCAATAGGAAACGCATTTTAGCAGGTGCGTAATGTCGTCATGTCACACACAAAAACGAATATCCAAGACTGTGTCCTTCTGCTAAAACAGATATTTCTTATTTGTTTTTGAAGTTACAAGCCTGAAACCTTGAACATAGACTGCTGACACCCTGTGGAAGCCATGGGAATTGCATCCAGGGAGCTCATTTTCAATATGACCGTACTCTTGCATTTCTAAGAAGATGGTCTCTCCAAAAAACTCCAGTTGGTTTTGCTTTGGATTTTCTCCTACCATTTTTATTGTGTTATATTCTCCTTCATTATTTCAACATTTCTACAAACTTCAAAGTGTTTTCTTTCCAGTGGTACCAATTATATGCATATCCTGGCCTCTGTGCCTGAGTAACAGGCAGTTTACTTTGGGCACATCATTCAGACAGGAAGTGGAGGAAAAAAGGGTCCTAGCCCTAAGAAGTTTAAGAATGTTAAGAAATAACGTACTCCTGTGGGAATATTATTAGGTCAGCATAACGTTTCATACAGGCTTCCTTATGGTTCTATTTAAATGTTCTCAAATTTTTATGAGAACGTTAAGAAAACTTTAGTAATCACATGTGTAAGTGTATGCCAAAGTAACCTTCACATAACCGATAATTTCCGTTCTCAGAACGTTAATAAAACCTCTCAGGGAACCTTTCAGATAACAAGAGTAAAACGTTCTCAGAACCTCCCTGGAGCATACTAAAACGTTCTCAGAGCCTCCCTGGAACCTAAGTAAATCGTTCTCAGAACCTCCCTGGAACCATAGTAAATCGTTCTCAGAACCTCCCTGCAACCTAAAAATGAGCTTTCCCTGAACAGAGGAAATGTTCAATTCTGCTCTCAAAACATGACAAAGACTCAGTTTTATCGGTCAGAAAATGTATGGCTTCATTCCCAGAACCAATTGGAAACCAAAAATGTATGTTCCACTACCCAAATATGCTAGCTGGTAAGTGGCCTTAACAATATTTTCAGGGAGCTAAATTTGCAAAAACTGGACTATTTACCAGATTGACAGAGTTATGTATTGCCTAACCCTGATAGTTTCAAGAATAATCTAAAAACGATTTTAATCATCGTTAGATTATTAATGTAAAGTCTACAACAATTCACAATGTCTAACACTGTACTGTACAACCATATAACTTTGTACAACAGGTTGGTCCAAACAAGTATTGTAATTTGTTGAGAAGCATGCATATATATATATACACAGTTGAAGTCAGAAGATTACATACACCTTATCCAAATACATTTAAACTCAGTTTTCACTTAATTGTCAATTCCTGACATTTAATCCTAATAAAAATTCTGTCTCAGGTCAGTTAGGATCAACACTTTATTTTAAGAATGTGACATGTCAGAATAATAGTAGAAATTTTTATTTATTTCAGTGTTTACTTCTTTCATCACTTTTCCAGTGGGTCAGAAGTTTACATACGCTCAATTAGTATTTGGTAGCATTGCTTTTAAATTGTTTAACTTGGGTCAAATGTTTTGGGTAGCCTTCCACAAGCTTCCCAAAATAAGTTGGGTGAATTTTGTCCCATTCCTCCTGACAGAGCTGGTGTAACTGAGTCAGGTTTGTAGGCCTCCTTGCTTTTTCAGTTCTGTCCACAAATGTTCTCTGTGATTGAGGTCAGGGCATTGAGATGGCCACTCCAGTACCTTGACTTTGTTGTCCTTAAGCCATTTTGCCACAACTTCGGAAGTATGCTTGGGGTCATTGTTCATTTGGAAGACCCAATTGCGACCAACTTTAACTTCCTGACTGATGTCTTTATATGTTGCTTCAATATATCCACATAATTTTTCTACCTCATAATGCCATCTATTTTGTGAAGTGCACCAGTCCCTCCTTCAGCAAAGCACCCCCACAACATGATGCTGCCACCCCCGTGCTTCACGGTTGGGATGGTGGTCTTCGACTTGCAAGCCTCCCCTTTTTTCCTCCAAACATAACGATGGTCATTATGGCCAAACAGTTCTATTTTTGTTTCAACAGACCAGAGGACATTTCTCCAAAAAGTATGAACTTTGTCCCCATGTGCCGTTTCTGGCTTTTTTTATGGCGGTTTTGGACCAGTGGCTTCTTCCTTGCTGAGCAGCCTTTCAGATTATGTTGATATAGGACTCGTTTCACTGTGGATATAGATACTTTTGTACCTGTTTCCTCCAGCATCTTCACAAGGTCCTTTGCTGTTGTTCTAGGAATTATTTGCACTTTTCGCACCAAGGTACATTCACCACCGCTGCGGGGTCCCATGGTGTTTATACTTGCATACTATTGTTTGTACAGATGAACGTGGTACCTTCAGGCATTTGTTAATTGCTCCCAAGGATGAACCAGACTTGTGGAGGTCTACAACTTTTTTTTCTGAGGTCTTGGCTGATTTATTTTGTATTTTTCCATGATGTCAAGCAAAGAAGCACTGAGTTTGAAGGTTGGCCTTGAAATACCTCCACAGGTACACCTCCAATTGACTCAAATTATGTCAATTAGCCCATCAGAAGCTTCTAAAGCCATGGAATCCTTATCTGGAATTTTCCAAGCTGTTTAAAGTCACAGTCACCTTAGTGCACGTAAACTTCTGACCCACTGGAATTGTGATACAGTGAATTATAAGTGAAATAATCTGTCTGTAAACAATTGTTGGAAAAAATACTTGTGTCATGCACAAAGTAGATGTCCTAACCGACTTGCCAAAACTATAGTTTGTTTACAAGAAATTTGTGGAGTGGTTGAAAAAACGAGTTTTAATGAAAGTGTACTTGTATGTAAACACCTAAGTGTATGTAAACTTCCGACTTCAACTGTATGCATATGACGCAAAAAATAGGCTACTTGTTTTGTATCTTAGAAATCACTGCGCACCTCATCAGCCCAACCAAGCAACTCATTAACTTGATCTCACTGTAAAAAGCGTCTAGACATTATCACCCATTGCTTAGCAGTAGGGGTTTTTAACAACGAGGTACCGACGGCAACAAAAGTTGTCATCTGCCTCTCCGACCGTCTGCCTCCGACCGTCTGCCTCTCCGACCATCTGCCTCTCCGACCGTCTGCCCCCTGACCGTCTGCCTCTCCGACCGTCTGCCTCTCCAACCGTCTCCGACCGTCTGTCTCTCCGACCGTCTGCCTCTCTGACCGTCTGCCTCTCCGACCATTGTTTGAAGTTTGAATAGCGCTCTCCCCCGGCCTATATTAACATGTCAGGACGACATATTGGCGAAACCTTATGCATCAGCATAATGTTTCTGGATATATAAAACGACTTGACAATAGAACAAAAGGAAATGCAGCTGGTTTCCTGTCTCTCCAGCTTCAGTTTGAAGTGATTGTGTTAGCTGTGTAGTTGGCTAACATTCACTAGAAAGAGCGTCACAGTGGGTGATATAAATAGTCAGTGTTATAATGACAATTTTCATTTATTTTTTACCTTTGTTTAACTAGGCAAGTCCATTAAGAACAAATTCTTATTTTCAATGACGTTTTTTTGGAACATTGGGTTAAAACCTCTTGGGGCTAGGGGGCAGAATTTTTACTTTTGGATAAATAGCGTGCCCAATTTCAACTTCCTGCTACTCATGCCAAGAATATAAGATATGCACATTATTCATATATTTGGATAGAAAACACTCTGAAGTTTCTAAAACTGTTTGAATCATGTCTGTGAGTATAACATAACTTATGTAGCAGGCAAAACCCAGAGGACTAACTGTTCAGATTTTGTTTTTGCCTCTCTCTGTTCCCTGACCTGTTATTGCCAAGGGATATTTCTTAGGTACCTGTTTTCAGTTCCTACCGCTTCCACTGGATGTCACCAGTCTTTGGAATTTGGTTGAGGTTATTCCTTTGTGCAATGAAGAAGTAGGCCAACTCGGAACTGGGGACACTTTTGTGAGTTGCGCAAGACGTGAAAAGTGGCGCTGGTTTGTTTTCTTTCCTGTATTGAACACAGATTTCCCCGTCTACAATTTGATCGATTATTAACGTTTAAAAATACCTAAAGTTGTATTACAAAAATAGTTTGAAATATTTTGGCAAAGTTTATAGGCAACTTTTGAAATATTTTGTAGTGATGTTGCATTTTTTGTAAGCTGTTTTTTTCTGGATAAAACACGCTTTATAAATGGACATTTTGGATATATATGGACGGAATTAATCGAACAAAAGGACCAATTGTGATGTTTATGGGACATATTGGAGTGCCAACAAAAGAAGCTCGTCAAAGGTATTGCATGTTTTATATTTTATTTCAGCGTTTTGTGTAGTGCCTGCAGGGTTGAAATATGCTAACTCCTTTGTTTACTGCTGGTGCTATCATTAGATAATAGCTTCTTATGCTTTCGTTGAAAAGCCTTTTTACAATCTGACATGTTGGCTGGATTCACAACGAGTGTAGCTTTAATTGAGTATCTTACATGTGTGATTTAATGAAAGTTAGAATTTTTATTTTATTTGAATCTGGCGCTCTGCATTTTCCCTGGCAATTGGCCAGTTGAGACATTTGCGTCCCGCCTATCCCTAACTAGTTTTAACTGCCTTGATCAGGGGCAGAACGACATATTTTTTTACCTTGTCAGCTCGGGGATTTTATCTTGCAACCTTTCGGTTACTAGTCCAACACTCTAACCACTAGGCTACCTGCCCGCCCAATAATGACCTTTTCTGTATATTTGGTCCGGCAGTAGGCTACAAGTATAGCCTGTAGTGTATATCTGCTTGATGAGCAAGATGATCGAGGCACTAAATTCAGCAGCACGGATAGCGCTAACACTTTCAGCAGAAGCACTAGCTGTGCCTTCCCACAGCAATCTGCCAGAACAAACGGTGCCAATCGAACTAACGACCTGAGGGTTTGGCTGGTAACGATGCCAATTATCTACGGTACAACAGCAACACAGCCGTGCAACAAAAACAAAAAAGGTATTTTAACACGCCCTCTCGTGTAAAAACCTCTGTTCTGCTCTCCTCTCCTCCCTCCAGTGCAGACGGTGAGTTCGCCGTGACCCACATGACCAAGGCCCACCTGTTCTACAATGGGAAGGTGCGCTGGGTTCCCCCGGCCATCTATAAGTCCTCCTGCTCTATAGACGTTACCTTCTTCCCCTTCGACCAGCAGAACTGTAAGATGAAGTTTGGCTCTTGGACCTACGACAAGGCTAAAATAGACCTGGAACGCTTCGAGGTATGGGATTGTATCAATCAAATCAAGCAAGCAATGTTGTACATGTGTTGTACAAGATGTGAATGACGTGGATAACGTGTGAATGCACAGTGTTTATTTGTTATACAGATCTTGAACCAGGCTACTGTATATGTTATTGCTAACTCCATTGCTGTCAGAAGCTAGTTTTCCATCCAACTCGCGACAGATTTTCATGTTAATTTTCTAGAATCGGCATAAAGAAAACAATTTTCCCCACCAGTGGTATTTCCATCAAACAGACTTGTCTGTTAAAATCCGTGGGTGATGATGTAGTGCACACAAAATGTACTTTTTCCATTTAAGTTTTCCAAGTGCCAAATAAACATTTAAAGTTCAATGTGTTTCCATCACATTTTATACGGACGACTTTGTCACAAAGAAACTGTTGCGTAAAATAGCAAATGTGAGCTTGATGAACTTCACAGTTTGGGGAAAGTGCATGGTGATGAGCTTGATGAACTTCATAGGGTGGGGAAAGTGCACGGTGATGAGCTTGATGAACTTCACAGGGTGGGGAAAGTGCACGGTGATGAGCTTGATGAACTTCACAGGGTGGGGAAAGTGCACGGTGATGAGCTTGATGAACTTCACAGGGTGGGGAAAGTGCACGGTGATGAGCTTGATGAACTTCACAGGGTGGGGAAAGTGCACGGTGATGAGCTTGATGAACTTCACAGGGTGGGGAAAGTGCACGGTGATGAGCTTGATGAACTTCACAGGGTGGGGAAAGTGCACGGTGATGAGCTTGATGAACTTCACAGGGTGGGGAAAGTGCACGGTGATGAGCTTGATGAACTTCACAGGGTGGGGAAAGTAAACGGTGATGAGCTTGATGCTCTTTTCCAATACAACTCGAGGGTCTTATTCTGGTGACGTGATCATCGATGCATGGCTGCCGATTGACAAATCTCGCTCTTTTGTCAACAATAATCTCATCATGCTGGATGTGCCGAGAGGCGGAAAAAGATCCCAATTGTCATACTTGAGTAAAAATAAAGATATCTTTAATAGATTAATTAATTAATACATTTTACTACTTCACTCAAGTGAAGTAACCGTCGCCTAGTAAAACATTACCTGAGTAAAAGTCTAAAAGTATTTGGTTTTAAATATTAAAAATGGCAAAAAGGGTCTGAATACTTTCCGAATGCAGTGTATGTAAGTAACAAAATTAAATGTAATTGCTAAAATACTTAAGAATCAAAGTAAAAGTATGAATCATTCCTTATATTTAGCAAACCAGACGATTTTACTGATAGCCAGGGACACACTCCAAGGCTCAGACATAATTTACAAATGAAGCATTTGTGTTTAGTGAGTTCACCACATCAGAGGCAGCAGGGATGACCAGGGATGTGCTCTTGATAAGTGCGTGAATTCTCACAATTCTCCTGTCCTGCTAAGCATTCAAAATGTAACTAGTACATTTGGGTGTAAGGGAAAATGTATTGAGTAAAAAGTACATAACATTTTCATTAGTTGTCAAAAATATAAATAGTAAACTACAAATACCCCCCGAAAAACTACTTAAGTAGCAAAATGTATTTTTATGTGCAATAAGTCATCACGCACAGCCTTTTATCCGCAACAAGTCAATTTGATGGAAACATATCATAGGCCAGGTCGCAATTGTAAATGAGAACTTTTTCTCAACTTGCCCACCTGGTTAAATAAAGGTGAAATAAAAATAAATAAATAAATGAATATAAATAAATCTGGTGGGGAAAACGCGCAGATTTGCATGAAAATCTGGCGCCAATTGAATGGAAACGTGGCTAGTGTCAAGCCACACAGAGAGTAGAATCACACTGGCACCAGACAAGTGTGACAAAGGAACACTTGAAGCTCATCTCCATCCCCTAGAACCCGACAGACCCGAACCACTATATTTATACAGTATGATATAAGTTTATAGATGTCTTGTGATGCCATATGAAGTCTTTGAAGAGTGGGACGGTTGATCTCTATCCCCTAGAACACTGTGGATCTGAACAACTACTGGGAGAGTGGAGAGTGGGCCATCATCAACGCAGTGGGAACCTACAACACCAAGAAGTACGACTGCTGTCATGAGATCTACCCTGATATCACCTACTTCTTCATCATCAGACGGCTGCCTCTCTTCTACACCATCAACCTGATCATCCCCTGTCTGCTCATCTCCTGTCTGACCGTCCTAGTCTTCTACCTCCCCTCAGGTAGGTCCTAGTCTTCTATCTTCCCTCAGGTAGTTCCTAGTCTTATATCTCCCCTCAGGTAGGTCATAGTCTTCTATCTCTCCTCAGGTAGTTCCTAGTCTTCTATCTCCCCTCAGGTAGGTCCTAGTCTTCTATCTCCCCTCAGGTAGATTCCTAGTCCCCCCCCAGGTAGGTCCTAGTCTTATATCTTCCCTCAGGTAGGTCCTAGTCTTCTACCTCCCCTCAGGTAGGTCCTAGTCTTCTATCTTCCCTCAGGTAGTTCCTAGTCTTCTACCTCCCCTCAGGTAGGTCCTAGTCTTCTATCTCCCCTCAGGTAGGTCCTAGTCTTCTATCTCCCCTCAGGTAGGTTCTAGTCTTCTATCTCCCCTCAGGTAGGTCCTAGTCTCATCTCAGGTATGGTCCTAGTCTCCCCTCAGGTAGGTCCTAGTCTCCCCTCAGGTAGGTCCTAGTCTCCCCTCAGGTAGGTCCTAGTCTCCCCTCAAGTAGGTCCTAGTCTCCCCTCAGGTAGGTCTTAGTCTCCCATCTCCCCTCAGGTAAGTAGATTAACAGAGAATGTCCGTAATGTTACCGGTGTAAAACGGTTGGCTAGTTAGAGGTGAAGCTAGTAGAGTTTCAATCGGTGACATCACTCACTCACTCAGAACTTGACGTATTTGTTGTTTTCCTTTTTGCTCTGCAAGAGCCACTGCCTTTTTGGAGCAATAACTAATGATGAGTTGTCGGTGACTGTTGTTCGATGTGTTCAGAGGGTCCCTGGTTCGAGCCCAGGTTTGGGCAAGAGAGACGGAAGCAATGCTTTTTAATTTTTTTTTAGCTAACGTCCCCATCTAGTGGAGGTTTTGGAACATCACAGGTTGATACAACTGAAAATAGTCCAGATTTCACACACATATTGTATATATACAGTGCCTTGCGAAAGTATTCGGCCCCCTTGAAATTTGCGACCTTTTGCCACATTTCAGGCTTCAAACATAAAGATATAAAACTGTATTTTTTTGTGAAGAATCAACAACAAGTGGGACACAATCATGAAGTGGAACAACATTTATTGGATATTTCAAACTTTTTTTTGCTGTAAGTCGCTTGGGGTATGTCTCTATCAGTTTTGCACATCGAGAGACTGAAATTTTTTCCCATTCCTCCTTGCAAAACAGCTCGAGCTCAGTGAGGTTGGATGGAGAGCATTTGTGAACAGCAGTTTTCTATGTGATAATGTCTAGCTGAAAATGTGGAGGTGAAGTCCAGGAAGGTCTTCACTTCTCCCTGGTTCTCCGCCTGACAACTCCACTTCCTGTTGTTGTCCTTCCTCTGGAGAATCGCAGTCAGAGTGATGTCACAGTCAGAGTGCTGTCACAGTCAGAGTGCTGTCACAGTCAGAGTGCTGTCACAGTCAGAGTGATGTCACAGTCAGAGTGATGTCACAGTCAGAGTGATGTCACAGTCAGTGTGCTGTCACAGTCAGAGTGATGTCACAGTCAGAGTGATGTCACAGTCAGAGTGCTGTCACAGTCAGAGTGCTGTCACAGTCAGTGGTCTTTGTGAGCTGGTATCCGGAGTCTCCCTGCAGCTCAGTACCTGTCTCATCCACCCAGCTCAGACTATCATATAAGAAACAGCTTCCAGTTCCAGCCCAGATGGTCTGAAAGCACCTTAAGGTCACTGGTCGATCAGGCCTCAAATCCCTGGGGGTGGACAACGACACTAAGACAGAAAATAATATATTTTAACTTAACTGTTAAAGATACATAAAATACATATATTAAAGGATTATTTGACTAAAAACCAACTGGGTTGAAACAGTGATATTCACTGGTAAGAAGATTCACATTCACAAAAGCAACCTCTCCATGTTGGGGTCCACCCTCGGTAAAGGTATTGTAGACACTGGTATTGTCCAGCATCCTCAGCTCAGCTCTGAACATGTCGAGAGCAGTCAGACTCTCAGCTCCTCTCTGAGGTTTCTGTTCTAACCTGTCCCTCCACCAACAAACTCAGTGATGGGCTTGTGGAGATCTCCAAAAACGCCATGCAATTGAGGAGCAGTTTGGTTAAACCATGTCCCAAACACGGCAAACTGACGTCGTTTCCCACATTGGAGTACAGAGAGTCACAACTGTCTCCTGGATAGAGAGAACACGTTTCTTAGGAGCAGTTTGGTTAAACCACGTTGACGTCGTTTCCCACATAATAGAGACGTATCTTAGAAAATGTCTCTTTTGTGCACATTGTAGTGGTTTGTTTTGGACAGTTACACGCTGAAATACAAATTCTGTGTTGAATAAATAAATACATACATCATTAAAACCATTTAATGCTGAACTTTAGGCAAATAAAACCAAGACAGGTGCTTATAGTGAACAATGAAACTCACCATATTTTGAGTTGAATGTGTGACTCAAATGTTGGAGTGGTTGTTTAAACGGCAGTCCAAGAAGCCCCTTTCCCCCATAGCAGGGTTTGAGACGTTGTTTAAACGGCAGTCCAAGAAGCCCCTTTCCCCCATAGCAGGGTTTGAGACGTTGTTTAAACGGCAGTCCAAGAAGCCCCTTTCCCCCATAGCAGGGTTTGAGACGTTGTTTAAACAGCAGTACAAGAAGCCCCTTTCCCCAATAGCAGGGTTTGAGACGTTGTTTAAACAGCAGTACAAGAAGCCCCTTTCCCCCATAGCAGGGTTTGAGACGTTGTTTTAACAGCAGTACAAGAAGCCCCTTTCCCCCATAGCAGGGTTTGAGACGTTGTTTAAATGACAGTACAGGAAGCCCCTTTCCCCCATAGCAGGGTTTGAGACGTTGTTTTAACAGCAGTACAAGAAGCCCCTTTCCCCCATAGCAGGGTTTGAGACGTTGTTTTAACAGCAGTCCAAGAAGCCCCTTTCCCCCATAGCAGGGTTTGAGACGTTGTTTTAACAGCAGTCCAAGAAGCCACTTTCCCCCATAGCAGGGTTTGAGACGTTGTTTTAACAGCAGTACAAGAAGCCCCTTTCCCCAATAGCAGGGTTTGAGACGTTGTTTTAACAGCAGTACAAGAAGCCCCTTTCCCCCATAGCAGGGTTTGAGACGTTGTTTTAACAGCAGTACAAGAAGCCCCTTTCCCCCATAGCAGGGTTTGAGACGTTGTTTTAACAGCAGTACAAGAAGCCACTTTCCCCCATAGCAGGGTTTGAGACGTTGTTTTAACAGCAGTACAAGAAGCCACTTTCCCCCGTAGCAGGGTTTGAGACGTTGTTTTAACAGCAGTACAAGAAGCCCCTTTCCCCCATAGCAGGGTTTGAGACGTTGTTTTAACAGCAGTACAAGAAGCCACTTTCCCCCATAGCAGGGTTTGAGACGTTGTTTTAACAGCAGTACAAGAAGCCCCTTTCCCCCATAGCAGGGTTTGAGACGTTGTTTTAACAGCAGTACAAGAAGCCACTTTCCCCCATAGCAGGGTTTGAGACGTTGTTTTAACAGCAGTACAAGAAGCCCCTTTCCCCCATACTAGGGTTTGAGACGTTGTTTTAACGGCAGTACAAGAAGCCACTTTCCCCCATAGCAGGGTTTGAGACGTTGTTTTAACGGCAGTACAAGAAGCCCCTTTCCCCCATAGCAGGGTTTGAGACGTTGTTTAAATGACAGTACAATGTATGTATGATCTCTGTGTCTGTCTGTATGATCTCTGTGCAGGACATTGGGGACATTTTATTGAATTCAATCACTTTTTGCCAGAATCCTTTTTTATTTACAGTTTAAGTCTGAAGTTTACATACACCTTAACTTAATACAGTTAAACTCCGTTTTTCACAATCCCTGTCTTAGGTCAGTTAAGCACCACTTTATTTTAAGAATGTGAAATGTCAGAATAATAGTAGAAAAAAATATTTATTTCAGGTTTTATTTCTTTCATCACATTCCCAGTGGGTCAGAAGTTTACATACACTCAATTAGAATTTGGTAGCATTGCCATTAAATTGTTTACTTGGGTCAAACGTTTCGGGTAGCCTTCCACAAGCTTCCCAAAATAAGTTGGGTGAATTTTGGCCCATTCCTCCTGACAGAGTGTCACGATCATCGTAAGAAGCGGACCAAAGCGCAGCGTGGTGTGAATGCATCATTGACGAAAACACGAAGTAAACTGAACAAAACAATACATGAACAACGACCGTGAAGCTATATACGAAATGTGCTGACACAAACAACTAACATAGACAATCACCCACAACCCACAATGACAAATTGGTTCCCAATCAGAGACAATGACTAACACCTGCCTCTGATTGAGAACCGTATCAGGCCAGACACAGAAACAGACAAACTAGACATACAACATAGAATGCCCACTCAGATCACACCCTGACCAAACAAAACATAGAAACATACAAAGCAAACTATGGTCAGGGCGTGACACAGAGCTGGTGTAACTGAGTCAGGTTTGTAAGGCCTCCTTGTTCGCACACGCTTTTTCAGTTCTGCCCACAAATTTTCTATAGGATTGAGGTCAGGGCTTTGTGATGGCCACTCAAATACCTTGACTTGGTTGTCCTTAAGCCATTTTGCTACAACTTTGGAAGTATGCTTGGGGTCATTGTCCATTAGGAAGACCCATTTACGACCAAGCATTAACTTCCTGACTGATGTCTTGAGATGTTCCTTCAATATATCCACATCATTTTTCTACCTCATGATGCCATCTATTTTGTGAAGTTTTAATGACTCCAACCTAAGTGTACGTAAACTTCCGACTTCACCTGTATACATCAGGTGGTTGAATTATGTTGAATATCATATTTGATAAGTCATAGTTAATTTGAACTTGTTTCAATGTTGACAGTAAAATGTTATATTTGAATCAATTTCATTGTTGCAATTTCAGGCCTTCGACTTAAATAAAGACATACCTACCTATATTGAAATAAAATGTGAAGCCACAGTCAAACGATTGCTGCCTGAACAGTGACTCCTACTGGTATATGAAGGCTAATGTATTTCACTGAGAACTTGTCTACTGTACCATCCAGATGCCTACCTCTATGTACCCTGTTCAGCTTTGGAAACAAGCTGCGTTTGTTTATTCTGAGCTGTCATGTCAACACCTATGGATACTGATGCGCGTCCATACTCCTTTGCGTTGACCAATAGACTACCCGAATAAGGTTGACAGGTTAAAAGTAACTCCTCCTACTTTTCTTAAACAAGCTGTATGTGAAAGTAAATTAGGAGTGGGGTTGGGTTTATGTTGGCTACATTGACATCTGATTTATCCAAAGGACACCATAATTTCAACGTGAAGCTAAGTTTACTATCATTCATTCATGACTGATCTTTTGAAGTTTAGAAGTAGTTACCATTAGCCCTATAAATACGATGCCAAATTCATGATATTGATATTAAACCTTAACATTTGGATATTGTCTTTTATAAATATGATATTCATCATTTATATGGATGAGATCATTTCCAAATGTAAATGTCTCTTTTATTGATTTCACAAATTTTCCATTCTATTTATAAGGCTAAGTTGCCAAAAGTCATGTCTTTTCAATGGTAGCAAACCTTTCTGTTTAGTTAATACCCCTGGTAAAGGCAGTCTTTTCCATGGTAACAAACCTTTCTGTTTAGTTAATACCCCTGGTAAAGGCAGTCTTTTCCATGGTAACAAACCTTTCTGTTTAGTTAATACCCCTGGTAAAGGCAGTCTTTTCCATGGTAACAAACCTTTCTGTTTAGTTAATACCCCTGGTAAAGGCAGTCTTTTCCATGGTAACAAACCTTTCTGTTTAGTTAATACCCCTGGTAAAGGCAGTCTTTTCCATGGTAACAAACCTTTCTGTTTAGTTAATACCCCTGGTAAAGGCAGTCTTTTCCATGGTAACAAACCTTTCTGTTTAGTTAATACCCCTGGTAAAGGCAGTCTTTTCCATGGTAACAAACCTTTCTGTTTAGTTAATACCCCTGGTAAAGGCAGTCTTTTCCATGGTAACAAACCTTTCTGTTTAATTAATACCCCTGGTAAAGGCAGTCTTTTCCATGGTAACAAACCTTTCTGTTTAGTTAATACCCCTGGTAAAGGCAGTCTTTTCCATGGTAACAAACCTTTCTGTTTAGTTAATACCCCTGGTAAAGGCAGTCTTTTCCATGGTAACAAACCTTTCTGTTTAGTTAATACCCCTGGTAAAGGCAGTCTTTTCCATGGTAACAAACCTTTCTGTTTAATTAATACCCCTGGTAAAGGCAGTCTTTTCCATGGTAACAAACCTTTCTGTTTAGTTAATACCCCTGGTAAAGGCAGTCTTTTCCATGGTAACAAACCTTTCTGTTTAGTTAATACCCCTGGTAAAGGCAGTCTTTTCCATGGTAACACAACTGTTCTGTTAAGTTGCAAAATACACAAAACAAAGGTTTTTTCTTCTACTTAAATGTGTGAAAAGCCTAATCCTTTACTGTAAATTGATATTTTGTGGTTAAACTGAAATACCACTTATGATAATTTCTCTCTCTGCCCAACATTAGAAAAACAGAAGTGTTCTATACTGGTGTGTGTGTGTGTGTGTGCGTGCGTGCGTGTGTGTGTGTGTGTGTGTGTGTGTGTGTGTGTGTGTGTGTGTGTGTGTGTGTGTGTGTGTGTGTGTGTGTGTGTGTGTGTGTGTGTGTGTGTGTTTTGGGGGGGGGTTGGATTGGTAGCAAAAATACACATTTCCATTTCCTGCAAGATAGTAAGTAAAGTCTGTTTGTTTCTTCTTCTCCTCTTTCTCCTCGTTGTTTCAGACTGTGGGGAGAAGATCACTCTGTGTATCTCCGTCCTCCTCTCCCTCACCGTCTTCCTGCTCCTCATCACGGAGATCATCCCTTCCACCTCCCTGGTCATCCCTCTGATTGGAGAGTATCTCCTCTTCACCATGATCTTCGTCACTCTCTCCATCGTCATCACCGTGTTTGTCCTCAACGTCCACCACCGCTCCCCGGGGACCCATAAGATGCCTCGGTGGGTCCACTCTGTCTTCCTGGACCTGATCCCCAGGTGGCTGTTCATGAGGCGACCCGCGCCGGACGGACGGAGACGCAGGTTGTTGATGCTCCAGCAGGGGGCAGCGGTGGCACGGTACCAGGGACGGACCATCAACCCCAGACCAGCAGGTTAGGTGCTGATAATGATGAGGACCACATGGGAAATAAGTCCCTAGTCTCTGTTTGCATCCCAAATGGCACCATGTTCCCTATATGCTTCCCTGACCAGGACAAATGGCACCATGTTCCCTATATGCTTCCCTGACCAGGACAAATGGCACCATAGTCCTTCTATACTGCCCTGACCAGGACAAATGGCACCATGTTTCCTCTATACTGCCCTGACCAGTACAAATGGCACCATATTCCTTCTATACTGCCCTGACCAGGAAAAATGGCACCATGTTTCCTCTATACTGCCCTGACCAGTACAAATGGCACCATATTCCTTCTATACTGCCCTGACCAGGACAAATAGCACCATATTCCTTCTATACTGCCCTGACCAGGACAAATGGCACCATGTTCCCTATATACTGCCCTGACCAGGACGTACCACCAACACCACTACCAGACTACCAGATGAGTTTCTTTACATTTTTAACCAGAAAGTCCCATTGAAGTCAGATAACCTTTTTCCTAGGTGAGACCTGAGGCCAAATCCACAAAGAGCCTCTTTAGTCATAAGAGTCCCACCTAGTGGACAGATATTTAGGAGACCTCATGAGCTGTCCTCACCAGTTCAGAGTTGAGGCCTAATTCATAGTATATGCCTAAGTACTTATAAACACTAGGATAATAAATAATCACATATTTTTCTTTAAATTATTTCATGAACCTAAATCCTGTTATTTCAAGTTGTCCCTTTGGAGCACATGCTGAAGCGATTTAGAGTAGATGAACGGGGCCGGATAAAGAATTCACAGGCCGCAGGGCTTTGTTTTTTTCAGAACAGCTTCAGTTCTTCGGTTCACGGACTCTGCAAGGTGTTGAAAGCGTTCCACAGGGATGCTGGCCCATGTTGACTCAACAAGGTGTTGAAAGCGTTCCACAGGGATGCTGGCCCATGTTGACTCAACAAGGTGTTGAAAGCGTTCCACAGGGATGCTGGCCCATGTTGACTCCGATGCTTCTCACAGTTGTGTCTAGTTGGCTGGACGTCTTTTGGGCATTTGATCATTTTTGACACATGAAACCGTTGCAGAAATCGTTGCAGTTCATGACACAAAGCGTTGCGCCTGGTACCTACTACCATACCCTGTTTAAAGGCACTTCAATCTTTTGTCAAAGGATTCTCAGACCATGAGATCCAAAATTCTCTGGTCTGATGAAACCAAGATTGAACTCTTAATGCCAAGCGTCACGTCTGGAGGAAACCTGGCTCCATCTCTACGGTGAAGCATGGCGGTGGCGGCAGCATCAACCGTGTGGGGATGTTTTTCAGCGTCATGAACTGGTAGACTAGTCAGGATCAAGGGAAAGACGAGTGGAGAAAAGTACAAAGAGATCCTTGATGAAAACCTGCTCCAGAGCACTCAGGACCTGAGACTGGGGTGAAGGTTCACCTTCCAACAGGACAACGACCCTAAGCAACACAGCCAAGGCAACGCAGGAGTGGCTTCGGGACAAGTTTCTGAATGTCCTTGAGTGGCCCAGCCAGAGCCCGGACTTGAACCCGATCGAACATCTCTGGAGAGACCTGAAAATAACTGTGTAACCCCATCCAACCTAACAGAGCTTGAGTTTTTCTTATGTTTTATGATGTTCATATGTTTTTAATCTATATATATATATGTTGTATTTACTCCCATAGAAGAGACAACTCTTTGGGGCCCTTCCCAGACCCATATTAATCCCAGTCTTCCACTAACAACCACTCTCAGTGAACATGTCTTTAAAGTCCAAGACTAGAACATCTGCGTCCTGAATATCAGCCCTATATGTATTTCAAATTTCTCAAATTTCTTTTCCCTTCTTTCTCCCAGGCCTTCCTCCCTTCCTCAGCACCTCAGCCAGCTGGCTCCGGGACGGAGGAGGGACAACGGAGGACCTCCAAAGACGGACCCTTTGTTATGAGGACCTTGAGCTGGGGGAGCTGACGTCTTACTTCTCCTTCCGTCCTCCGTCACCCAGACCTCCGGGCTCCACCCCTCCGCCCCAGCAGAACCATCCACACCCAGGGGCAGGGCAGCCTCATAACCGCCTGGATGGAGGGGTTGAAGGAGGAGGAGGTGGGGTGAATAGAAGGGTTAACCCCACCCAGCGACCGGCTAACTTGGTGTCAGACTCTAGAGAGATAGAGTTCCCTCTGTCTCCCAGCGTGATACGTGCTCTGGAGGGACTGCACTATATCGCAGACCACCTGAGGGCAGAGGACGCAGACTTCAGTGTGAGTATTTATGTTATACAGATCCTTTGTATTCCACTAAAAGGATCTTTCCATTTCTGAAATGCCAAGTATCTACAATGACTACCCAGAAAACCATTTGGCAGTGACGGTACACCGGTATACTGGTTATGACAGGCATACAGCAACACAGATGAACGAGGTAGCATTTGTAGCTCTAATATTGCACATAGCCTCTATTTTTTGTTGTTGTAGAACATTCAATTACAATGATTGTTCAACTTAAACCATCATGTTCATTGCACTCAATCCAACTAAAAGTGTTATCATTCATTCATATGTCTCTCTCGCTCATCTCTCTCTCTCTCTCTCTCATCTCTCTTTCTCTCTCTCATCTCTCTCATCGCTCATCTCTCTCTCTCTCTTTCTTTCTCTCATCGCTCTTTCTCTCTCTCATCTCTCTCTCTCTTTCTCATCTCTCTCTCTCTTTCTCATCTCTCTCTCTCTCTCATCTCTCTTTCTCTCACATCTCTCTCATCTCTCTCTCCATCCAGGTGAAGGAAGATTGGAAGTACGTTGCCATGGTGATCGACCGTATCTTCCTGTGGATGTTTATCATTGTGTGTCTCCTAGGAACCATTGGACTCTTCCTCCCTCCCTGGCTGGCTGGCATGATATAGGACCTGGACTCTTCCTCGCTCCCTGGCTGGCAGGCATGAAATAGGACCTGGACTCTTCCTTCCTACCTGGCCAGCATGATATAGGACCTGGACACTTCCTTCCTACCTGGCCAGCATGATATAGGACCTGGAAGCTTCCTTCCTTCCTACCTGGCCAGCATGATATAGGACCTGGACACTTCCTTCCTACCTGGCTGGCCAGCATGATATAGGACCTAGACTCTTCATCCCTCCCTGGCTAGCCAGCATGATATAGGACCCGGACACTTCCTCCCTCCCTGGCTGGCCAGCATGATATAGGACCAGTACTCTTCCTCCTTCCCTGGCTGGCCAGCATGATATAGGACCTGGACTCTTCCTTCCATCCCTGGCTGGCTGCATGATATAGGCCCTGGACTCTTCCTCCCTCCCTGGTTGGCCAGCATGATATAGGACCTGGACTCTTCCTCCCTCCCTGGCTGGCCAGCATGATATAGGACCTGGACTCTTCCTTCCTACCTGGCTGGCCAGCATGATATAGGACCTGGACACTTCCTTCCTACCTGGCTGGCCAGCATGATATAGGACCTAGACTCTTCCTCCCTCCCTGGCTGGCCTGCATGATATTGGACCTGGACTCTTCCTTCCTACCTGGCCAGTATGATATATGACCTGGACTCTTCCTTCCTACCTGGCCAGCATGATATAGGACCTGGACACTTCCTTCCTACCTGGCCAGCATGATATATGACCTGGACTCTTCCTTCCTACCTGGCCAGCATGATATAGGACCTGGACACTTCCTTCCTGCCTGGCTGGCCAGCATGATATAGGACCTGGACTCTTCCACCCTCACTGGCTGGCCAGCATGATATAGGCCCTGGACTCTTCCTTCCTACCTGGCTGGCCAGAATGATATAGGACCTAGACTCTTCCTCCCTCCCTGGCTGGCCTGCATGATATAGGACCTGGACTCTTCCTTCCTACCTGGCCAGCATAATATAGGACCTAGACACTTCCTCCCTGGCTGGCCAGCATGATATAGGACCTGGACACTTCCTCCCTGGCTGGCCAGCATGATATAGGACCTAGACACTTCCTCCCTGGCTGGCCAGCATGATATAGGATCTGAACACTTCCTTCCTACCTGGCTGGCCAGCATGATATAGGACCTGGACACGTCCTTCCTACCTGGCTGGCCAGCATGATATAGGACCTGGACTCTTCCTTCCTCCCTCCCTGGCTGGCCAGCATGACATAGGACCAGTACTCTTCCTCCCTCCCTGGCTGGCCAGCATGATATAGGACCTGGACTCTTCCTCCCTCCCTGGCTGGCTGGCATGATATAGGCCCTGGACTCTTCCTTCCTACCTGGCTGGCCAGCATGATATAGGACCTAGACTCTTCCTCCCTCCCTGGCTGGCCAGCATAATATAGGACCTGGATTCTTCCTTCCTACCTGGCCAGCATAATATAGGACCTAGACACTTCCTCCCTGGCTGGCCAGCATGATATAGGACCTGGACACTTCCTCCCTGGCTGGCCAGCATGATATAGGACCTAGACACTTCCTCCCTGGCTGGCCAGCATGATATAGGACCTGGATACTTCCTTCTTACCTGGCTGGCCAGCATGATATAGGACCTAGACACTTCCTCCCTGGCTGGCCAGCATGATATAGGATCTGGAAACTTCCTCCCTCCCTGGCTGGCCAGCATGATATAGGACCTGGACACGTCCTCGCTCCCTGGCTGGCCAGCATGATATAGGACCTGGACTCTTCCTTCCTACCTGGCCAGCATGATATAGGACCTGGACTCTTCCTCCCTGGCTGGCCAGCATGATATAGGACCTGGACTGTTCCTCTACCTGGCCAGCATGATATGGGACCTGGACTCTTCCTTCCTACCTGGCTGGCCAGCATGATATAGGACCTAGACTCTTCCTCCCTCCCTGGCTGGCCTGCATGATATAGGACCTGGATTCGTCCTTCCTACCTGGCCAGCATAATATAGGACCTAGACACTTCCTCCCTGGCTGGCCAGCATGATATAGGACCTGGACACTTCCTCCCTGGCTGGCCAGCATGATATAGGACCTAGACACTTCCTCCCTGGCTGGCCAGCATGATATAGGACCTGGATACTTCCTTCCTACCTGGCTGGCCAGCATGATATAGGACCTAGACACTTCCTCCCTCCCTGGCCAGCATGATATAGGATCTGGAAACTTCCTCCCTCCCTGGCTGGCCAGCATGATATAGGACCTGGACACGTCCTCCCTCCCTGGCTGGCCAGCATGATATAGGACCTGGACTCTTCCTCTACCTGGCCAGCATGATATGGGACCTGGACTCTTCCTTCCTACCTGGCTGGCCAGCATGATTTAGGACCGGGGGTCTGGGCCTGAGATCTACCATGCCTGGCCGGCATGATTTAGCATCTGGGGTCTGGGCCTGAGATCTACCATTCCTGGCACAGGACTGGCTGGCATCACCTAGGGCCAGTAGACGTAACCTCTACCTTCTGCCCCCGGAGCAGGCTGGCACAGTGGTACTAGCACTACGACAACGGTGTGCAGTAACTTCAACCACTAGGTTGTTTTTTTTGCAAAAATAATGGTTTTGGGAAGATGATTAACTGTTACGAAACATCGTATCCAAGCAGGCAGAGGACCGTCGGGCACAGTAACAGTGCAAACGAGCTCTCTAGTGGAAGCTTTCTGTTCCACATAGGAATAAACACAACTGAGGAAGTAACTAGGTGAATGACTGGCACTACCAATGTACTGCTTCATAACAATATCAAACACATGCTGTTGTGGTAATAAATACTGTATAAACATAAAACGCATGTTTTGGGAATTTGGGAGTCGATAGGAAAAGAAAATGTCAGATTTTAGTAACTGATGTAACGTTTGCACCAAGAGTACTGATTGAAGTCTTTACATTGGCCTAACGTACGAAAATGGGAACATCCTCCAAAAAAAAACACCAACAAATGTTTGTTAATAACATTTACGACACAAATGATAATTTTTGTAACGTTGGGACTATAAATATTCTATCGGCACAAAACTTAGTTCTGAGATATTGAGTATTAAAGTTTTCACAGCCTTGATCTCAGAATTGTTTTGATGTGAATTCTTCTTTCATACCCCAGTAAGGTCATGACCTTAAAGGTAGCACAAGTACAGAGTATCAAAAATCCTGGGACATTTGTAAAACAGTTTTATTAGGGGGAGGGGGGGGGGGGGGGGGTGCAATCACAGGTAGATAGAACCTTATGGCTCCAAAATGTCAATCTGGGTTCAATCTAATACACATCTAAGTTTTAAAGAAGACTATAGCTATTTGAATACATAAATGATAGATGAATACCCTATTTAGATCAAATAGAGTCAGAACACCTTTCATAAAATGTATTACGATCATCAGAGTACTTATTGTCATCACCGAACAGTGTGTTGTTTTGTTGCTTGCGTTCCATTATTGTTGGCTGGACTAGCCTAGACCATACTTAGGAGGGAGATGGTAAAGACGTGTTCTGATTGGTTCGCCTGTATTGGTTCATGCTTGTGATTGGATTGCAGATAGCGTCATGTTCAAATGGCTTTATGCAGATGTCATTTTCCAGTTTTTCATTTTTTTCCCACTTAACATTAACTTTTAAAAAAAGTATAATTTCACAGATATATGAATTACCATCTAAAGATCAATTATATGTAACTAATTCCTTCTTGACTAAAGATGTATAGTCCCCAAGGACTTGTTTTGTCACAGTGTCTGACATGTTTATTTAAGATCGGTCCATTGTCTCTATCCATGATGATACAGATGAATACAAGATAGGGGGGGGGGGGGGGGGAACATTGAAGGGTGCAGGATATTCAAATATTTTCAAAACTGGCATTTTCGTAACTTTCCTAAATTCTCTATCATAGCACAGAAAACATACTTTTAATTATATATTTTAAAAAATACAATACTGTTAGTTAAATTTAATATACTACAAACCTGATGTAAAAACAGAAAGGTAATGGGTATTATATATATTTGGTCAAACTCTTAGTCTAGAAACAAATATTCCACATTCCATGAAACAACACATATGCAAATTAATACATCTATTGATCTGGCCAGTAATACTAGAAACATGTGAAAATAACCTAGAAGTAAATTAACCTGGATACCTAAATAGATGGAGAAACTATTTAAAATAACCGATACAATTCAAGACACGAGATGATACAGAAATCTTTTCTGGTAGTTTGAATTCTGACACACTTAATTCAACTTAAAATGAAACCTTGACCACTGTACTCCCAAGTCCATCCATTCAGTCGCAACATACTTGGCTCTGTTCCGTCCTCCAGTTTAAAAAACAAAAGATGTGGGTGTCCTGTGGGTATTTACCCCACTATGGGGTCTCCGGTTTGGGCTTGGCCAGGTTGGCCCTGACCCTGGCCTGGTCCACAGCATCCAGAAGGTTCTTCCCATCCATGGCCAGGTTGTGTGCTGCAGTCAGCATCTGTTTCTTACACTCTTCCTTCAGAGAGGTGATGGCGTTCTGCTGGGCCAGACGCATCTTACTGATCAACTCTGACATGTCGTTGTTCAACAGCTTCTGGGTCCCCTCGATCTGACCAGGGGGAGGAGAGAAGGGAGAGAGGGAGTGGGGAAGAGGAGACAGGGAATAGTTAGTCAACTATGACATGTCGTTGTTCAACAGCTTCTGGGTCCCCTCGATCTGACCAGGGGGAAAGAGGGGGAGGAGAGAAGGGAGAGAGGGAGTGGGGAAGAGGAGACAGGGAATAGTTAGTCAACTATGACATGTCGTTGTTCAACAGCTTCTGGGTCCCCTCGATCTGACCAGGGGGAAAGAGGGGGAGGAGAGAAGGGAGAGAGGGAGTGGGGAAGAGGAGATAGGGAATAATTCGTCAACTCTGACATGTCATTGTTCAAATTGACCAGGGGGACATATGAGAGAGGAGGAGAGGAGAGGACAGAAGAGTGGATGAGAGATATTATACGACAGTCTAGACGCTGGTCTGTTTTCTGCTTAATAATATGATATATAATTACTCTTACCTCTGTCCTAATGGACTTATGGAGGGTCGGCAGAATATCATCCACACTGCGTATCAGACTCCTTAAGGTCAGCCCTACAGACTGGAGAGAGAGAAGACCGTTGACCTTCATAATGCAGCTGTATATATAGCTTATTACTACTATCATACAGTGTTTGAAGTCAGCAGCTCCATGTCTTACCTTGATGACGGTGATGTACTCCTCCGGCTGTAGTGTGTTCACATCGTTCTTCAGCTGCACCACCACCTGGACCAGCTCCATGACCGCCTGGTACACCTTATCATCTGAACGGTCTAGCTCTGCAGTGGGGCGGGCCTGGGCTGTAGGGACGACCTGGGTTGTAGGGCCGGCCTGGGTCGTAGGGGCGGCCTGGGTCGTAGGGGCAGCCTGGGTCGTAGGGGCAGCCTGGGTCGTAGGGGCGGCCTGGGTCGTAGGGGTGGCCTGGGCTTTAGGGGCGGCCTGGGCTTTTGGGCCGGTGAGATGCAGGGGCTTGTCTGGCGGGGCTGGTTTTCAGAGTGGAGAGTAGGATGAGAGAACAAGAATAAAAGGGGAGAGGGGATGAGAGAACAGGAATGAAAGGGGAGAGGGGATGAGAGAACAGGAATAAAAGGGGAGAGAGGATGAGAGAACAGGAATAAAAGGGGAGAGGGGATGAGAGAACAGGAATAAAAGTGGAGAGGGGATGAGAGAACAAGAATAAAAGGGGAGAGGGGATGAGAGAACAGGAATAAAGGGGAGAGAGGATGAGAGAACAGGAATGAAAGGGGAGAGGGGATGAGAGAACAGGAATAAAAGGGGAGAGGGGATGAGAGAACAAGAATGAAAGGGGATGAGAGAACAGGAATAAAAGGGGAGAGGGGATGAGAGAACAGGAATAAAAGGGGAGAGGGGATGAGAGAACAGGAATAAAAGGGGAGAGGGGATGATAGAACAGGAATGAAAGGGGAGAGTGGATGAGAGAACAGGAATGAAAGGGGAGAGGGGATGAGAGAACAGGAATGAAAGGGGAGAGGGGATGCGAGAACAGGAATGAAAGGGGAGAGGGGATGAGAGTACTGATTGAAGTCTTTACATTGGCCTAACGTACGAAAATGGGAACATCCTCCAAAAAAAAACACCAAAAAATGTTTGTTAATAACATTTACGACACAAATTATAATTTTTGTAACGTTGGGACTATAAATATTCTATCGGCACAAAACTTAGTTCTGAGATATTGAGTATTAAAGTTTTCACAGCCTTGATCTCAGAATTGTTTTGATGTGAATTCTTTCATAACCCAGTAAGACCTTAAAGGTAGCACAAGTACAGAGTATCAAAAATCCTGAGACATTTGTAAAACTGTAACGGTTTTCTTTATGAGAAGGAGAGTCGGACCAAAATGCAGCGTGTAGATTGCGATCCATGTTTTAATGAACAAACGTAAAACACGAATCAATGCAAACACCACAAAATAAAGAACGTGATGAACGTAACGAAAACCTAAAACAGCCTATCTGGTGAAAAACACAGACAGGAACAATCACCCACAAACACACAGTGAAACCCAGGCTACCTAAATATGGTTCCCAATCAGAGACAATGACTAACACCTGCCTCTGATTGAGAACCATATCAGGCCAGACATAGAAATAGACAAACAAGACATCCAACATAGAATGCCCACCCAGTTCACGTCCTGACCAACACTAAAACAAGGAAAACACACACAAACGATGGTCAGAACGTGACAGTACCCCCCCTCCAAGGTGCGGACTCCGGACGCACAACTTAAACCTATGGGGGAGGGTGTGGGTGGGCATCTGTCCGCGGTGGCGGCTCTGGCGCTGGACGTGGACCCCACTCCATAACAGTTTTAGTCCACCTCCTTAGCGTCCCTAGATAGGTTACCCTCCTTAAAGACCGCTCGGGACAGAGGGGCAGCTCGGGACAGAGGTAGCTCGGGACTGATGGGTAGCTCAGCACTGAGAGGAAGCTCAGCACTGAGAGGAAGCTCAGGCAGGTGGTTGGATCCGGCAGATCCTGGTCGACTGGCGGATCTGGAAGAGTCTGGTCGACTGGCGGATCTGGAAGAGTCTGGTCGACTGGCGGATCTGGAAGAGTCTGGTCGACTGGCGGATCTGGAAGAGTCTGGTCGACTGGCGGATCTGGAAGAGTCTGGTCGACTGGCGGATCTGGAAGAGTCTGGTCGACTGGCAGATCTGGAAGAGTCTGGTCGACTGGCAGATCTGGAAGAGTCTGGTCGACTGGCAGATCTGGAAGAGTCTGGTCGACTGGCAGATCTGGAAGAGTCTGGTCGACTGGCAGATCTGGAAGAGTCTGGTCGACTGGCAGATCTGGAAGAGTCTGGTCGACTGGCAGATCTGGCTGCTCCATGCTGACTGGCAGCTCTGGCTGCTCCATGCTGACTGGCAGCTCCATGCTGACTGGCAGCTCCATGCTGACTGGCAGCTCTGGCTGCTCCATGCTGACTGGCTGCTCTGGCTGCTCCATGCTGACTGGCTGCTCCATGCTGACTGGCGGCCCTGGCTGCTCCATGCTGACTGGCTGCTCCATGCTGACTGGCGGCCCTGGCTGCTCCATGCTGACTGGCGGCCCTGGCTGCTCCATGCTGACTGGCGGCCCTGGCTGCTCCATGCTGACTGGCGGCCCTGGCTGCTCCATGCTGACTGGCGGCCCTGGCTGCTCCATGCTGACTGGCGGCCCTGGCTGCTCCATGCTGACTGGCGGCCCTGGCTGCTTCATGCAGACTGGCGGCCCTGGCTGCTCCATGCAGACTGGCGGCCCTGGCTGCTCCATGCAGACTGGCAGCTCTGGCGGCTCCTTGCAGACTGGCAGCTCTGGCGGCTCCTTGCAGACTGGCAGCTCTGGCGGCTCCTTGCAGACTGGCAGCTCTGGCGGCTCCTTGCAGACTGGCAGCTCTGGCGGCTCCTTGCAGACTGGCAGCTCTGGCGGCTCCTTGCAGACTGGCAGCTCTGGCGGCTCCTTGCAGACTGGCAGCTCTGGCGGCTCCTTGCAGACTGGCAGCTCTGGCGGCTCCTTGCAGACTGGCAGCTCTGGCGGCTCCTTGCAGACTGGCAGCTCTGGCGGCTCCTTGCAGACTGGCAGCTTTGGCGGCATCCTGCAGAAAGGCAGCTCTGGCGGCTCCTTGCAGACTGGCAGCTCCTTGCAGACTGGCAGCTCCTTGCAGACTGGCAGCTCCTTGCAGACTGGCAGCTCCTTGCAGACTGGCAGCTCCTTGCAGACTGGCAGCTCCTTGCAGACTGGCAGCTCTATGCAGACTGGCAGCTCCATGCAGACTGGCAGCTCCTTGCAGACTGGCAGTTCTGAACAGGCGGGAGACTCCGGCAGCGCTGTAGAGAAGGAAGGCTCTAACAGCGCTAAACAGGCGGGAGACTCCGACAGCGCTGGAGAGGAGGAAGGCTCTGGCAGCGCTGGACAGGCGAGGCGCACTGTAGGCCTGATGCGTGGTGCTGGCACTGGTGGTACTGGGCCGAGGACACGCACAGGAAGCCTGGTGCGGGGAGCTGCTACCGGAGGGCTGGGGTGTGGAGGTGGTACTGGAAAAACCGGACCGTGCAGGTGCACTGGAGCTCTTGAGCACCGAGCCTGCCCAACCTTACCTGGTTGAATGCTCACGGTCGCCCTGCCAGTGCGGCGAGGTGGAATAGCCCGCACTGGGCTATGCAGGCGAACCGGAGACACCGAGCGCAAGGCTGGTGCCATGTAAGCCGGCCCAAGGAGACGCACTGGGGACCAGCTGCGTAGAGCCGGCTTCATGGCATTAGGCTCGACGCTCAATCTAGCCCGGCCGACACGCGGAGCTGGAATATACCGCACCGGGCTATGCACCCGCACTGGAGACACCGTGCGCACCACTGCATAACACGGTGCCTGTCCGGTCTCTCTAGCCCCCCGGTAAGCACAGGGAGTCTGCCCAGGTCTCCTACCTGGCGTAGCCATACTCCCTGTTAGCCCCCCCCCCAAGAAATGTTTGGGGCTGCCTCTCAGGCTTCCATCCGCTACGTCGTGCTGCCTCCTCATATCTGCGCCTCTCCGCTTTCGCCGCCTCCAGTTCTTCTTTGGGGCGGCGATATTCTCCTGGCTGAGCCCAGGGTCCTCTTCCTTCTAATTCGTCCTCCCATGTCCATACCTCCTCTTTGGGCTGCTCCTGTTGCCTCTTCTCCTGCTGCACCTTTGGGCGGCTACACTCCCCTGGTTTAGCCCAGGGTCCTCTCCCGTCGAGGATTTCCTCCCATGTCCAGAAATCCTTATTGCGCGTCTCCTCGCGCTGCTCCTGCCTGTTGACACGCTGCTTGGTCCTTTTGTGGTGGGTGATTCTGTAACGAGTTTCGTCTTCATACGAAGGAGAGTCGGACCAAAATGCAGCGTGTAGATTGCGATCCATGTTTTAATGAACAAACGTAAAACACGAATCAATGCAAACACCACAAAATAAAGAACGTGATGAACGTAACGAAAACCTAAAACAGCCTATCTGGTGAAAAACACATAGACAGGAACAATCACCCACAAACACACAGTGAAACCCAGGCTACCTAAATATGGTTCCCAATCAGAGACAATGACTAACACCTGCCTCTGATTGAGAACCATATCAGGCCAGACATAGAAATAGACAAACAAGACATCCAACATAGAATGCCCACCCAGTTCACGTCCTGACCAACACTAAAACAAGGAAAACACACACAAACGATGGTCAGAACGTGACAAAAACAGTTTTATTAGGGGGGGGGGGGGTGCAATCACAGGTAGATAGAACCTTATGGCTCCAAAATGTCAATCTGGGTTCAATCTAATACACATCTAAGTTGTAAAGAAGACTATAGCTATTTGAATACATAAATGATAGATGAATACCCTATTTAGATCAAATAGAGTCAGAACACCTTTCATAAAATGTATTACGATCATCAGAGTACTTATTGTCATCACCGAACAGTGTGTTGTTTTGTTGCTTGCGTTCCATTATTGTTGGCTGGACTAGCCTAGACCATACTTAGGAGGGAGATGGTAAAGACGTGTTCTGATTGGTTCGCCTGTATTGGTTCATGCTTGTGATTGGATTGCAGATAGCGTCATGTTCAAATGGCTTTATGCAGATATAATTTTCCAGTTTTTCATTTTTTTCCCACTTAACATTAACTTTAAAAAAAAGTATAATTTCACAGATATATGAATTACCATCTAAAGATCAATTATATGTAACTAATTCCTTCTTGACTAAAGATGTATAGTCCCCAAGGACTTGTTTTGTCACAGTGTCTGACATGTTTATTTAAGATCGGTCCATTGTCTCTATCCATGATGATACAGATGAATACAAGATAGGGGGGGGGGGGGGAAACATTGAAGGGTGCAGGATATTCAAATATTTTCAAAACTGGCATTTTCGTAACTTTCCTAAATTCTCTATCATAGCACAGAAAACATACTTTTACCTATATATATATATATATATATATATATATTTTTTTTTTTAAATACAATACTGTCAGTTAAATGTAATATACTAACCTGATGTAAAAACAGAAAGGTAATGGGTATTATATCTATTTGGTCAAACTCTTAGTCTAGAAACAAATATTACACATTCCATGAAACAACACATATGCAAATTAATACATCTATTGATCTGGCCAGTAATACTAGAAACATGTGAAAATAACCTAGAAGTAATTTAACCTGGATACCTAAACAGATAGAGAAACTATTTAAAATAACCGATACAATTCAAGACACGAGATGATACAGAAATCACAACACCAATTGCAAAAAAAAATCAGGAAAGTCATCTTTTCTGATAGTTTGAATTCTGACACACTTAATTCAACTTAAAATGAAACCTTGACCACTGTACTCCCGAGTCCATCCATTCAGTCGCAACATACTTGGCTCTGTTCCGTCCTCCAGTTTAAAAAACAAAAGATGTGGGGGGCCTGTGGGTATTTACCCCACTATGGGGTCTCCGGTTTGGGCTTGGCCAGGTTGGCCCTGACCCTGGCCTGGTCCACAGCATCCAGAAGGTTCTTCCCATCCATGGCCAGGTTGTGTGCTGCAGTCAGCATCTGTTTCTTACACTCTTCCTTCAGAGAGGTGATGGCGTTCTGCTGGGCCAGACGCATCTTACTGATCAACTCTGACATGTCGTTGTTCAACAGCTTCTGGGTCCCCTCGATCTGACCAGGGGGAGGAGAGAAGGGAGAGAGGGAGTGGGGAAGAGGAGACAGGGAATAGTTAGTCAACTATGACATGTCGTTGTTCAACAGCTTCTGGGTCCCCTCGATCTGACCAGGGGGAAAGAGGGGGAGGAGAGAAGGGAGAGAGGGAGTGGGGAAGAGGAGATAGGGAATAATTTGTCAACTCTGACATGTCATTGTTCAAATTGACCAGGGGGACATATGAGAGAGGAGGAGAGGAGAGGACAGAAGAGTGGATGAGATAGATATTATACGACAGTCTAGACGCTGGTCTGTTTTCTGCTTAATAATATGATATATAATTACTCTTACCTCTGTCCTAATGGACTTATGGAGGGTCGGCAGAATATCATCCACACTGCGTATCAGACTCCTTAAGGTCAGCCCTACAGACTGGAGAGAGAGAAGACCGTTGACCTTCATAATGCAGCTGTATATATAGCTTATTACTACTATCATACAGTGTTTGAAGTCAGCAGCTCCATGTCTTACCTTGATGACGGTGATGTACTCCTCCGGCTGTAGTGTGTTCACATCGTTCTTCAGCTGCACCACCACCTGGACCAGCTCCATGACCGCCTGGTACACCTTATCATCTGAACGGTCTAGCTCTGCAGTGGGGCGGGCCTGGGCTGTAGGGACGACCTGGGCTGTAGGGCCGGCCTGGGTCGTAGGGGCGGCCTGGGTCGTAGGGGCGGCCTGGGTCGTAGGGGCGGCCTGGGCTGTAGGGGCGGCCTGGGCTGTAGGGGCGGCCTGGGCTTTTGGGCCGGTGAGATGCAGGGGCTTGTCTGGGGGGGCTGGTTTTCAGAGTGGAGAGTAGGATGAGAGAACAAGAATAAAAGGGGAGGGGATGAGAGAACAAGAATAAAAGGGGAGGGGATGAGAGAACAGGAATGAAAGGGGAGAGGGGATGAGAGAACAGGAATGAAAGGGGAGAGGGGATGAGATAACAGGAATAAAAGGGGAGAAGGGATGAGAGAACAGGAATGAAAGGGGAGAGGGGATGAGAGAACAGGAATAAAAGGGGAGAGGGGATGAGAGAACAGGAATAAAAGGGGAGAGGGGATGAGAGAACAGGAATAAAAGGGGAGAGGGGATGAGAGAACAGGAATAAAAGGGGAGAGTGGATGAGAGAGCAGGAATGAAAGGGGAGAGTGGATGAGAGAGCAGGAATGAAAGGGGAGGGGATGAGAGAGCAAGAATAAAAGGGGAGGGGATGAGAGAACAAGAATAAAAGGGGAGAGGGGATGAGAGAACAGGAATAAGAGGGGAGAGGGGATGAGAGAACAGGAATAAAAGGGGAGAGAGGATGAGAGAACAGGAATGAAAGGGGAGAGGGGATGAGAGAACAGGAATGAAAGGGGAGAGGGGATGAGAGAACAGGAATAAAAGGGGAGAGGGGATGAGAGAACAGGAATGAAAGGGGAGAGGGGATGAGAGAACAGGAGTGAAAGGGAGAGGGGATGAGAGAACAGGAATAGAAGGGGAGAGGGGATGAGAGAACAGGAATGAAAGGGGAGAGGGGATGAGAGAACAGGAATAAAAGGGGAGAGGGGATGAGAGAACAAGAATGAAAGGGCATGAGAGAACAGGAATGAAAGGGGAGAGTGGATGAGAGAACAGGAATAAAAGGGGAGAGGGGATGAGAGAACAGGAATAAAAGGGGAGAGGGGATGAGAGAACAGGAATGAAAGGGGAGAGTGGATGAGAGAACAGGAATGAAAGGGGAGAGGGGATGAGAGAAGAGGAATAAGAGGGGATGAGAGAACAGCAATAAAAGGGGAGAGGGGATGAGATAACAGGAATAAAAGGGCAGCGGATGAGAGAGCAAGAATAAAAGGAGAGGGGATGAGAGAGCAAGAATAAAAGGAGAGGGGATGAGAGAACAGGGATGAAAGGGGAGAGGGGATGAGAGAACAGGAATGAAAGTGGAGAGGGGATGAGAGAACAGGAATGAAAGGGGAGAGAGGATGAGAGAACAGGAATGAAAGGGGAGAGGGGATGAGAGAACAGGAATAAAAGGGGAGAGGGGATGAGAGAACAGGAATAAAAGGGGAGAGGGAATGAGAGAACAAGAATGAAAGGGGATGAGAGAACAGGAATGAAAGGGGATGAGAGAACAGGAATGAAAGGGGAGAGTGGATGAGAGAACAGGAATAAAAGGGGAGAGGGGATGAGAGAACAGGAATGAAAGGGGAGAGGGGATGAGAGAACAGGAATGAAAGGGGAGAGGGGATGAGAGAACAGGAATAAAAGGGGAGAGTGGATGAGAGAACAGGAATGAAAGGGGAGAGTGGATGACAGAACAGGAATGAAAGGGAAGAGGGGATGAGAGAACAGGAATAAGAGGGGATGAGAGAAGGAGAGAAGCTAAAAGCTGTGTCTTTTAGACATACACTTGATACCGCCAGATATTCTATTTCTAGGATATTCTTAGTCAAGGTTCATCACTCACCATGTTCAGTCTCTGGTTCTGGTAACTGCAGACAGAGAGAAAAATAAGATTATAGGACAATGACTATATTGACCTGATAAAGAAAGATGGCACCGCAGTGGATAGTGGCCAATTCTGCTATTTTTTGTCTTTTGTTTCATGCTGATCGTAACTTTTTTTTTGCATAATGTCTCTGTCATCATTTCCTAATGACCAAAACATTGCTGTTCCGATGTCCAGAAGCTATCAGTAAACTCAATTTGGATGAAAATGTCTACATCGACAAGTCAGGAGCTCTGGATGTTCTGCTTACTCAGGACCCAGGCCCTAATCGCCGGGACTCGAAAGAGGAAGCGGCTGCTGGCAGGCGAGGCGGCATCCTGACGAGACTACGTCGGCGAGCAAATAGACCGCCATTTCCCTCTGTTCTATTGGCGAACGTTCAGTCACTGGAGAAAAAACTGGATGAGCTCCTTTCGAGACTATCCTATCAACCTTTAAAAAAAAAACTGTAACTCTCTTATGTAATTTCTATGAGTCGTGCCTGAACGAGGATATGGATAACATACATCTTGTTGGGTTTTCTACGCAGAGTCAAGACTTGGACGGCAGACTCGAGTACGATGAGGGGAAGAGCTGGTGTGTGATCTCTAATGTTATTAAGGAAGTCTCAAGTTTTTGGCTCGCCTGTATTAGAATACCTGATGACAAACTGTAGACCACACTATCTGCCAAGAGAGTTTATCTATATTTTTTTTGTAGCAGTCTATTTACCACCACAAACCGATGTGGGTACTAAGACCGCTCTCAACGAGGTGTAAAGGGCCATAAGCAAACAAGAACATTCACATCCAGAGGCAGTGTTTCTAGTGGTCAGGGATTTTAATGCAGGGAAAATGTCATCTGTTTTACCAACTCTGACCAAAACAGCGTGTCACCTATGAAACATGTCACCTATGAAACATGTCACCTGTGAAATATGACACCTGTGAAACTAGAGGCGACAAAACACTAGATCACTTTTACTACACACACAGAAACACATGCAAGGCCCTCCCTTGCCATCCCTTGCCATCCCTTTGACAAATCAGATCATGGCCCTATCATCCTACTTCCTGCTTACAAGCAAAAAACTCAAACAGGAAGTATCAGTGACATGCTCAATACACAAGTGGTCTGATGAAGCGGATACTAAACTACAGGACTGTTTTGCTAGCAAAGACTGGAATATGTTCCAGGATTCATCCGATGGCATTGAGGAGTACACCACATCAGTTACCGGCTTCATAAATAAGTGCATCGATGACGACGTCGTCCCCACAGTGACCGTACGTACATACCCCAACCAGAAGCCATGGATTACAGGCAACATCCACACTGAGCTAAAGGCTAAAGCTGCAGGACTCTAACCTGAAGTTAGAGTGATGTTAGTGGACTACAGGAAAAAGAGGACTTGAGCTTGACGATTATAAGAAATCCTGCTACGACCTCCGATGCGCCATCAAACAGGCAAAGAGTCAATACAGGACTAAGATCAAATCTTATTACGTCGCCTCTGATGCTCAGTGGATGTGGCAGGGCTTGGAAACTATCACGTATTACAAAGGGAAGCCCAGCCGCGAGCTGCCAAGCAACGCAGGCCTACCAGATTAGTTAAATGTCTTCAATGCTCATTTCGAGGCAAACAACACTGAACCATCCATGAGAGTACCAGCTGTTCCAAACGACTGTTCTGGAACTGTTGTGTGATCTTGCTGTCCATAGCCAATGTAAGACCTTAAAAAAGGTTAACATGCGTAAAGGCCAAGAGGCCAGACGGAATACCAGAATGCGTACTCAGACTCTTTACTCTTTTTAACCTATCCCTGATTGAGTCTGTAATACCAACTTGTTTCAAGCTGACCACCATGCCCAAGAACACCAAGGTAACCTGTCTAAATGACTATCGCCCCGTAGCACTCACATCTATAGACATAAAATGCTTTGAAAGGCTGGTCATGGCTCATATCAACACCATCATCCCAAAAGCCCTAAACCCACTTCCAATTTACATACCGCCCCAACAAATCCACAGAGAATGGAATCTCTATTGCACTCCACACTGCCCTCACCCACGTGGAGAAAAGAAACACCTATGTAAGAATGCTGTTCATTGACTACAGCTCAGCATTCAACACCATAGTCCCCTCCAAGCTCATCACCAAGCTCAAGACCCTGGGACTGAACACCTCCCTATGCAACTGGATCCTGGACTTTCTGCCGGGCCACCACCAGGCATATAACACATCCCCCACGCTGACCATCAACACGGCGGCCCATCAGCGGTGGTGCTTAGTCCCCTCCTGTACTCACTGTTCACCCACGACTGCATGGCCGAACACGACTCCAACACCATCATCAAGTTTGCTGATGACATGATGATGGGAGGACTGATCTCGATAAGGCTATAGGGAGGTGGTCAGAGACTTGGCAGTGTGACACCAGGATGAGATTTATTTTTAATATGGACCCGTTCCGAACGGGTCCACCCATTACGAAAAGGTCTGTGGAAAAACAGACCCAAACAGACCCATGCCGGTTCAGATCTGAGAGACCCGTTCTGACCTGAGAGACCCGTTCTGACCTGAGAGACCCGTTCAGATCTGAGAGACCCATTCAGATCTTAGAGACCCGTTCAGATCTGAGAGACCCGTTCTGATCTTAGAAACCCGTTCAGAACTGAGAAACCGTTCAGATCTGAGCGACCCGTTCTGATCAGAGAGACCCGTTCTGATCAGAGAGACCTGTTCAGCCCTGAGAGACCCGTTCAAATCTGAGAGACCCGTTCTGACCAGAGAGACCCGTTCAGCTCTGAGAGACCCGTTCTGATCAGAGAGACCCGTTCAGCTCTGAGAGACCCGTTCAGATCTGAGCGACCCGTTCTGATCAGAGAGACCCGTTCTGATCAGAGAGACCCGTTCAGCTCTGAGAGACCCGTTCTGACCAGAGAGACCCGTTCTGACCAGAGAGACCCGTTCTGACCAGAGAGACCCGTTCTGACCAGAGAGACCCGTTCAGATCAGAGAGACCCGTTCTGATCAGAGAGACCTGTTCAGATCAGAGAGACCCGTTCTGATCAGAGAGACCTGTTCAGCTTCGAGAGTCAAAAGGGAAGAGAAAGAAACCTCTGACTGGGTGCTGCAGCTCCGTCAATAAACACGCGATATTGGCCAAATGATTCACCTCAGGGTTCAACTGTCTGAGATTTAAGCACAAATGCATCAAGGCATTGCATGAATATAGGCCGGTAGACCTAGGCATCCGCTGTATGCTATTAATATTAAACACATTTAAAGTAAGAGAAGCTTAGGCCTAGCCCTAGAGAAACCGTGACAACGACAGAACCTTTATTTAACCAGGCAAGAACAAATTATTTTTTACAATGACAGCCTACCGGGGAACCGTAGGAACGGTAGGTTAACTGCCTTGTTCAGGGGGCAGAACAACAGATTTTGACCTTGTTCTCGACACACATTTATTTTCCCTTGTCATACTGGGTACTACTGCTATACCGAGACCAAATTAGAAGGAGGCTAATAGCTACAGCACATCAATCAAAATATGATTTATTTTGCTATTACCCTAATAAAGTTAAGTCATTGTTTATAGAGAAAATACCAACAGTTGATCACAGCGCATTCGGAAAGTATTCAGCCTTGTTCCACATTTTGTTACGTTACAGCCTTATTCTAAAATCGCTTCAATACATGTTTTCCTCATCAATTTATATAAAATACCCCCAAAGCCCCAAATACCCCATAACGACTAAGCCCCAAATACCCCATAATGACAAAGCCCCAAATACCCCATAACGACAAAGCCCCAAATACCCCATAACGACAAAGCCCCAAATACCCCATAACGACTAAGCCCCAAATACCCCATAACGACAAAGCCCCAAATACCCCATAACGACAAAGCCCCAAATACCCCATAACGACTAAGCCCCAAATACCCCATAACGACTAAGCCCCAAATACCCCATAACGACTAAGCCCCAAATACCCCATAACGACTAAGCCCCAAATACCCCATAACGACAAAACGAAAACTAGTTTCAGAAATACTTTATTTGCATAAGTATTCAGAACCTTTTGCTATGAGACTCGAAATGGAGCTCAGGTGCATCCTGTTTTCGATTGATCATCTTTGAGATGTTTCTACAACTTGATTGGAGTCCACCTGTGGTAAATTCAATTGATTGGACATGATTTTGAAAAGGCACACACCTGTCTATATAAGGTCTCACAGTTGACAGTGCATGTCAGAGCAAAAATCAAGCCTAGAGGTCGAAGGGGCAAAGGTTGACCTCTCAACAGGACAACGACCCTAAGCACAAAGCCAAGACAATGCTGGAGTGGCTTCGGGACAAGTCTCTGAATGTCTTTGAGTGGCCCAGCTAGAGCTCGAATTTGAACCCGATCCAACATCTCTGGAGAGACCTGAAAATAACTGTGCTGCAACTCTCCCCATCCAACCTGACAGAGCTTGAGAGGATCTGCAGAGAAGAATGGGAGTAACTCCCCAAATACAGGTGTGCCAAGCTTGTAGCATCCTAACCAAGAAGACTAAATGCTGTAATCGCTGCCAAAAGTGCTTCAACAAAGTACTGATTAAAATGTCTGAATATTTATGTAAATGTGATATCAGTTTTTTATTTGTAATACATTTGCAAGAATTTCAAAAAATCAGTTTTTGCTTCGTCATTATGGGGTATTGTGATGTCATTATGGGGTATTGTGATGTCATTATGGGGTATTGTGATGTCATTATGGGGTATTGTGATGCCATTATGGGGTATTGTGATGCCATTATGGGGTATTGTGATGTCATTATGGGGTATTTTGTGTAGATTGATGAGAAAAGTATTTAATCAATTTTAGAATAAGGCTGTAACGTAACAAAATGTAGAAAAAGTCAAGAGGTTTGAATATTTCCCGAAGGCACTGTATCTACCTCAATTACCTCGTACCCCTGCACGTTGACTCAGTACTGGATCTTCCTGGTACTCCCTGTTATAGCATGGCAGTGTAGCCTAGTGGTTAGAGCGTTGGGCCAGTAACCGAAAGGTTGCTTGATCGAATCCTCTGAGCTGACAAGGTAAAAATCTGTCGTTCTGCCCCCTGAACAAGGAAGTTAACCCACTGTTCCTAGGCTGTCACTGTAAATAAGAATTTCACTTGCAACTTTAAAAAATAGCCATGTTTTTTTTCTTCTTGTGATTCGTTATTCACTGGGTTTTATTTTATTCCTCGTGTCACTATTTCTTTGTTATTTGTAAAAAAGAATTATCTTTCTCTTTGCATTGTTGGAAAGGTAAGCATTTCACTGACAGTCAACACCTGTTGTTTACGAAACGTGACAAATAACATTTGATTCAAATGTTTTGATAATCATACCACTGTATACAGCTACACTACAGTTTAAACATTCTGTAATTTCACAGTACAGTAAAGTAAGTCATGAATTCGTTAAAAAAAAATCATTGTGAACTCAAGTAAATGGATCAAACCGCAACTAAAACAATAGAAAATGATAATACAGTAAACTGTACGTGCAGATATAATGCTTTATAAGCATCTATTAGCCATTATTATAACGTCTTATAATAAACAGTAACGTATGTTACATATACCAGTGGGTTGGTGGGGCCCTCCTGTCCCATGGGGCCCTGTAAAGAAACATGTAGGTTCCGATTCATTCGACACAATATCAACACCGACCCACAACTGGCCACGGACCCCATGGTCCTCACATGGACCGTCAATTTACAGAACACAGAGAGTTATAGGGTTATATATATATATATATATATATATATATATATATATGAGTTATAGTTACTAGGAATACGGGATGATTGTTAGGATTACCGGGTGATTGTTAGGATGGACTAGGGGGTGGTTGTTAGGAGTACCGGGTGATTGTTACGATGGAGTAGGGGATGGTTGTTAGGGTGGAATACAGGATGGTTGTTAGGACTACCAGGTGATTGTTACGATGGAGTAGGGGATGGTTGTTAGGACTACCGGGTGATTGTTAGGATGGACTAGGGGGTGGTTGTTAGGACTACCGGGTGATTGTTAGGATGGAGTAGGGGATGGTTGTTAGGACTACCAGGTGATTGTTACGATGGAGTAGGGGATGGTTGTTAGGACTACCGGGTGATTGTTAGGATGGACTAGGGGGTGGTTGTTAGGACTACCGGGTGATTGTTAGGATGGAGTAGGGGATGGTTGTTAGGACTACCAGGTGATTGTTAGGATGGACTAGGGGGTGGTTGTTAGGATTACCGGATGGTTGTTAGGATGGACTAAGGGATGGTTGTTAGGACTACCGGGTGATTGTTAGGATGGAGTAGGAGATGGTTGTTAGGGTGGAATACAGGATGGTTGTTAGGACTACCGGGTGGTTGTTAGGACTACCGGGTGATTGTTAGGATGGACTAGGGGGTGGTTGTTAGGACTACCGGGTGATTGTTAGGATGGAGTAGGGGATGGTTGTTAGGACTACCAGGTGATTGTTAGGATGGACTAAGGGGTGGTTGTTAGGATTACCAGATGGTTGTTAGGATGGACTAAGGGATGGTTGTTAGGACTACCGGGTGATTGTTAGGATGGAGTAGGAGATGGTTGTTAGGGTGGAATACAGGATGGTTGTTAGGACTACCGGGTGGTTGTTAGGACTACCGGGTGATTGTTAGGATGGACTAGGGGGTGGTTGTTAGGACTACAAGATGGCTGTTAGGGTGAATATAGGATGGTTGTTAGGGTGGAATACAGGATGGTTGGTAGGATGGACTAAAGGTTGCTTGTTGTAAGATGGTTGTAAGAGTGGAACACAGGATGGTTGTTAGGACTACGAGATGGTTGTTGTTAGGACTACGGAGTGGTTGTTAGGACTACAAGATTGTTGTTAGGACTATGGGACAGTTATTAGGACTATGGGACAGTTATTAGGACTATGGATTTACTGTTAGGGCTGCAGGATTGTTGTTAGGACTCCGGGACTATTGTTAGGACTAGGGGATGGTGGTCAGGGCATTCTAAGGGTTGGTTGTTAGGACAGACCAGGAGATGGTTGCTAGTGTGTATAGGGGGCCGGTCCTTAGGTTGGAAATGGGGCTGGTTAAGGTGGACTAGGTCTAAGGTCGGAGGTATATTTCCCACCAGGAGTCTCTCCTCCTTGGTCAGCCACTTGTTGTCCTCCATCATCTGTTGTTTCTGATGTCTCATCGTCTCCTGCATACGCTCTCTCTCCATCTGCCACAACCGCTGGGCGTCCTCCTTACTGGACGGCTCCACCATCAACTCTCCCTCCTGGTGGAAGGGAGGGACACACACACACACACACACACACACACACAGTACAGAGCAAGTAATACAGTAGCCTTGCTTGTTGGGCTTATAGCAATAACACAAGGCTTTAAAGGGCAAGGACATATGACTGGGACAGTCCTCAAGACTACAACTAGATAACTGGTCTAAAAGGAAGGAAACTAGAACTGGATAACTAGTCTAGATGGAAGGAAACTAGAACTGGATAACTAGTCTAGATGGAAGGAAACTAGAACTAGATGACTAGTCTAAAAGGAAGGAAACTAGAACTAGACAACTAGTCTAAAATGAAGGAAACTAGAACTAGTTAACTTCATTGGACTGGGGGGCAGCATTTTCACGTTCGGATGAAAAGCGTGCCCAGAGTAAACTGCCTGCTACTCAGTCCCAGGTGCTAATATATGCATATTATTAGTAGTATTGGATAGACAACACTCTGAAGTTTCTAAAACTGTTTGAATGATGTCTGTGAGTATAACAGAACTCATTTGGTAGGTGAAAACCTGAGAAAAATCCAACCAGGAAGTGGGAAATCTGAGGGTTGTAGTTTTTCAACTCATTGCCTTGCGAATACACAGTGTCTATTGGGTCATATTGCACTTCCTAATGCTTACACTAGATGTCAACCGTCTTTAGAGCCTTGTTTGATGCTTCTACTGTGAAGTGGGGATGAATGAGAGGGGATTGAGTCAGAGGAATGCAGAGAGGCATGAGCTGACCACGTGCTTCACGTGAGAGTTACCTTGCTTTCCATTGCATTTCTACAGACAAAGGAATTCTCCGGTTTGAACATTATTGAAGATTTATGATAAAAACATCCTAAAGATTGATTCTAAACTTCGTTTGACATGTTTCTACGGACTGTAACGTAACTTTGACTTTTCGTCTGCACCTAGTGATTGTGCGTCATGAATTTGGATTACTGGGCTAAACGCGTGTACAAAAAGGAGGTATTTGGACATAAATGATGGACTTTATCGAACAAATCAAACATTTATTGTGGAACTGGGATTCCTGGGAGTGCATTCTTATGAAGATCCTCAAAGGTAAGTGAATATTTATGATGCTATTTCTGACTTCTGTTGACTAAACAACATGGCGGATATCTATTTGGGTTGTTTTGGAAACTTGAACTAGATAACTAGTCTAAAAGGAAGGAAACTAGAACTAGTTAACTAGTCTAAAAGGAATGAAACTAGAACTAGTTAACTAGTCTAGAAGGAAGGAGACTATAACAGTCAGACCCTGATCTGTTTCACCTGTCCTTGTGATTGTCTCCACCCCCTCCAGGTCTTATTTTCCCCAGTGTATTTATCCCTGTGTTTCCTGTCTCTCTGTACCAGTGTATTTATCCCTGTGTTTCCTGTCTCTCTGTGCCAGTGTATTTATCCCTGTGTTTCATGTCTCTCTGTACCAGTGTATTTATCTCTGTGTTTCCTGTCTCTCTGTATCAGTGTATTTATCCCTGTGTTTCCTGTCTCTCTGTACCAGTGTATTTATCTCTGTGTTTCCTGTCTCTCTGTACCAGTGTATTTATCTCTGTGTTTCCTGTCTCTCTGTACCAGTGTATTTATCTCTGTGTTTCCTGTCTCTCTGTACCAGTGTATGTATCTCTGTGTTTCCCGTCTCTCTGTACCAGTGTATTTATCTCTGTGTTTCCTGTCTCTCTGTACCAGTGTATGTATCTCTGTGTTTCCTGTCTCTCTGTACCAGTGTATGTATCCCTGTGTTTCCTGTCTCTCTGTACCAGTGTATGTATCTTTGTGTTTCCTGTCTCTCTGTACCAGTGTATTTATCTCTGTGTTTCCTGTCTCTCTGTACCAGTGTATGTATCTCTGTGTTTCCTGTCTCTCTGTACCAGTGTATGTATCTCTGTGTTTCCTGTCTCTCTGTACCAGTGTATTTATCCCTGTGTTTCCTGTCTCTCTGTACCAGTGTATTTATCTCTGTGTTTCCTGTCTCTCTGTACCAGTGTATTTATCCCTGTGTTTCCTGTCTCTCTCTGCCAGTTTGTCTTGTATGTTTCCAAGTCAACCAGCGTTTTTCCCGTTCTCCTGCTTTTTGCATTCTCCTTTTTCCAGTCCTCCCGGTTTTGACCCTTGCCTGTTTCTCGACTCTGTACCCGCCTGCCTGACCATTCTGCCTGCCTTGACCACGAGCCTGTCTGCCACCCTGGACTCTGATCTGGTTTTGACCTTTTTGTCTGTCCAAGACCATTCTCTTGCCTACCCCTTTGGATTAATAAATATTGTAAGACTCCAACCATCTGCCTCCTGTGTCTGCATTTGGGTCTCGCATTGTGCCGTGATAATAACTAACTAGATATCTAGTCTGAAAGGAAGGAAACTAGAACTAGATAACTAGAGTCTAGAAGGAAGTCGACTAGAGCTAGATAACTAGAGTCTAGAAGGATGTAGACTAGATAACTAGTCTAGAAGGAAGTAGACTAGAACTAGATAACTAGTCTAGAATGAAGTAGAATAGCACTAGATAACTAGTCTACAAGGAAGTAGACTAGCACTAGATAACTAGTCTAGAAGGAAGTACACTAGCACTAGATAACTAGTCTACAAGGAAGTAGACTAGACCTAGATAACTAGTCTAGAAAGAAGTAGACTAGCACTAGATAACTAGTCTACAGGGAAGTAGACTAGCACTAGATAACTAGAGTCTAGAAGGAAGTAGACTAGACCTAGATAACTCGTCTCACCCCCATGCTGCGTCGTCGTGGAGATATCACGGGAACCACCAAGCTGTTGCTCATGGAGTCGACAGGAGAGGTGTAGTCACAGGGACTGGCCAGGTCTGGAGAGCTGGCACAAAGGGCCTCATTCAGCTGAATGTGCAGGCCGATACCATTTCCAAAACGACCCCCAGGTTTCATCCTGCAGGGCTGGAGACAGGGGCAGAATCGATGACGAGCGGTTAGTAACTTATATGCAAATGCTAACAACGCTATGACAGAAAGACATTGATGCAGAAGGTGTGTGTGTGCGGGGGGGGGGGGGGGGGGGGGGGGGGGGGGGGGGGGGGTCATCTAGAAGATACTGTAAGATACTACCTTAGGAGGAGGTTCGTTGAAGTTGATCTTGGCGTCAAAGAACTTGGTGGAGCGTTGTCTGTCTCTCTCTCTCTCTACCTCCTGCTCCTTCTCCATCCGATGGACGTCACTGTCCCAGATCACAGAGACAGTTTAGTAGGTGGCATGTTAGGCACTTGGAAGACAAGGGACAAATAGTTTGCAACAATGAGACCCTGGATTCCATTCCAGTCAGATTCCAGTGTTACATCAGGCTTGACATTGAAATGATCTGACACATCTGCTGTAATTTTAGAACCAGCGACAGCACTACGAGTTGTCTGATTGGCTAGATTGTCGCTTTACTTTCACTTGAGGACCAATCAAGGTAGAGTTTGTTTACCATACGGTGTCCAAACACCTAACAGGGTGGCTGCTGTATTCCTTTTGATGTCTGTGTGTCCAGGGATCTCATCTCAAGAACTAGAAACACAAACTCTCTCGATCATACCGAGCCATGTTAACATCTCAACAATAACTACAACTTGCTGAGTCATGTCAACAACTCACCATTAACTACAACTCAGGCTAGAGTAACTGATCTTGATGACAGATTTGATCAATGTAAAGTTATTAAAGATGATCGATCTAAAATCTCAAACTATTGAAGGACTTTTTTCTGTGCCGAAAGACTCCTTTCGTTTTATTGACACTGGTGCTGGCTCCGTCCAGTCCTCAAGCATTGGGCAACTGAGATATATATTGTTATGCTTTTCTTGTTGATCTCTCTCTCTTGATCTCTGGTAATGTGGGACCAAACCCTTGGCCGGTAGATACCATGCAATCTCTACCGACTCTCTATGATTTAAAAACACAGAGCAGATTTTGGCCCCTTGCATGTTGTCAGATGTCTATTTCCAAAAATAGACATGATTATAATAATGGGCCAAAACGACAAAATGCAGACGTAATGGTTTTATCAGAAACTTGACGAAATAAATCTGTGTCAAATAACTTGCTTTCTATTGATGGGTACACATTTTATTTAATGGATAATCTGCTAGGTGGTTACTATCTAAAGTCCCCAGGACATTCACAGTATTAGGCAAGACTGCCTTCTCTTCTTGTGAACCAGACACATGGAAAAATCTACAATCCATGCTTCATCTAGATGTGTTAGTGCCTCTGAATGGAATAGTCTACAATCCATGCTTCATCTAGACATGTTAGTGCCTCTGAATGGAATAGTCTACAATCCATGCTTCATCTAGATGTGTTAGTGCCTCTGAATGGAATAGTCTACAATCCATGCTTCATCTAGATGCGTTAGTGCCTCTGAATGGAATCCATGCTTCATCTAGATGTGTTAGTGCCTCTGAATGGAATAGTCTACAATCCATGCTTCATCTAGATGTGTTAGTGCTACAGAATGGAATAGTCTACAATCCATGGTTCATCTAGATATGTTAGTGCTACTGAATGGAATAGTCTACAACCCATGCTTCATCTAGATATGTTGGTGCTACAGAATGGAATAGTCTACAATCCCTGCTTCATCTAGACATGTTAGTGCCTCTGAATGGAATAGTCTACAATCCATGCTTCATCTAGATATGTTAGTGCTACTGAATGGAATAGTCTACAATCCATGCTTCATCTAGACATGTTAGTGCCTCTGAATGGAATAGTCTACAATCCATGCTTCATCTAGATATGTTAGTGCCTCTGAATGGAATAGTCTACAATCCCTGCTTCATCTAGACATGTTAGTGCCTCTGAATGGATTTAAAATATAGATGGGAGGCTCTGTTACAGAGGAGTGTAAATGCTTTTTTAGTCTGTTGTATTGTTGTATGTTTTAATTCTGTAATGTTTTGATTGTTGCTGCCTTCTTGGCCAGGTCTCCCTTGAAAAAGAGACTCTGGGTCTCAATGGGCTTTTCCTGGTTAAAAAAAGTTAAATAAATAAAAAATATTGTAGATGTAATATGATCAATGTAAAGTTATTGAAGACTTAACTTGATCAATCTAAGAACCACGGAGAAAGTTGATTACACGTTAATGAAATTGCGAAGGAAAATAGATTGCTCTTGAATCTATGTTAACCAGAAGGACGGCAGGATGTTGGTATTCATTTGGTATTAATCGTTTCATCTTACTATCCAAATGCATTGTATGCAGCCGGCTATACACTGGTATCCCCCTGTGGAGCGGTTTGTACCTAAAACATTCCCCATTCAGGCTGCAAAGATGTTGATTTCCTCCTTAACTCTATTTAATTGCCAGACGGTGGAAAGAAACTGAGGCAATATGCATACTTTCTTTATGAAACACTATGTTCCACCACCATGCTACACTACTTCCTGATGTTGCACCCTGCTGCAACCTGATTGGCTGAACGCTATACGCAACAACCGGGACTATCATTCCTAGGCATCGGTCACTTTAGCATGGTAATGGACATTTCGATTCCGCTTCTTACACCAGATCTTGACAAGCTGCTCACTAAGCACAGCAAGGGCGGTTGGACTGTTCTGCTGTTCTGCTATTCCAGGAACGTGCAACCGAAGAGAGATACCATGAGTGGACACAGAATATCGACTGAGATGGATCCTGAGGGAAATTTGGCTTACAAGTAAACGTCTTGAGTGTTCTTTATGAATAATGTGTCTCAGAAGATTCTGTCCGTGAATGAAGCAACCGGAAAAAACATGAAAGACAGAGTTAATGAGTTCTTGAGGTCACCGAGAAAGTCTGGCCTGCTCTCACTTATCTAAGGAATTAGTTTGGACATGGCCTGCTCTCAATTAACTAAGGAATTAGTCTGGACATGGCCTGCTCTCCCTTAACTAAGGAATTAGTCTGGACATGGCCTGCTCTCCCTTAACTAAGGAATTAGTCTGGACATGGCCTGCTCTCCCTTAACTAAGGAATTAGTCTGGACATGGCCTGCTCTCACTTATTTAAGGAATTAGTCTGGACATGGCCTGCTCTCACTTATCTAAGGAATTAGTCTGGACATGGCCTGCTCTCACTTATCTAAGGAATTAGTCTGGACATGGCCTGCTCTCACTTATCTAAGGAATTAGTCTGGACATGGCCTGCTCTCACTTATCTAAGGAATTAGTCTGGACATGGCCTGCTCTCAATTAACTAAGGAATTAGTCTGGACATGGCCTGCTCTCCCTTATCTAAGGAATTAGTTTGGACATGGCCTGCTCTCCCTTATCTAAGGAATTAGTCTGGACATGGCCTGCTCTCACTTATCTAAGGAATTAGTCTGGACATGGCCTGCTCTCACTTATCTAAGGAATTAGTCTGGACATGGCCTGCTCTCACTTATCTAAGGCATTAGTCTGGACATGGCCTGCTCTCACTTATCTAAGGAATTAGTCTGGACATGGCCTGCTCTCACTTATCTAAGGAATTAGTCTGGACATGGCCTGCTCTCCCTTAACTAAGGAATGAGTCTGGACATGGCCTGCTCTCCCTTAACTAAGGAATTAGTCTGGACATGGCCTGCTCTCCCTTAACTAATGAATGAGTCTGGACATGGCCTGCTCTCCCTTAACTAAGGAATTAGTCTGGACATGGCCTGCTCTCCCTTAACTAAGGAATTAGTCTGGACATGGCCTGCTCTCCCTTAACTAAGGAATTAGTCTGGACATGGCCTGCTCTCCCTTAACTAAGGAATTAGTCTGGACATGGCCTGCTCTCCCTTATCTAAGGAATTAGTCTGGACATGGCCTGCTCTCACTTATCTAAGGAATTAGTCTGGACATGGCCTGCTCTCACTTATCTAAGGAATTAGTCTGGACATGGCCTGCTCTCACTTATCTAAGGAATTAGTCTGGACATGGCCTGCTCTCCCTTAACTAAGGAATTAGTCTGGACATGGCCTGCTCTCCCTTAACTAAGGAATTAGTCTGGACATGGCCTGCTCTCCCTTAACTAAGGAATTAGTCTGGACATGGCCTGCTCTCCCTTAACTAAGGAATTAGTCTGGACATGGCCTGCTCTCCCTTAACTAAGGAATTAGTCTGGACATGGCCTGCTCTCCCTTAACTAAGGAATTAGTCTGGACATGGCCTGCTCTCCCTTATCTAAGGAGTTAGTCTGGACATGGCCTGCTCTCCCTTATCTAAGGAATTAGTCTGGACATGGCCTGCTCTCACTTATCTAAGGAATTAGTCTGGTCATGGCCTGCTCTCACTTATCTAAGGAATTAGTCTGGTCATGGCCTGCTCTCCCTTATCTAAGGAATTAGTCTGGACATGGCCTGCTCTCCCTTAACTAAGGAATTAGTCTGGACATGGCCTGCTCTCACTTATCTAAGGAATTAGTCTGGTCATGGCCTGCTCTCACTTATCTAAGGAATTAGTCTGGACATGGCCTGCTCTCACTTATCTAAGGAATTAGTCTGGTCATGGCCTGCTCTCACTTATCTAAGGAATTAGTCTGGACATGGCCTGCTCTCCCTTATCTAAGGAATTAGTCTGGACATGGCCTGCTCTCCCTTATCTAAGGAATTAGTCTGGACATGGCCTGCTCTCCCTTATCTAAGGTATTAGTCTGGACATGGCCTGCTCTCCCTTAACTAAGGAATTAGTCTGGACATGGCCTGCTCTCCCTTATCTAAGGAATTAGTCTGGACATGGCCTGCTCTCCCTTAACTAAGGAATTAGTCTGGACATGGCCTGCTCTCCCTTATCTAAGGAATTAGTCTGGACATGGCCTGCTCTCCCTTAACTAAGGAATTAGTCTGGACATGGCCTGCTCTCCCTTAACTAAGGAATTAGTCTAGACATGGCCTGCTCTCCCTTATCTAAGGAATTAGTCTGGACATGGCCTGCTCTCCCTTAACTAAGGAATTAGTCTGGACATGGCCTGCTCTCCCTTATCTAAGGAATTAGTCTAGACATGGCCTGCTCTCCCTTATCTAAGGAATTAGTCTGGACATGGCCTGCTCTCCCTTAACTAAGGAATTAGTCTGGACATGGCCTGCTCTCCCTTAACTAAGGAATTAGTCTGGACATGGCCTGCTCTCCCTTATTTAAGGAATTAGTCTGGACATGGCCTGCTCTCCCTTAACTAAGGAATTAGTCTGGACATGGCCTGCTCTCCCTTAACTAAGGAATTAGTCTGGACATGGCCTGCTCTCCCTAATCTAAGGAATTAGTCTGGACATGGCCTGCTCTCCCTAATCTAAGGAATTAGTCTGGACATGGCCTGCTCTCCCTAATCTAAGGAATTAGTCTGGACATGGCCTGCTCTCCCTTAACTAAGGCATTAGTTATGCAGTATTTACATTATAACATGGCATCAGAAGTGATATCAGTGATATCTGACTAAGATTATAACATGGTATCAGAAGTGATACCTGTGATATCTGACTAAGATTATAACATGGTATCAGAAGTGATATCAGTGATATCTGACTAAGATTATAAAATGGTATCAGAAGTGATATCTGTGATATCTGACTAAGATTATAACATGGTATCAGAAGTGATATCAGTGATATCTGACTAAGATTATAACATGGCATCAGAAGTGATATCAGTGATATCTGACTAAGATTATAACATGGCATCAGAAGTGATATCAGTGATATCTGACTAAGATTATAGCATGGCATCAGAAGTGATATCAGTGATATCTGACTAAGATTATAACATGGCATCAGAAGTGATATCAGTGATATCTGACTGAGATTATAACATGGCATCAGAAGTGATATCAGTGATATCTGACTAAGATTATAACATGGCATCAGAAGTGATATCAGTGATATCTGACTAAGATTATAACATGGTATCAGAAGTGATATCAGTGATATCTGACTAAGATTATAACATGGCATCAGAAGTGATATCAGTGATATCTGACTAAGATTATAACATGGCATCAGAAGTGATATCAGTGATATCTGACTAAGATTATAACATGGTATCAGAAGTGATATCAGTGATATCTGACTAAGATTATAACATGGTATCAGAAGTGATATCATTGATATCTGACTAAGATTATAACATGGTATCAGAAGTGATATCAGTGATATCTGACTAAGATTATAACATGGTATCTGAAGTGATATCTGACTAAGATTATAACATAGTATCAGAAGTGATATCAGTGATATCTGACTAAGATTATAACATGGTATCAGAAGTGATATCAGTGATATCTGACTAAGATTATAACATGGTATCTGAAGTGATATCTGACTAAGATTATAACATAGTATCAGAAGTGATGTCAGTGATATCTGACTAAGATTATAACATGGTATCAGAAGTGATATCAGTGATATCTGACTAAGATTATAACATGGTATCAGAAGTGATATCAGTGATATCTGACTAAGATTATAACATGGTATCTGAAGTGATATCTGACTAAGATTATAACATAGTATCAGAAGTGATATCAGTGATATCTGACTAAGAATATAACATGGTATCAGAAGTGATATCAGTGATATCTGACTAAGATTATAACATGGTATCAGAAGTGATATCAGTGATATCTCACTGAGATTATAACATGGTATCAGAAGTGATACCTGTGATATCTGACTAATATTATAACATGGTATCAGAAGTGCTTCAATCTCGTCAAATATAAAACAGGTGAGCTTATTTCAGAGAAATTAATAATGTCCATTGAGTTGTTGGAGTTTAGAGTCATGAAAAGTACTTAACAGCTAACAGCTCTCTCATGTCTCTTCGTTGAGTAGCCGGAGCGGAGCCGTTGCCATGGATACTCAGGCTCAGAGCCACCATGAGCAGAGCGCATGCAGAGCGAGCAGAGCACAGGGAGCGTGTGACAGACCGAGAGGAGCAGCTAATTGGATTTACTAACGGAGGAAGTCACTTCTGGTTTCGGGTAGAAGCAATTGGGCCTGGGTAGTTATACGGTCTGAACGTCACGGCCATAGGTAGGAATCAGACTTAAAATGAATGTCTATGCAGGGCTCTTAACCCTACCCTTTTCAAGTTCTCTCTTTGTGGCTCTCAGATCTATATAAGGTCATGTGAGTATTGTACGTGATGTTTACCAAAAAGAGGTTCTCAGATCTATGAAAGGTCATGTGAGTATTGTCCATTCAAGTATCCAGGCCAGGGTAGGATCTATTCTTGACGACTTTCTTGGGTGAAGTAAGAATCACGAAAAACTCAAGACTATTCCAAATACTTTACGGGACATTTGTAGGTAGATTACAGTACCTTATCTTGACAACCAGCTCAGTGAAGGAGGGTCTGTCGCGGGGGTCGTAGGACCAGCAGCGGGTCATGAGGGAGTAGAGGGCAGGAGGGCAGTTGTCAGATTTGGGTAGTCGGATGCCCTGCTCCAGCTGGTTAATGATGTCACGGTTCTCCAACCAGAAGAAAGGCTGCTGCCCCTGGCTCAGGATCTCCCAAATACACACGGCTAGGGGCGGTGGAGAGAGAGAGGGAGTTACACAGATACATACCGCTATGGCGAGAGAGACAGAGAGGAGTGATAGTCAAATAGCCTTGCTATTGAGAAAGGCCGCCGTAGGCAGACCTGGCTCTCAAGAGAAGACAGGCTATGTGCTCTCTGCCCACAAAATGAGGTGCAAGCTGAGCTGCACTTCCTAACCTCCTGCCCAATGTATGACCATATTAGAGAGACATATTTCCCTCAGATTACACAGATCCACAAAGAATTCGAAAAACAAACCACATTTTGATAAACTCCCATATCTACTGGGTGAAATACCACGGTGTGCCATCACAGCAGCAAGATTTGTAAGGGCAACCAGTGAAGAACAAACACCATTGTAAATACAACCCATATTTATGTTTATTTATTTTCCCTTTTGTACTTGAACCATTTGTACATTGTTACAACATTGTATATATATATATAATATAAAATTTTTAATGTCTTTATTGTTTTGAAACTTCTGTATGTGTAATGTTTACTGTTAATTTTTACTGTTTACTTCACTTTTGTATATTATTTACCTCACTTGCTTTGGCAATGTTAACACATGTTTCCCATGCCAATAAAGCCCCTTGAATTGAATTGAGACAGAGAGAGGGAGATAAAAAAGAGAGAGAGAGCAAGAGAGAGAGAGAGATAGCGAGAGCAAGAGAGAGAGATATGCAGGCACACAGAAATGACCACCCCCCCCCCCCCCCCCCCCCCCCCCCCCCCCCCAAAAAAAAAATGAAGACAGACTTACCGAACATCCAAACATCGCTAGCCGTGGTGAATCGCCTGAAGTTGATGGATTCTGGAGCCATCCATTTGATAGGTAATCGAGTCACAGAGGCTGTGGAAACGATTCAGAAAGATGACAGTAATGTTTGTATATATTTAGAAATGAAACACTATTTAAGATGTTATTACTTCGTGTACGATGGAAACGCGTCTTCTGCTTTTTCCCCAACCACTCTGATCTACAGAGCCTGAGGGGCGGCAGGTAGTCTAGTGGTTAGAGCGTGGAGGAGGCAGGTAGTCTAGTGGTTAGAGTGTAGAGGAGGCAGGTAGCCTAGTGGTTAGAGTGTAGAGGAGGCAGGTAGACTAGTGGTTAGAGTGTAGAGGTGGCAGGTAGCCTAGTGGTTAGAGCGTAGAGGCGGCAGGTAGCCTAGTGGTTAGAGTGTAGAGGAGGCAGGTAGTCTAGTGGTTAGAGTGTAGAGGTGGCAGGTAGTCAAGTGGTTAGAGTGTAGAGGCTGCAGGTAGCCTAGTGGTTAGAGTGTAGAGGAGGCAGGTAGCCTATTGGTTAGAGTGTAGAGGCGGCAGGTAGCCTAGTGGTTAGAGTGTAGAGGCGGCAGGTAGTCTAGTGGTTAGAGTGTAGAGGTGGCAGGTAGTCTAGTGGTTAGAGTGTAGAGGAGGCAGGTAGCCTAGTGGTTAGAGTGTAGAGGCGGCAGGTAGCCTAGTGGTTAGAATGTAGAGGTGGCAGGTAGTGTAGTGGTTAGAGTGTAGAGGAGGCAGGTAGTCTAGTGGTTAGAGTGTAGAGGTGGCAGGTAGTCTAGTGGTTAGAGTGTAGAGGAGGCAGGTAGCCTAGTGGTTAGAGTGTAGAGGAGGCAGGTAGTCTAGTGGTTAGAGTGTAGGGGAGGCAGGTAGCCTAGTGGTTAGAGTGTAGAGGAGGCAGGTAGCCTAGTGGTTAGAGTGTAGGGGAGGCAGGTAGTCTAGTGGTTAGAGTGGAGGGGCGGCAGGTAGCCTAGTGGTTAGAGTGTAGAGGTGGCAGGTAGTCTAGTGGTTAGAGTGTGGAGGAGGCAGGTAGCCTAGTGGTTAGAGTGTGGAGGAGGCAGGTAGCCTAGTGGTTAGAGTGTAGAGGAGGCAGGTAGTCTAGTGGTTAGAGTGTAGAGGTGGCAGGTAGTCTAGTGGTTAGAGTGTAGAGGCGGCAGGTAGCCTAGTGGTTAGAGCGTGGAGGAGGCAGGTAGCCTAGTGGTTAGAGTGCAGGGGAGGCAGGTAGTCTAGTGGTTAGAGTGTAGAGGTGGCAGGTAGTCTAGTGGTTAGAGTGTAGAGGCGGCAGGTAGCCTAGTGGTTAGAGTGTGGAGGAGGCAGGTAGCCTAGTGGTTAGAGTGGAGGGGCGGCAGGTAGCCTAGTGGTTAGAGTGTAGAGGTGGCAGGTAGTCTAGTGGTTAGAGTGTGGAGGAGGCAGGTAGTCTAGTGGTTAGAGTGTAGGGGAGGCAGGTAGTCTAGTGGTTAGAGCGTAGAGGCGGCAGGTAGCCTAGTGGTTAGAGTGTAGAGGTGGCAGGTAGCCTAGTGGTTAGAGTGTAGGGGAGGCAGGTAGTCTAGTGGTTAGAGTGTAGAGGTGGCAGGTAGCCTAGTGGTTAGAGTGTGGAGGAGGCAGGTAGTCTAGTGGTTAGAGTGTAGAGGAGGCAGGTAGTCTAGTGGTTAGAGCGTAGAGGCGGCAGGTAGCCTAGTGGTTATAGTGTAGAGGTTGCAGGTAGTCTAGTGGTTAGAGTGTAGAGGTGGCAGGTAGCCTAGTGGTTAGAGTGTGGAGGAGGCAGGTAGCCTAGTGGTTAGAGTGTGGAGGCGGCAGGTAGCCTAGTGGTTAGAGTGTGGAGGAGGCAGGTAGTCTAGTGGTTAGAGCGTAGAGGAGGCAGGTAGCCTAGTGGTTAGAGCGTAGAGGCGGCAGGTAGCCTAGTGGTTAGAGTGTGGAGGAGGCAGGTAGCCTAGTGGTTAGAGTGTGGAGGCGGCAGGTAGCCTAGTGGTTAGAGTGTGGAGGAGGCAGGTAGTCTAGTGGTTAGAGCGTAGAGGCGGCAGGTAGACTAGTGGTTAGAGTGTAGAGGAGGCAGGTAGCCTAGTGGTTAGAGCGTAGAGGCGGCAGGTAGCCTAGTGGTTAGAGCGTAGAGGAGGCAGGTAGCCTAGTGGTTAGAGTGTGGAGGCGGCAGGTAGCCTAGTGGTTAGAGTGTGGAGGAGGCAGGTAGTCTAGTGGTTAGAGCGTAGAGGCGGCAGGTAGACTAGTGGTTAGAGTGTAGAGGTGGCAGGTAGCCTAGTGGTTAGAGTGTAGAGGTGGCAGGTAGTCTAGTGGTTAGAGCGTAGAGGAGGCAGGTAGCCTAGTGGTTAGAGTGTAGAGGCGGCAGGTAGACTAGTGGTTAGAGTGTAGAGGTGGCAGGTAGCCTAGTGGTTAGAGTGTAGAGGTGGCAGGTAGTCTAGTGGTTAGAGCGTAGAGGAGGCAGGTAGCCTAGTGGTTAGAGTGTAGAGGCGGCAGGTAGACTAGTGGTTAGAGTGTGGAGGCGGCAGGTAGCCTAGTGTTTAGAGTGTGGAGGCGGCAGGTAGTCTAGTGGTTAGAGCGTAGAGGCGGCAGGTAGACTAGTGGTTAGAGTGTAGAGGTGGCAGGTAGCCTAGTGGTTAGAGTGTAGAGGTGGCAGGTAGTCTAGTGGTTAGAGCGTAGAGGAGGCAGGTAGCCTAGTGGTTAGAGTGTAGAGGCGGCAGGTAGACTAGTGGTTAGAGTGTAGAGGTGGCAGGTAGCCTAGTGGTTAGAGTGTAGAGGCGGCAGGTAGCCTAGTGGTTAGAGCGTAGAGGCGGCAGGTAGCCTAGTGGTTAGAGCGTAGAGGCGGCAGGTAGCCTAGTGGTTAGAGCGTGGAGGCGGCAGGTAGCCTAGTGGTTAGAGCGTTGGACAAGTAACCGAAAGGTTGCAAGCTCGAATCCCCGAGCTGACAAGGTAAAAATCTGTTGTTCTGCCCCTGAACAAGGCAGTTATAACCCACTGTTCCTAGACCGTCATTGAAATTAAGAATTTGTTCTTAACTGACTTGCCAAGTTAAATTAAATAATAAATAAATGCACACAAAAACACAGGAGAGTCTGGATGTTAACTGCAGCTCTGATATTCCATTTATATATTCTTAATTACATTCCGTTACTTTAGATTTGTGTGTATTGTTGGGAAATTGAATCCCAGAGCCGACAAGGTAAAAATCTGTCGTTCTGCCCCTGAACAAGGCAGTTAACCCACTGTTCCTAGGCTGTCACTGTTGGAGCTAGAAACACAAGCATTTTGCTACACACGCAATTAACATCTGCTAAACACGTGCATATGACCAATAGAATTTGATTTGGTTTGCTTTGATTAGAGCTGGATGAAACCGTTTTTTTTGCATGGACATTTCCATTGAGTGCTTCCACCATTTTGAAATAGTCAACTTGGTGGGATGGCCTGTGTGTGGTTAAGGAAGGATCATTTGATTCCATCCAACTCATCGAAGTAGTAGAAGAAGAAATGGACTACTTCGAAATGGAGGTGGCGCTACCCATGAGCCCATGATGGGACAGCTTCACAGAACAGTTGTGTACCTCTATGGAGCACACCGATCACCGACCACTCCATACCTTTGTAATACTCTTCATCCTCAATGTATCTCGACAGGCCAAAGTCTCCCAGCTTAACACAGTCTGCTGTGGCCACCAGGACGTTCCTCACCGCTATGTCTCTGTTGGGACACAGTAAACGGGTTAGTTGAACTGGTCCAATAACAACACAGGGTTTTTGTTGTTCCTGCTATGTCTCTGTTGGGTGTCAAGATGGCTGTCCTACCTGTGCACCATGTTGAATCCCTCTAGTCTAGGTAGACCTACCTGTGCACCATGTTGATTCCCTCTAGGTAGACTAGAGCTTTGCAGATCTGCAGGCTGAAGAGAACTAGCGTTATGTTCGTGAGTTTGTTCTTGTTCTCTGTCAGGTAGTTCTTAAGCTGAAAAACAAAAACAGAATTATGGGATGGCAGACGGCAAGTAGCCTAGAGAGGAGGAACCCACCTCCTATTTGAGAAGGACCGGTCACACAAATGTCCTCGTGGCAAAGGTCGGCATGGATACTGACATTTATCGGCGTAGTAACAAATTACCTTGCGACCCCAAAACTGTTCAAACCCCTCTTGTTGGAGGAGAGAAAATGTTGCAGTTTAAAGCTAATTTCCTGCAATTCTACATGTTGCAATGGGGGGGGGGGGGGGGGGGGGGGGGTCGAAGTCTCCTATTCACTGAATTTGGCCATGATAACTACAACATGTAGGTAGCTGGTTAGCCTGCTAGTTTAACAACTGGACATTTCTGACAGGTTATAAACAGGTTATAAACAGGTTATAAACAGGTTATAAACAGCTCTTTAAAGGTCTGTCAGTGAATGACATAAGAGGAAAACTGCCCATGCACAACCGAATTTCAAAATTACACCATATTATTATTACAACCGAATTTCAAAATTACACCATATTATTATTACAAGCGAATTTCAAAATTACACCATATTATTATTACAAGCGAATTTCAAAATTACACCATATTATTATTACAACCGAATTTCAAAATTACACCATATTATTATTACAACCGAATTTCAAAATTACACCATACTATTATTACAACCGAATTTCAAAATTACACCATATTATTATTACAACCGAATTTCAAAATTACACCATACTATTATTACAACCGAATTTCAAAATTACACCATATTATTATTACAACCGAATTTCAAAATTACACCATATTATTATTACAACTGAATGAACCAATAAGTAAAGTTTATAGTAAACTCTCCCTGTATGACATCGTCCTCGTGTAACCTGGCTGTCGGGTCTCTCACCTCTCCATACTGGTAGAGCTCCATCACGATCCAGACAGGGTTCGCCTCTATGACACCGATCAGACTGACGATGTGGGGGTGGTTCAGGTTCTTCATGATCACTGGAGAATAGACAAGTTTAACAATTCAACTTTTTCTTCAATTTTCATATGAAAGCTACTTACGACAGTGAGACATACTCAATTATTAAAGTCCCAATCCCATAAAAAAATTGATTTGACTAGTACCAGTGATAAATATATATATATATTGACACTAGATGGTTGGAATAATATTGTGAAATTGTGAAAATGATGATAGCATCCTTTTAGTGTAAGAGCAGTTGGAGAGGACCGGCTGACATTTCAGCCTGTTTTGAAGGGGAAACGCCTCACCAGTTGGTAAAGATGGCGCCGAAGAACATGGCTGAGGTGTTACATTCTCCCAACCAATTGTGCAATTTTTTATATATTTTTTTATTGCGTTTTGTGAAACTTATTTTTTTTTAACTTATTGTGTACATAATGTTGCTGCTCCGTCGTCTCTTATGACCCGAAAATAACTTTGCAACGTCAGAAAAGCGATTCCTCACCTCGGACTGGAAGAAACGTTTTCCTTTAACGAGTCGGACAAAAAAGGAAATCAGATCCAAGGCTTTTGCATGAAGAAAAGATGCCGTAAAAGGGGCCGCAGATCGGGCATCCTTCTGAGAATCCGGAGGCGAGTAAGGGAAACTCCCACTGCCTTCCATCCTTCTGAGAATCCGGAGGCGAGTAAGGTAAACTCCCACTGCTCTCCGTTTTTTCTAGCAACGTGCAATCATTGGAAAATAATATTGATGACCTTACGAATAAGATTATCCAACGGCACATTAAACACTGTAACATCTTATGTTTCACCGAGACGTGTCTGAACGACGATACAGACAATATAGAACTAGCGGGATTTTCCATGCACCGGCAGAACAGAGACACTACCTCTATTAAGACGAGGGGTGGGGGTGTGTGTCTATTTGTCAATAACAGCTGTCTAATATTAATAGAAGTCTCAAGGTGTTGCTCACCTGACATAGAGTAGCTTATGATAAGCTGCAGACCATACTATCTACCAAGAAAGTTCTCATCAGAATGAAGCTGACTGCTCTCAACCAACTCTTTATGAGGCCATATGCAGAAACAGACACTAGTCTATCTCCTGTTTCTGTAGTGAGACAGCTTGATGTACCAGGACACCCCCTGGACAGGACACTAGTCTATCTCCTGTTACTGTAGTGAGGCAGCTTGATGTACAGGACACACCCTGGACAGGACACTAGTCTATCTCCTGTTACTGTAGTGAGACAGCTTGATATACAGGACACCCCCTGGACAGGACACTAGTCTGTCTCCTGTTTCTGTAGTGAGGCAGCTTGTTGTACAGGACACCCCCTGGACAGGACACTAGTCTATCTCCTGTTACTGTAGCATGAGGCAGCTTGATGTACAGGACACCCCCTGGACAGGACACTAGTTTATCTCCTGTTTCTGTAGTGAGACAGCTTGATGTACAGGACACCCCCTGGACAGGACACTAGTCCATCTCCTGTTTCTGTAGTGAGACAGCTTGATGTACAGTACACCCCCTGGACAGGACACTAGTCTATCTCCTGTTTCTGTAGTGAGACAGCTTGATGTAGCAGTACACCCTCTGGACAGGATGCAGGGCCTTACCCCCAGTCTATCTCAATGCTGAGTGCCAAACGGAGACTAAATCGGGTCCCATTTTTTGTATTTGGTACACTCTTAGGAAAAAAAGGGTGCTATCTAGAACCTAAAAGGATTCTTTGGCTGTCCCCATCAGAGAACCCTTTGAAGAACCCTTTCGGTTCCAGGTAGAACCATATTGGGTTCCATGTAGAACCCCTGTCCCCAGAGAGTTCGACATGGAACCCAAAAGAGTTCTTCTACCTGGAACCCAAAATGGTTCTACCTGGAACCAAAAAGGGTTCTCCTATGGGGGATGGTCAAAGAACCCTTTTGGAATCCGTTTTTTCTAAGAGTGTTTGACTCTCAACCTTCCAATCAATCTGAGGTTTGAACTCTCAACCTTCCAATCAATCTGAGGTTTGAACTCTCAACCTTCCAATCAATCTGAGGTTTGAACTCTCAACCTTCCAATCAATCTGAGGTTTGAACTCTCAACCTTCCAATCAATCTGAGGTTTGAACTCTCAACCTTCCAATCAATCTAAGGTTTGAACTCTCAACCTTCCAATCAAACTGAGGTTTGAACTCTCAACCTTCCAATCAATCTGAGGTTTGAACTCTCAACCTTCCAATCAATCTGAGGTTTGAACTCTCAACCTTCCAATCAAACTGAGGTTTGAACTCTCAACCTTCCAATCAATCTGAGGTTTGAACTCTCAACCTTCCAATCAATCTGAGGTTTGAACTCTCAACCTTCCAATCAAACTGAGGTTTGAACTCTCAACCTTCCAATCAAACTGAGGTTTGAACTCTCAACCTTCCAATCAAACTGAGGTTTGAACTCTCAACCTTCCAATCAAACTGAGGTTTGAACTCTCAACCTTCCAATCAAACTGAGGTTTGAAATCTCAACCTTCCAATCAAACTGAGGTTTGAAATCTCAACCTTCCAATCAAACTGAGGTTTGAACTCTCAACCTTCCAATCAAACTGAGGGTTGAACTCTCAACCTTCCAATCAATCTGAGGTTTGAACTCTCAACCTTCCAATCAAACTGAGGTTTGAAATCTCAACCTTCCAATCAAACTGAGGTTTGAAATCTCAACCAATCAAACTGAGGTTTGAAATCTCAACCTTCCAATCAAACTGAGGTTTGAAATCTCAACCTTCCAATCAAACTGAGGGTTGAACTCACAACCTTCCAATCAATCTGAGGTTTGAACTCTCAACCTTCCAATCAAACTGAGGTTTGAACTCTCAACCTTCCAATCAAACTGAGGTTTGAACTCTCAACCTTCCAATCAAACTGAGGTTTGAAATCTCAACCTTCCAATCTCAGTGCAACCATTCTAACTACAAGACCAGTGAGTTGGAGAAGTGACGAAGAAGTGTGATCGGTATTTGATGTGTACCTGCTTCACTCATGAACTTCTCCATGACGTCAGGTGAACAGTCTTTACAGGTCTTCACCGCCACGCTTAGCCTCTCCCCATTCTGGTTCAGAAACAGTCACACACACACACACACACACACACACACACACACACACACACACACACACACACACACACACACACACACACACACACACACACACACACACACACACACACACACACACACACACACATTAGTGAGATAAATATTTTGTCTAGTTAGGAACATTTGAGGTGTTATAACTGACTGTACGAGTAGGGTGTCGGGAGATATACTTGCCGATTTTTTGTACATTCCTTCATAGACCTCCCCGAAAAACCCCTCGCCAAGGATCCGTCCCAGAACAATGTCATGTCTGTCAATTCCATACTTCACCACTGGAACCAAGTATACAACAACACAATGAGTAGCTGCCATGGAATTAGACTATAGAAAATGTAATACAGAACACAGAACATAGAGTACAGAACATAGAATACAGAGCATAGAACCTAGAGTATAAAACCTAGAGTTATAGAACATATAACATAGAACCTAGAGTAAAGAGGATAGAATACAGAACATAGAGAACAGAACATAAAATATAGAACCTAGAATATAGAACCTAGAGTATAGAAAATAGATCAGAAAATATAGAACAGAGTATAGAACATAGAGTATAGAGAACATAGAGTAAAAAACCTAGAGTTACAGAGTATAGAACAGAATACAGAACACAGAAAACAGAACACAGAATATAGAGCATAGCATAGAGAATATAGAACATAATGTAGAGAACGTAGAGTATAGCACATAGAACATAGAGTATGGAACATAGAGCACATACAGTTGAAGTTGGAAGTTCACATACACCTTAGCCAAATACAATTAAACACAGTTTTTCCACAATTCCTGACATTTAATCCTAGTACAAAATCCCTGTTTTAGGTCAGTTAGAATCACCACTTGATTTTAAGAATGCGAAATGTCAGAATAATAGTAGAGAGAATGATTTATTTCAGCTTTTGTTTCTTTCATCACATTCCCAGTGGGTCAGAAGTTTACATACACTCAATTAGTATTTGGTAGCATTGCCTTTAAATTGTTTAACTTGGGTCAAACGTTTCAGGTAGCCTTCCACAAGCTACCCACATTACGTTGGGTGAATTTTGGCCCATTCCCCCTGACAGAGCTGGTGTAACTAAGTCAGGTTTGTAGGCCTCCTTGCTCACACATGCTTTTTCAGTTCTGCCCACAAATGTTCTATAGGATTGAGGTCAGGGCTTTGTGATGGCCACTCCAATACCTTGACTTTGTTGTCCTTAAGCCATTTTGCCTCAACTTTGGAAGTACGCTTGGGGTCCTTGTCCATTTGGAAGACCCATTTGCAACCAGGCTTTAACTTCTTGGCTAATGTCTTTGGATGTTGCTTCAATAAGTCCACATAATTTTCCGTCCTCTTGATGCCATCTATTTTGTGAAGTGCACCAGTCCCTCCTGCAGCAAAGCACCCCCAGAACATGATGCTGCCACCCCCGTGCTTCATGGTTGGGATGGTGTTCTTCGGCTTGCAAGCCTCCGCCTTTTTCCTCCAAACATAACGATGGTCATTATGGCCAAACAGTTCTATTTGTGTTTCATCAGACCAAAGAACATTTCTCCAAAAAGTACGATCTTTGTCCCCATGTGCAGTTGCAAACCGTAGTCTGGCTTTTTTATGGAGGTTTTGAAGCAGTGGCTTCTTCCTTGCTGAGCGACCTTTCAGGTTATGTCGATGTAAGACTCGTTTTACTGTGGATATATTTATACTTTTGTTCCCGTTTCCTCCAGCATCTTCACAAGGTCCTTTGCTGTTGTTCTGGGATTGTTTTGCACGTTTGCAGCAAAGTATGTTCATCTCTAGGAGACAGAACTTGTCTCCTTCCTGAGCGGTATGACGGCTGCGTGGTCCCATGGTGTTTATACTTGCGTACTGTTGTTTGTATAGATGAACGTGGTACCTTCAGGCATTTGGGAATTGCTCCCAAGGATGAACCAGATTTGTGGAGCTCTACAATTTATTTTCAGAGGTCTTGGCTGATTTCCTTAGATTTTCCCATGATGTCAAACAAAGAGGCACTGAGTTTGAAAGTAGGCCTTGAAATACATCCACAGGTACACCTCCAATTGACTCAAATTATGTCAATTAGCCTATCAGAAGCTTCTAAAACCATGACATCATTGTCTGGAATTTTCCAAGCTGTTTAAAGGCACAGTCAACTTAGTGCATGTAAACTTCTGACCAACTGGAATTGTGATACAGTGAATTATTAGTGAAATAATCTGTCTGTAAACAATTGTTGGAAAAATGACTTGTGTCAAGCACAAAGTAGATGTCCTAACCAACTTGCCAAAACTATACTTTGTTAACAAGAAATGTGTGGAGTGGTTGAAAAACGTTTTTTCATGACTCCAACCTAAGTGTCTGTAAACTTCCAACTTCAACTGTAGAATATAGAGTATAGAACATAGAGTATAGAATATAGAGTTTATAACATAGAGTATAGAACATAGAGTATAGAACATAGAGTATATAACATAGAGTATAGAATATAGAGTACAGATAACGTAGAGTATAGAGCATAGAGTAAAGAGAACATAGAGTATAGATAACGTAGAGCATAGAGTAAAGAGAACATAGAGTATAGAACATAGAGTATAGAACATAGAGTATAGAATATAGAGTTTATAACATAGAGTATAGAACATAGAGTATAGAACATAGAGTATAGAACATAGAATACAGAACATAGAGTATAGAACATAGAGTATAGAATATAGAGTTTAGAACATAGAGTATAGAACATAGAGTATAGAACATAGAATACAGAACATAGAGTATAGAACATAGAGTATAGAACATAAAGTATAGAACATAGAGTATAGAACACAGAGTATAGAACATAGAGTATAGAACATAGAATACAGAACATAGAGTATAGAACATAGAGTATAGAATATAGAGTTTAGAACATAGAGTATAGAACATAGAATACAGAACATAGAGTATAGAACATAGAGTATAGAACATAAAGTATATAACATAGAGTATAGAACACAGAGTATAGAACACAGAGTATAGAACATAGAGTATAGAACATAGAGTATAGAACATAAAGTATAGAACATAGAGTATAGAACATAGAGTATAGAACATAGAGTATCGACAGTAAAAGTCTACATCAGGCTCCTTAGATACTATGCTATAAGTGTCTTCCATCCTGATAAAGAGTACAGAGTCTCGACTTACCAGACTTTGGTCGTTCGTCAATCTCAGCGTAGATGTCAGATCCTGAACGATGGACAATATTTGATGATGTCAGTTTGTGTTAAAAACAGATGGGTCAACTTGAAAACATACAGTGTAGCCCTGCCCCTACAGTACTAGTTTTCAAACAATTCAAAACAGTCACTGTAATGCACAAACGATTCATAATATTAGTAAAACAAAGATGAAGTCAGTCGTAGTAGATGAAAACTCACCCATGCTATATCTGAAGGAGTCCGTGTTCTCCGTTTGACTACAGGGTGGGAGGAGAGACAGCCAGAGGAGGAGAGGAGAGGATCATCAATCCTGGGTTTGAGGTAGCTCCTCAATACACCAGGCACACTGTTACAGTAACATTGCCTGTCTCTGTTATACATCTATCTGACAGCACCATGTCTAGTAACACTGCCTGTCTCTGACAGCATCATGTCCAGTAACACTGCCAGTCTCTGACAGCATCATGTCTAGTAACACTGCCTGTCTCTGTGATACATCCATATGACAGCATCATGTCCAGTAACACTGCCTGTCTCTATGATACATCTATCTGACAGCATCATGTCTAGTAACACTGCCTGTCTCTGTGATACATCTATCTGACAGCATCATGTCCAGTAACACTGCCTGTCTCTGTGATACATCTATCTGACAGCATCATGTCTAGTAACACTGCCTGTCTCTGTGATGCATCTATCTGACAGCATCATGTCTAGTAACACTGCCTGTCTCTGTGATACATCTATCTGACAGCATCATGTCTAGTAACACTGCCTGTCTCTATGATACATCTATCTGACAGCATCATGTCCATTAACACTGCCTGTCTCTATGATACATCTATCTGACAGCATCATGTCAAGTAACACTGCCTGTCTCTGTGATACATCTATCTGACAGCATCATGTCCAGTAACACTGCCTGTCTCTGTGATACATCTATCTGACAGCATCTTGTCCAGTAAAACTGCCTGTCTCTGACAGCATCATGTCCAGTAACACTGCCTGTCTCTGACAGCATCATGTCTAGTAACACTGTCTGTCTCTGTGATACATCTATCTGACAACATCATGTCTAGTAACACTGCCTGTCTCTGTGATACATCTATCTGACAGCATCATGTCTAGTAACACTGCCTGTCTCTGTGATACATCTATCTGACAGCATCATGTCCAGTAACACTGCCTGTCTCTGTGATACATCTATCTGACAGCATCATGTCTAGTAACACTGCCTGTCTCTGTGATACATCTATCTGACAGCATCATGTCTAGTAACACTGCCTGTCTCTATGATACATCTATCTGACAGCATCATGTCCATTAACACTGCCTGTCTCTATGATACATCTATCTGACAGCATCATGTCAAGTAACACTGCCTGTCTCTGTGATACATCTATCTGACAGCATCATGTCCAGTAACACTGCCTGTCTCTGTGATACATCTATCTGACAGCATCTTGTCCAGTAAAACTGCCTGTCTCTGACAGCATCATGTCCAGTAACACTGCCTGTCTCTGACAGCATCATGTCTAGTAACACTGCCTGTCTCTGTGATACATCTATCTGACAACATCATGTCTAGTAACACTGCCTGTCTCTGTGATACATCTATCTGACAGCATCATGTCTAGTAACACTGCCTGTCTCTATGATACATCTATCTGACAGCATCATGTCCAGTAACACTGCCTGTCTCTGTGATACATCTATCTGACAGCATCATGTCTAGTAACACTGCCTGTCTCTGTGATACATCTATCTGACAGCATCATGTCTAGTAACACTGCCTGTCTCTATGATACATCTATCTGACAGCATCATGTCCATTAACACTGCCTGTCTCTATGATACATCTATCTGACAGCATCATGTCAAGTAACACTGCCTGTCTCTATTATACATCTATCTGACAGCATCATGTCAAGTAACACTGTCTGTCTCTGTGATACATCTATCTGACAGCATCTTGTCCAGTAAAACTGCCTGTCTCTGACAGCATCATGTCCAGTAACACTGCCTGTCTCTGACAGCATCATGTCCAGTAACACTGCCTGTCTCTGACAGCATCATGTCCAGTAACACTGCCTGTCTCTGACAGCATCATGTCCAGTAACACTGCCTGTCTATCTGACAGCATCATGTCCAGTAACACTGCCTGTCTCTGACAGCATCATGTCCAGTAACACTGCCTGTCTCTGACAGCATCATGTCCAGTAACACTGCCTGTCTCTGACAGCATCATGTCCAGTAACACTGCCTGTCTCTGACAGCATCATGTCCAGTAACACTGCCTGTCTCTGACAGCATCATGTCCAGTAACACTGCCTGTCTATCTGACAGCATCATGTCCAGTAACACTGCCTGTCTCTGACAGCATCATGTCCAGTAACACTGCCTGTCTCTGACAGCATCATGTCCAGTAACACTGCCTGTCTCTGACAGCATCATGTCCAGTAACACTGCCTGTCTCTGTGATACATCCCATGTTTCAACAAGTACTAAATATTCCTGTTTTGTTTCAGCAAAATGACTTGTTATGGAAATTACATAAAAGAAGAGGACTGGCCACCCCACATAGCCTGGTTCCTCTCTAGGTTTCTTCCTAGGTTTTGGCCTTTCTAGGGAGTTTTTGCATTGCACCTGCATTGCTTGCTGTTAGGGGTTTTAGGCTGGGTTTCTGTACAGCACTTTGAGATATCAGCTGATGTACGAAGGGCTATATAAATACATTTGATTTGATTTGAAGCCCAAAATATTAAGCCTTGTTCAAGAGAAAGTGAATCCACTCACTTCGTGGGAAGGTCTGGCAGGGAACTTCGTAAATTGGCATCTGTGGGGTCACATAAGAAGTCACATTGGTTCAGTAGACTTACGAGGGATGAGAAAATCGAATTAGACCGTTGTGATGCACTCTTTCAGTGTATCCCCCTTAGTGTTTCTCCTACCATAAAATTCACAGGGCCGGGACTACCTGATCCCCCTTACCTTTGTTTGGTCTAGCGATGAACGACTCGTCAGTGGCGTGCTCAGAGCGACAGTAACCGTCAATAAGGTCCACCATATTTTCTGCCATCGCAAACTTAGTCACGTTGATAGACAGAGGCTGACGAAGAAGATACCAACCATTCACGTTAATGACAATAACTGCAATTACAATCACATTACAAACACTATACAAAGATTATAATGTCATAGGGGTGATAGACTGATAGGCTTTCAGGGCAAAATATTTATTTAAGATGCAGGCTTTTAACTCAACGATCACATCAATCAAAATGTTTTGTAAAAACAAAGACTTATGGACACAGCTCTCTAGTCAGAATTCAGAGCCTGTATTCATAATTTCTCTAGTTAGAATTCAGAGCCTGTATTCATAATGTCTCTAGTTAGAATTCAGAGCCTGCATTCATTATGTCTCTAGTTAGAATTCAGAGCTTGTATTCATTGTGTCTCTAGTCAGAATTCAGAGCCTGTATTCATTATGTCTCTAGTCAGAATTCAGAGCCTGTATTCATTATGTCTCTAGTCAGAATTCAGAGCCTGTATTCATTATGTCTCTAGTCAGAATTCAGAGCCTGTATTCATTATGTCTCTAGTCAGAATTCAGAGCCTGTATTCATAATGTCTCAGAATAGTTGTGCTGATCTAGGATCAGGTTCCCCCCTGTCCATACAACCTTTTTCATTGTGATCTAGGATCAGGTTCCCCCCTGTCCATATAACCTTATTCATCTAAAAGGCAACACTGTTCCTATATCAGCAGTCCTACTCCGAGTCTCTTTGTGAATGTTGGCCCAGGCCTCACTACCTTGTTTTACGTGACTGACTCGGTCCATGTTCTGATTGAGCAAATTAAATTAATTAATTATAATTAATAAAATTAAACTAACACACGTTTTCTTTATCTATTTTAATGTGTACCTGTCTGGCTCCGTCTATGTCCAGGTTGAGGAGGGCTTTGCCGTCACTCTGAGATGAACACTTGATGCTCTTGATCTGTTTGAAATCCGCTAGACACACAGGCTGGTGGGGATAAGAGAGACACAATTAAATGATACACTTATCAGCCACAGGTGTAGGGTAAAGGTTGACACGGGAACAGGACTCCCGGGGACAGGACTCCCGGGCGACAGGACTACCGGGGACAGGATTCCCGGGCGACAGGACTACCGGGGACAGGACTCCCGGTGGACAGGACTCCCGGGGACAGGACTCCCGGGGACAGGACTCCAGAGTGGCGCAGCAAACTAAGGCACTGCATTGCAGTGCTAGAGGTGGCCCTACAGACACTAGTTCGATCCCGGGCTGTATCACCAGCTGTGATCAGGAGTCCCATAGGGCGGAGCACAATTGGCCCAGCGTCGTCCGGGTTAAGGGAAGGTTTGGCCGGTGGGACCTACTAGGCTCATTGCGCTCTAGCGATGCCTTGTGGTGCAGAGCCTGCAGGCTGACCTCGTCAGTCAGTCGAACAGTGTTTCCTCCGACACATTGGTGCGTTTGGCTTCCAGGTTATTAAGCGTGCGGATGTTAAAGAAGAGTGGTTTGGCGGGTCATGTTTCGGAGGACGCACGACTCAACCTTTGCCTCCAGAGACCATTGAGGAGTTGCAGTGATGAGACAATTATGAAATTGGGGAGAAAAAGGGTGGTGAAATAAATAAATCAACTATTGGGGGTCCTGTGGGATTCTGGTTCTAGGGATCAAGTTTGGGACAGGACAGAATGGACAGTACAGGACTAGTTATAAACATAGTTTTTTTGTGTGTTTTTGGGGGTGAATATGTAATGTGTAGAAGATTTTATTTAAAAACTGAATAGGCCTAATATAGTTTACTTAATATTAATAAATTAGTTCATGTAATTTCACCCCTCCTCTTCCATCAGCTCACTCTCACGCCTCGCTCCAGTTACAGCCATGTCCACAGCGCAATCACTACTTTACCTCAGATGCCAACGTACAGTCAGTGAATGAATGAATCCTTCAAGAGATGAATTGAGTTCAACCGACTCTGGGTAAGTGGAAGGGTTGTCTTCATTGCCAAACTCTGATAATGTGGTTGTTATCAGCTGTGTGCAGGGCAGGATACTGTCTGGTGAGCGCCGAACAGTAGCCAAACAGAGCAGTTGCTATGGCGAGATTATTTTTTGCATTTGTGATTTCTGTGTATAAAATTAGCACGGGACGGGGAGTAATTTCACAGGGACAGAACAGGAAAGTTCAGTCGTTATAGAACAGTTGCCGAAACAGGACAGTACGGGAAAAGATTTGACAGGACAAGACAGGACAGGAATGGGTTTTCACTCCCGTGTCAACCTCTACACTTTTAGACAAAAAAAGGTTTCCTAAAGGGTTCTTCGGCTGTCCCCGTAGGAGAACCCTTTTTGGTTCCAGGTAGAACTCTTTTGGGTTCCATGTAGAACCCTCTGTGGAAAGGGTATTACATGGAACTCAAAAGGGTTCTACCTGGAATCAAAAGAGTTCTACAGAAGGGTTCTTCAAAGGGTTCTCCTATGGGGATAGCTGAAGAGCAGTTTTGGTTCTAGTTAGCACCTTTTTTCTAAGAGTGTAGTGCAGGGTGAAGTCACATTTACATTTTAAGTAATTTAGCAGACGCTCTTATCCAGAGCGACTTACAATTAGTGCATTCCTCTTCAGCTAGGTGAGACATATCACAATAGTAGCAAGTACATTTCCCCCACAATGCTCAGTAGACGCTGACCTTGGTTCAGTTTAGCATTTTCCATACTAATGGTTAATCTATCACTCGGGGGAAACTTCACCCCGGACCCCTCACAGGCTGGGGATGGGGCATGAAGAACAGGAGAATATCGGCCAGAAATCATTCACGACAATGCAATGCAAATGAACAAATAGCAAGATATATAGCATCCTGCTTACCGCTGAGTCTTTATGGCTGGGTTGGTGAATGCCCTGCATGCTTACCGCTGAGTCTATATGGGTGGGTTGGTGAATGCCCTGCATGCTTACCGCTGAGTCTATATGGCTGGGTTGGTGAATGCCCTGCATGCTTACCGCTGAGTCTATATGGGTGGGTTGGTGAATGCCCTGCATGCTTACCGCTGAGTCTGTATGGGTGGGTTGGTGAATGCCCTGCATGCTTACCGCTGAGTCTTTATGGGTGGGTTGGTGAATGCCCTGCATGCTTACCGCTGAGTCTATATGGGTGGGTTGGTGAATGCCCTGCATGCTTACCGCTGAGTCTTTATGGGTGCGTTGGCGAATGCCCCTGGCTCCAATCACCAGCTCTACTGACAGACTCCAACCTTGCTGTGGACAAACAGTGTGGTTGCAACATAACTTTCATGTCTTGACAAACTTCAGACTCATACAATATTTTCTGTGAAGTGAGCCGTGAGAAAAGGAAAACCCAGAGCATGTCTAATTGTAGATTATTTTATCATTTGTGGTGCAGTGATCCAAAAGTATGATCAGGAAAATGAGATGATAGGTTTTTAATGCGTACTGACAGTACCTCACTCAGGTATTTACTGCGTACTGACAGGACCTCACTCAAGTATTTACTGTGTACTGACAGGACCTCACTAAGGTATTTACTGCGTACTGACAGGACCTCACTCAGGTATTTACTGTGTACTGACAGGACCTCACTCAGGTATTTACTGCGTACTGACAGGACCTCACTCAGGTATTTACTGTGTACTGACAGGACCTCATACTGACAGGACCTCACTCAGATATTTACTGTGTCCTGACAGGACCTCACTCAGATATTTACTGTGCCCTGACAGGACCTCACTCAGGTATTTACTGTGTACTGACAGGACCTCACTCAGGTATTTACTGTGTACCGACTGCAAATACCTGAGTGCGGCCCTTCCTAATTGTATTGTTTGTAACGCCAACAGCAACACGAACCACCAGTTCGCAGGGGTAGACCTCCTCGTCAACGTTGATGAATTCCGTGAGCGTTTTGAAGAAGCGAACCATACACTCCTCCTCCTTCAGAGTAGCGTACTGCTGGAAGGTCTGGGTGATCAGCTTCCGAAGAGGACGAGACTGGGACAGAACATCACAACATTAGACAACATTTTCATAACCCTATTTGATGTCAAATAGTAAACAGCGCGGTAAACGACACTGCCAGCATAGAAATGATCAGAAATTAACAGAAATTATCAGAAATTAACAGAAATTAACAGAAATTCTCTTTGCTGACATAATAGTTACAGCTAGGCTCATTATTAAAAATGTTGTAGAAACTTCCAATAATATGTTGAACGATCATGTGGAAATCAAAATTTATAAATGTACCTTCATGCGGTCAATGAGCTCCTGTGGGAAGAACAGGTTCAGCCCCACGTCCTTCCTTCATTGGTCAAAATAAATCACATTCAGAGAGACCAGTTAGAATAAAACCAACCAATCAAACCAACCAATCAAACCAACGTGATATAAATGTTAGGTAAAAAACCAACCAATCAAACCAATGTGATAGAAAAGTTAGGTAAAAAACCAACCAATCAAACCAACGTGATAGAAAAGTTAGGTAAAAAATCAACCAATCAAACCAACATGATAGAAAAGGTAGGTAAAAAACCAACCAATCAAACCAACGTGATAGAAAAGTTAGGTAAAAAACCAACCAATCAAACCAACGTGATAGAAAAGTTAGGTAAAAAACCAACCAATCAAACCAACGTGATAGAAAAGTTAGGTAAAAAACCAACCAATCAAACCAACGTGATAGAAAAGTTAGGTAAAAAACCAACCAATCAAACCAATGTGATAGAAAAGTTAGGTAAAAAACCAACCAATCAAACCAACGTGATAGAAAAGTTAGGTAAAAAACCAACCAATCAAACCAATGTGATAGAAAAGTTAGGTAAAAAACCAACCAATCAAACCAACGTGACAGAAAAGTTAGGTAAAAAACCAACCAATCAAACCAATGTGATAGAAAAGTTAGGTAATAAACCAACCAATCAAACCAACGTGACAGAAAAGTTAGGTAAAAAACCAACCAATCAAACCAACGTGATAGAAAAGTTAGGTAAAAAACCAACCAATCAAACCAATGTGATAAAAAAGTTAGGTAATAAACCAACCAATCAAACCAACGTGATAGAAAAGTTAGGTAAAAAACCAACCAATCAAACCAACGTGATAGAAAAGTTAGGTAAAAAACCAACCAATCAAACCAACGTGATAGAAAAGTTAGGTAAAAAACCAACCAATCAAACCAATGTGATAGAAAAGTTAGGTAAAAAACCAACCAATCAAACCAACGTGATAGAAAAGTTAGGTAAAAAACCAACCAATCAAACCAATGTGATAGAAAAGTTAGGTAAAAAACCAACCAATCAAACCAACGTGACAGAAAAGTTAGGTAAAAAACCAACCAATCAAACCAACGTGATAGAAAAGTTAGGTAAAAAACCAACCAATCAAACCAATGTGATAGAAAAGTTAGGTAAAAAACCAACCAATCAAACCAACGTGATAGAAAAGTTAGGTAAAAAACCAACCAATCAAACCAATGTGATAGAAAAGTTAGGTAATAAACCAACCAATCAAACCAACGTGACAGAAAAGTTAGGTAAAAAACCAACCAATCAAACCAACGTGATAGAAAAGTTAGGTAAAAAACCAACCAATCAAACCAATGTGATAAAAAAGTTAGGTAATAAACCAACCAATCAAACCAACGTGATAGAAAAGTTAGGTAAAAAACCAACCAATCAAACCAACGTGATAGAAAAGTTAGGTAAAAAACCAACCAATCAAACCAACGTGATAGAAAAGTTAGGTAAAAAACCAACCAATCAAACCAACGTGATAGAAAAGTTAGGTAAAAAACCAACCAATCAAACCAATGTGATAGAAAAGTTAGGTAAAAAACCAACCAATCAAACCAACGTGACAGAAAAGTTAGGTAAAAAACCAACCAATCAAACCAATGTGATAGAAAAGTTAGGTAATAAACCAACCAATCAAACCAACGTGACAGAAAAGTTAGGTAAAAAAACCAACCAATCAAACCAACGTGATAGAAAAGTTAGGTAAAAAAACAACCAATCAAACCAATGTGATAAAAAAGTTAGGTAATAAACCAACCAATCAAACCAACGTGACAGAAAAGTTAGGTAAAAAACAAACCAATCAAACCAACGTGATAGAAAAGTTAGGTAAAAAACCAACCAATCAAACCAATGTGATAGAAAAGTTAGGTAATAAACCAACCAATCAAACCAACGTGATAGAAAAGGTAGGTAAAAAACCAACCAATCAAACCAACGTGATAGAAAAGTTAGGTAAAAAACCAACCAATCAAACCAACGTGACAAAAAAGTTAGGTAAAAAACCAACCAATCAAACCAATGTGATAGAAAAGTTAGGTAATAAACCAACCAATCAAACCAACGTGACAGAAAAGTTAGGTAAAAAACCAACCAATCAAACCAACGTGATAGAAAAGTTAGGTAAAAAACCAACCAATCAAACCAATGTGATAGAAAAGTTAGGTAATAAACCAACCAATCAAACCAATGTGATAGAAAAGTTAGGTAAAAAATCAACCAATCAAACCAACGTGATAGAAAAGTTAGGTAATAAACCAACCAATCAAACCAACGTGATAGAAAAGTTAGGTAAAAAACCAACCAATCAAACCAATGTGATAGAAAAGGCAGGTAAAAAACCAACCAATCAAACCAACGTGATAGAAAAGGTAGGTAAAAAACCAACCAATCAAACCAACGTGATAGAAAAGGCAGGTAAAAAACCAACCAATCAAACCAACGTGATAGAAAAGTTAGGTAAAAAAACCAACCAATCAAACCAACGTGATAGAAAAGGTAGGTAAAAAAATCAACCAATCAAACCAACGTGATAGAAAAGGCAGGTAAAAAACCAACCAATCAAACCAACGTGATAGAAATGTTAGGTAAAAAAATCAACCAATCAAACCAACGTGATAGAAAAGTTAGGTAAAAAATCAACCAATCAAACCAACGTGATAGAAAAGTTAGGTAAAAAAACCAACCAATCAAACCAACGTGATAGAAAAGGTAGGTAAAAAACCAACCAATCAAACCAACGTGATAGAAAAGTTAGGTAATAAACCAACCAATCAAACCAACGTGATAGAAAAGTTAGGTAAAAAAACCAACCAATCAAACCAACGTGATAGAAAAGGCAGGTAAAAAACCAACCAATCAAACCAACGTGATAGAAAAGTTAGGTAAAAAAACCAACCAATCAAACCAACGTGATAGAAAAGGCAGGTAAAAAACCAACCAATCAAACCAACGTGATAGAAAAGGTAGGTAAAAAACCAACCAATCAAACCAACGTGATAGAAAAGTTAGGTAAAAAAACAACCAATCAAACCAACGTGACAGAAAAGTTAGGTAAAAAAACCAACCAATCAAACCAACGTGATAGAAAAGTTAGGTAAAAAAACCAACCAATCAAACCAACGTGATAGAAAAGGCAGGTAAAAAACCAACCAATCAAACCAACGTGATAGAAAAGGTAGGTAAAAAACCAACCAATCAAACCAACGTGATAGAAAAGTTAGGTAAAAAAACCAACCAATCAAACCAACGTGATAGAAAAGTTAGGTAATAAACCAACCAATCAAACCAACGTGATAGAAAAGGTAGGTAAAAAACCAACCAATCAAACCAACGTGATAGAAAAGGCAGGTAAAAAAACAACCAATCAAACCAACGTGATAGAAAAGGCAGGTAAAAAACCAACCAATCAAACCAACGTGATAGAAAAGTTAGGTAAAAAAACCAACCAATCAAACCAACGTGATAGAAAAGGCAGGTAAAAAACCAACCAATCAAACCAACGTGATAGAAAAGGTAGGTAAAAAACCTACCAATCAAACCAACGTGATAGAAAAGTTAGGTAAAAAAACAACCAATCAAACCAACGTGATAGAAAAGTTAGGTAATAAACCAACCAATCAAACCAACGTGATAGAAAAGGTAGGTAAAAAACCAACCAATCAAACCAACGTGATAGAAAAGGCAGGTAAAAAACCAACCAATCAAACCAACGTGATAGAAAAGGTAGGCAAAAAACCAACCAATCAAACCAACGTGATAGAAAAGTTAGGTAAAATATCAACCAATCAAACCAATGTGATAGAAAAGTTAGGTAAAAAAACAACCAATCAAACCAACGTGATAGAAAAGGTAGGTAAAAAACCAACCAATCAAACCAACGTGATAGAAAAGTTAGGTAAAAAAACCAACCAATCAAACCAACGTGACAGAAAAGTTAGGTAAAAAAACAACCAATCAAACCAACGTGATAGAAAAGGTAGGTAAATGAAGGTTGCTACCAACAAACGTATAAATGTAAGTACTTACTCTAGTAACTCAAAGTTGGACTTCTTCTCCAAACCTTTAGCGTTCATGTCTTTATAAAACCTCCTGAGGACCAAGCAGAAAAACACCGTTTTATTTTTAACCGACTCAGTGATGTTTCCCGGCTTTTAAATGATTCATATATTTTTAAAGATCCTATTAAAATGTTCTGTATGGTGGAGGAAAAGCTTATAAGCGTTTCACTGTAATCGTTTACACCCATTGTATTCTGTCATGTGACAAATAAACGTGAATTTGAATTGATTTGGAACAACGTGACATACAAGGCTCTACTACGGACAAACCCACTGTGACGTGGATGACGTCTACACATTAACAAGAGGATACATAAGGAAACTCACCTGATCTCCAGACAGCCCAGCTGCAGGGCCATCCCATCACTGACCTTACTGGCATGGTACTGCATGTAGTCACTACGCACCTAACACAGACCCAAGATGGCATAGAGAGACCACATGTACTGTTGTTAACGGGTTAGAGTTAGTTACGCTGCATTTCATCTTTGACCTTACTGGCATGGTACTGCATGTAATCAGCACGCACCTAACACAGGCAATATCGAGAGAACACGTTCATTGTTATCTACATGTAGTCACTATACACCTAACACAGGCAATATCGAGAGAACATGTTCATTGTTATCTACATGTAGTCACTATACACCTAACACAGGAAATATCGAGAGAACATGTTCATTGTTATCTACATGTAGTCACTATACACCTAACACAGGCAATATCGAGAGAACACGTAATTAACTGTTGAAGTCACTCAGCCTGGTCTCATAGTCTAGACGTAGTATAGTACATGTAAATCCGGGACACTCAAATTAGTATGGTATGTTATGTTTGCTGTTAATATATAAAGACAGATGGTTACTTAAGGCTTAAACCAAAGTAGGGTGGTTGGTTGGGTTAGATGGGTGGGCGTATAACGTGAACGTCTAGCAACCCAAAAGGTCCCATCAGGGACAACTTTATATAATTAGCAATTTTTCAACTACTTACTACTTTCTAGCTACTTTGCAACCACTTAGCATGTCAGCTAACCCTTCCCCTAACTATAACCTTAACCTTTCAATCTAACTCCTTAACTTAGGAGTTAGATTAAACCTAGCTAAACCTAGCTAATGTTAGCCAGCTAGCTAACATTAGCCACCTAGCTAAAATTCATAACATATCCATTTTTGCTAATTCTTTAACATATAATAGAAAGTGTAAGTTGTAACGTATCATATGAAATGGGTGACGGACATTCACAAATGAAAACATACCATACGTAGCATGTAATATTAAACCGAGTGAATCGGATTTACTTACACAATGGTAAGAAGTGCTCTGAGACTAGGTTGTGTAACTATGCATCTACAGTATTACCACAAGTTCAATACAACAGACAACAGAAAACAGTGAATTATCGCAGACGACGAAGTTCTGGAAATTAGTCATGTGTTCTCTACGTAGTCAGAGTATTAATGTGTTCTCTACATAGTCAGAGTGGTAATGTGTTCTCTACATAGTCAGAGTATTAATGTGTTCTCTACATAGTCAGAGTATTAATGTGGTCTCTACATAGTCAGAGTATTAATGTGGTCTCTACATAGTCATAGTATGAATGTGTTCTCTACATAGTCAGAGTGGTAATGTGTTATCTACATAGGCAGAGTATTAATGTGGTCTCTACATAGTCGGAGTATTAATGCGTTCTCTACATAGGGTATTAATGTGTTCTCTACATAGTCAGAGTACTAATGTGTTCTCTACATAGTCAGAGTATTAATGTGTTCTCTACATAGTCAGAGTGGTAATGTGTTATCTACATAGTCAGAGTATTAATGTGTTCTCTACATAGAGTACTAATGTGTTCTCTACATAGTCAGATTATTAATGTGTTCTCTACATAGTCAGAGTGGTAATGTGTTCTCTACATAGTCAGAGTATTAATGTGTTCTCTACATAGAGTATTAATGTGTTCTCTACATAGTCAGAGTGGTAATGTGTTCTCTACATAGTCAGAGTATTAATGTGTGCTCTACATAGAGTATTAATGTGTTCTCTACATAGTCAGAGTACTAATGTGTTCTCAACATATTCAGAGTATTAATGTGTTCTCTACATAGTCAGAGTGGTAATGTGTTCTCTACATAGTCAGAGTATTAATGTGTTCTCTACATAGGGTATTAATGTGTTCTCTACATAGTCAGAGTGGTAATGTGTTCTCTACATAGTCAGAGTATTAATGTGTTCTCTACATAGAGTATTAATGTGTTCTCTACATAGTCAGAGTGGTAATGTGTTCTCTACATAGTCAGAGTATTAATGTGTTCTCTACATAGTCAGAGTGGTAATGTGTTCTCTACATAGTCAGAGTGGTAATGTGTTCTCTACATAGTCAGAGTGGTAATGTGTTCTCTACATAGTCAGAGTATTAATGTGTTCTCTACATAGTCAGAGTATTAATGGGTTCTCTACATAGTCAGAGTATTAATGTGTTCTCTACATAGAGTACTAATGTGTTCTCTACATAGTCAGATTATGAATGTGTTCTCTACATAGAGTACTAATGTGTTCTCTACATAGTCAGAATATTAATGTGTTCTCTACATAGTCAGAGTAATAATGTGTTCTCTACATAGAGTACTAACTAATGTGTTCTCTACATAGAGTACTAATGTGGTCTCTACATAGTCAGAATATTACTGTGTTCTCTACATAGTCAGAGTACTAATGTGTTCTCTACATAGAGCACTAATGTGTTCTCTACATAGAGTACTAATGTGTTCTCTACATAGAGTATTAATGTGTTCTCTACATAGAGTATTAATGTGTTCTCTACATAGTCAGAGTAGTAATGTGTTCTCTACTTAGTCAGAGTAGTAATGTGTTCTCTACATAGTCAGAGTAGTAATGTGTTCTCTACATAGTCAGAGTATTAATGTGTTCTCTACATAGAGCACTAATGTGTTCTCTACATAGTCAGAGTATTAATGTGTTCTCTACATAGAGTACTAATGTGTTCTCTATATAGAGTACTAATGTGTTCTCTACATAGTCAGAGTACTGCTTGCTGCCTACTGTACCTGTTGATAGAAATACAGCAGTGTAGTACTGTCTTCTTTAAACTTTTCCAGGAAGTTGACTGGAATGTAGCGGACTCTCAGGTCATACCTGTGGAGAGATGAAAATAACCATACTTCAGAGTAGCAGTCTTCAACTGATGAACGTACCTCTGCTTTAGAGTAGCAGTATTTAACTGATGAACGTACCCATATTTTAGACTAGGAGTCTACAACTGATGAACAATCCATATTTTAGACTAGGAGTCTACAACTGATGAGCGTACCCATATTTTAGACTAGAAGTCTACAACTGATGAACTACCCATATTTTAGACTAGGAGTCTACAACTGATGAGCGTACCCATATTTTAGACTAGGAGTCTACAACTGATGAACTACCCATATTTTAGAGTAGAAATTCTTCAACCTTTTCTTGGTCAGGGACCCGGTCCCAGGCGAACCCAAAGCACCACCCCAACACTGTATATTTTACAGTGGAGGTTGAAGCAGAAACAAACTCCTTTGTCTGCGACTCTTTCGTCTCGTGGCTCCATGAAGAAACTTCCTTTAAACTCATTTAAACAAGGCTGTCGTACATTGGTTCACTTATGCCCTGAAATAAATGTGTTCATATGAGCAGGAATATTGTATATACATTTGTTCATATGGGCAGAATATTGGAAGGCCAAACCGGAAACCCATGGTCCTCATTATACATTAGCAAAAATAAATAATTGCATGTATTGTGTTGTCATCAGGTGAATGATAAGGGCAAGGAGAAATAATTAACATACGTCTCCCCTTCTCCACCTCCTCAATCCGTGTCCCACTCCTCCTCCTCCTCCCTGTCCCACTCCTCCTCCATCCCTGTCCCACTCCTCCTCCACCCTGTCCCACTCCTCCTCTGCCACCCCTGTCCCACTCCTCCTCCTCCACCCTGTCCCACTCCTCCTCCCTGTCCCACTCCTCCTCCAGCCCTGTCCCACTCCTCCTCCAGCCCTGTCCCACTCCTCCTCCAGCCCTGTCCCACTCCTCCACTCTGTCCCACTCCTCCCCCCTGTCCCACTCCTCCTCCAGCCCTGTCCCACTCCTCCTCCAGCCCTGTCCCACTCCTCCTCCTCCACCCTGTCCCACTCCTCCTCCTCCACCCCTGTCCCACTCCTCCTCCTCCTCCCCTGTCCCACTCCTCCTCCACCCCTGTCCCACTCCTCCTCCACCCTGTCCCACTCCTCCTCCTCCTCCTCCACCCTGTCCCACTCCTCCTCCTCCACCCTGTCCCACTCCTCCACCCTGTCCCACTCCTCCTCCCTGTCCCACTCCTCCTCCAGCCCTGTCCCACTCCTCCTCCTCCACCCTGTCCCACTCCTCCTCCTCCATCCCTGTCCCACTCCTCCTCCTCCTCCACCCCTGTCCCACTCCTCCTCCATCCCTGTCCCACTCCTCCATCCACCCCGGCCCACTCCTCCATCCACCCCTGTCCCACTCGTCCTCCACCCCTGTCCCATCCCTCCACCCCTCCTCTCACCTCCACTCTGCCTCCACGTGATGACTCTCATAGCGTTGCTCCACCTCCCCCACGGTCAGGTCTGGATGGAGCCAGTGGAGCTCGTCTGACTTGAGGTGCTTCAGCAGCAGACCATAGCAGCCTTTATACTGGATGTTAGGTCCCAGTCTACCACTGGTCAGGATAGACTGGACTATAGCCTGGGGGAGAGAGACCAGTATGAAGATAGTCACAGTTATTAAAATGATACCACTGGTCAGGATAGACTGTACTATAGCCTGGAGGAGAGAGACCAGTCTGGAGACCGTCACAGTTAAAAGGATACCACTGGTCAGGATAGACTGGACTATAGCCTGGAGGAGAGAGACCAGTCTGGAGACCGTCACAGTTAAAAGGATACCACTGGTCAGGATAGACTGGACTATAGCCTGGAGGAGAGAGACCAGTCTGAAGACCGTCACAGTTAAAAGGATACCACTGGTCAGGATAGACTGGACTATAGCCTGGAGGAGAGAGACCAGTCTGGAGACCGTCACAGTTAAAAGGATACCACTGGTCAGGATAGACTGGACTATAGCCTGGAGGAGAGAGACCAGTCTGGAGACCGTCACAGTTAAAAGGATACCACTGGTCAGGATAGACTGGACTATAGCCTGGAGGAGAGAGACCAGTCTGGAGACCGTCACAGTTAAAAGGATACCACTGGTCAGGATAGACTGGACTATAGCCTGGAGGAGAGAGACCAGTCTGGAGACCGTCACAGTTAAAAGGATACCACTGGTCAGGATAGACTGGACTATAGCCTGGAGGAGAGAGACCAGTCTGAAGACCGTCACAGTTAAAAGGATACCACTGGTCAGGATAGACTGGACTATAGCCTGGAGGAGAGAGACCAGTCTGGAGACCGTCACAGTTAAAAGGATACCACTGGTCAGGACAGACTGGATGTTACAAACCCCTTTGGCATTGCAGTCTAGGGGGGGGGGGGGGATGAAAACGAGACCCGTAACATATCTCATACAAATCATAACAGTGAAAAGGAACAGTGAGAGCTAATAACATCAGACAACCCAACTTTACCGTCAAACACTGGGGTTTATTGTTCAAACACACGCTAATGAGGGGGGGAAAAGGGGCTGAGCAAGAAGGCCTACAAACCTGACTCAGTTACACCAGCTCCGGGGGGGAGGGGCTGAGCAAGGAGGCCTACAAACCTGACTCAGTTACACCAGCTCCGGGGTGGGAGGGGCTGAGCAAGGAGGCCTACAAACCTGACTCAGTTATACCAGCTCCGGGGGGGGGGGGGGAGGGGCTGAGCAAGGAGGCCTACAAACCTGACTCAGTTACACCAGCTCTGGGGGGGGAGGGCTCAGCAAGGAGGCCTACAAACCTGACTCAGTTACACCAGCTCCGGGGGGGAGGGGCTGAGCAAGGAGGCCTACAAACCTGACTCAGTTACACCAGCTCCGGGAGGGGAGGGGCTGAGCAAGGAGGCCTACAAACCTGACTCAGTTACACCAGCTCCGGGGGGAAGGGGCTGAGCAAGGAGGCCTACAAACCTGACTCAGTTACACCAGCTCCGGGGGGAGGGGCTGAGCAAGGAGGCCTACAAACCTGACCCAGTTACACCAGCTCCGGGGGGGGGAGGGGCTGAGCAAGGAGGCCTACAAACCTGACTCAGTTACACCAGCTCCGGGGGGAAGGGGCTGAGCAAGGAGGCCTACAAACCTGACTCAGTTACACCAGCTCCGGGAGGGGAGGGGCTGAGCAAGGAGGCCTACAAACCTGACTCAGTTACACCAGCTCCGGGAGGGGAGGGGCTGAGCAAGGAGGCCTACAAACCTGACTCAGTTACACCAGCTCCGGGGGGAAGGGGCTGAGCAAGGAGGCCTACAAACCTGACTCAGTTACACCAGCTCCGGGGGGGAGGGGCTGAGCAAGGAGGCCTACAAACCTGACTCAGTTACACCAGCTCCGGGGGGAGGGGCTGAGCAAGGAGGCCTACAAACCTGACCCAGTTACACCAGCTCCGGGGGGGGGGGGGGGGGGCTGAGCAAGGAGGCCTACAAACCTGACTCAGTTACACCAGCTCCGGGGGGGGGGGAGGGGCTGAGCAAGGAGGCCTACAAACCTGACTCAGTTACACCAGCTCCGGGGGGGGGGGGCTGAGCAAGGAGGCCTACAAACCTGACTCAGTTACACCATCTCCGGAGGGGAGGGGCTGAGCAAGGAGGCCTACAAACCTGACTCAGTTACACCAGCTCCGGGAGGGGAGGGGCTGAGCAAGGACGCCTACGGGTAATGTATGCCCATGGGCGACTGAGCTTGGTATCTATAGACTATAACTAAGAAACTAAGTGACGTCTGTGTAGAATTGACGATAAATAAATTATATGTCTTATTTCAAACAACTGCAGTTCAAATATCCATTTCCAACTCCCAAGGGGTTGTCCACACCATGAGCAGAAGCATACTTCCTTTCCTACAACAGATCCTCAATCAATGCATCCATCCTATCAATCAAAATGTCAATCAATCAACTCATCAACCAATAAATAAATCAATCAATCACCTGTATTTATGTATATTACATGAATGGATGTGTATCAAATGTATTTATGTACATCAAATGTATTTATGTACATCAAACGTATTTATGTGTATCAAATGTATTTATGTATATCAAATATATTTATGTATATTACATGTATTTATGTACATCAAATGTATTTATGTACATCAAATGTATTTATGTATATGGAATGTATGTATATATATATAAAATGTATATTACATGTATTTATATATATCAAATGTATTTATATACATAAAATGTATATTACATGTATTTATGTATATCAAATGTATATTACATGTATTTATGTACATCAAACGTATTCATGTGTATCAAATGTATTTATGTATAGTACATGTATTTATGTATATTACATGTATTTATGTGTTTCAAATGTATTTATGTACATTACATGTATTTATGTACATCAAATGTATTTATGTGTATCAAATGTATATTACATGTATTTATGTACATCAAACGTATTCATGTGTATCAAATGTATTTATGTATAGTACATGTATTTATGTATATTACATGTATTTATGTACATCAAATGTATTTATGTACATCAAATGTATTTATGTATATGGAATGTATGTATATATATATAAAATGTATATTACATGTATTTATATATATCAAATGTATTTATATACTTAAAATGTATATTACATGTATTTATGTATATCAAATGTATATTACATGTATTTATGTGTATCAAATGTATATTACATGTATTTATGTGTATCAAATGTTTTATGTACATCAAATGTATTTATGTACATCAAACGTATTTATGTACATCAAATGAATTTATGTATATTACATGTATTTATGTATATCAAATGTATTTATGTATATCAATTGTATTTATGTACATCAAACGTATTTATGTACATCAAATGAATTTATGTATATTACATGTATTTATGTATATCACATGTATTTATGTGTATCAAATGTATTTATGTACATCAAATGTATTTATGTACATCAAATGTATTTATGTATATTACATGTATTTATGTATATCACATGTATTTATGTGTATCAAATGTATTTATGTACATCAAATGTATTTATGTATATTACATGTATTTATGTATATCACATGTATTTATGTGTATCACATGTATTTATGTGTATCAAATGTATTTATGTACATCAAATGTATTTATGTATATTACATGTATTTATGTATATCACATGTATTTATGTGTATCAAATGTATTTATGTGTATCAAATGTATTTATGTACATCAAACGTATTTATGTACATCAAATGTATTTATGTATATCACATGTATTTATGTATATTACATGTATTTATGTGTATCAAATGTTTTATGTATATATATAACAGCTGGTCAAAGTGTAGTTAATCACCCTGATCTTCCAGGAGCTGTCACACTTGACCAGTTTGAAGTTTTTCCCCAGGGTGTTGTTGGTGGAAAAACAGACTTTGAGGATCTTGGTGGGTCCCCCCTCCCCGCTGAAGGGGCTCTGTTGTGGGCCGTCGTTGTGGCCGGGGCTGGGTAGCCTCCAGGACAGGGTGGTAGTGTCTCCCTGCATCACCTCGTACATTCTCACGGTAGAGAGAATGATAACGTCATACTGATGTCACACCTGGGGAGAGGGCGAGAGAGGGAGAGGGAGAGTGAAAGAGGAGGGGGGAGAGATAGAGGGATGGGGGGAGATAGAGGGAAAGAGGAGGGGGGAGAGAGAGAAAGAGGAGGGGGGAGAGAGAGAGGGAGAGAGAAAGAGAAGGGGTAGAGAGAGAAAGAGGAGGGGGGAGAGACAAAGAGGACGGGGGAGAGAGAGAAAGAGGGGGGAGAGAGAGAAAGAGGAGGGGGAGAGAAAGAGGAGGGGGAGGGAGAGGGAGAGAGAAAGAGGGGGAGAGAGAGAAAGAGGAGTAGGAGAGAGAGAAAGAGGGGGGAGAGAGAGAAAGAGGAGGGGGAGAGAAAGAGGAGGGGGAGGGAGAGGGAGAGAGAAAGAGGGGGAGAGAGAGAAAGAGGAGTAGGAGAGAGAGAAAGAGGAGGGGGAGAGAGAGAAAGAGGAGGGGGAGAGAGAGAAAGAGGAGGGAGAGAGAAAGAGGGGGGAGAGAGAGAGGGACAGGGGGGGGGTGTTATTGCCATCATCCCTAGTTTGAGACAGAGAGGGTGGTCAGTCAGAAAGATACCAGGTAACTTTCCCACTCTGGATCAATCCAGTCAAAACCCAGAACTTCAGTTCAGCCGTGACATGATTTATATAGTAATAATGCTATGCGGTGTACTGTAGTGTCAGATGTGGTTGTGACTCACTTTACAGTTGATTTACAGATGTGATCTACTGATATAGCCCAACATTCCTGTCTTTCACTTCATGTGAAGGCCTGTATTAGTCACAAGGTAAGCTCGCAGCGGCACGGCGTGTAGGCCCTACACACACCACGTTCAGTATCTATTCTACTGTAGCAGAGAACATAGTGCTATGTAGAACCATTTGTCTCAGTAGTAAAACACTCTGACAAAATGGTTCCCGATAGAACCCTTTCAGGTGAGATATAAAAAAATAAACTTTTTGGTTACTAATCGAGTAGCAACCTTTCAGAGGTTATAACAGTGGGGAGAACAAGTATTTGATACACTGCCGATTTTGCAGGTTTTCCTATTTACAAAGCATGTAGAGGTCTGTAAATGTTTATCATAGGTACACTTCAACTGTGAGAGACGGAATCTAAAACAAAAATCCAGAAAATCACATTGTATGATTTTTAAGTTAATTCATTTGCATCTTATTGCATGACATAAGTATTTGATACATCAGAAAAGCAGAACTTAATATTTGGTACAGAAACCTTTGTTTGCAATTACAGAGATCATATGTTTCCTGTTGTTCTTGGCCAGGTTTGCACACACTGCAGCAGGGATTTTGGCCCACTCCTCCAAACAGACCTTCTCCAGATCCTTCAGGTTTCGGGGCTGTCTCTGGGCAATACGGACTTTCAGCTCCCTCCAAAGATTTTCTATTGGTTTCAGGTCTGGAGACTGGCTAGGCCACTCCAGGACCTTGAGATGCTTCTTACGGAGCCACTCCTTAGTTGCCCTGGCTGTGTGTTTCAGGTAGTTGCCATTCTGGAAGACCCAGCCACGACCCATCTTCAATGCTCTTACTGAGGGAAGGATGTTGTTGGCCAAGATCTCGCGATACATGGCCCCATCCATCCTCCTCTCAATATGGTGCAGTCATCCTGTCCCCTTTGCAGAAAAGCATCCCCAAAGAATGATGTTTCCACCTCAATGCTTCACAGTTGGGATGGTGTTCTTGGGGTTGTACTCATCCTTCTTCTTCCTCCAAACACGGCGAGTGGAGTTTAGACCAAAAAGCTATATATTTGTCTCATCAGACCACATGACCTTCTCCCATTCCTCCTCTGGATCATCCAGATGGTCATTGGCAAACTTCAGACGGGCCTTGACATGCGCTGGTTTGAGCAGGGGGACCTTGCGTGTGCTGCAGGATTTTATTCCATGTTACTAATGGTTTTCTTTGAGACTGTGGTCCCAGCTCTCTTCAGGTCATTGACCAGGTCCTGCCATGTAGTTCTGGGCTGATCCCTCACCTTCCTCATGATCATTGATGCCCCACGAGGAGAGATCTTGCATGGAGCCCCAGACAGAAGGTGATTGACCGTCATCTTGAACTTCTTCCATTTTCGAATAATTGCGCCAACAGTTGTTGCCTTCTCACCAAGCTGCTTGCTTATTGTCCTGTAGCCCATCCCAGCCTTGTGCAGGTCTACAATTATATCCCTGATGTCCTTACACAGCTCTCTGGTCTTGGCCATTGTGGAGAGGTTGGAGTCTGTTTGATTGAGTGTGTGGACAGGTGTCTTTTATACAGGTAACGAGTTCAAACAGGTGCAGTTAATACAGGCAATGAGTGGAGAACAGGAGGGCTTCTTAAAGAAAAACTAACAGGTCTTTGAGAGACGGAATTCTTACTGGTTGGTAGGTGATCAAATACTTATGTCATGCAATAAAATGCAAATTCATTACTTAACAATCATACAATGTGATGTTCTGGATTTTTGTTTTAGATTACGTCTCTCACAGTTGAAGTGTACCTATGATAAAAATTACAGACCTCTACATGCTTTGTAAGTAGGAAAACCTGCAAAATCGGCAGTGGATCAAATACTTGTTCTCCCCACTGTATGTGGAACCAGAGGTTATATGTGGAACAAGAGGTTCTATGTAGAACAATAGGTTTTATGTGGAACCAGAGGTTCTATGTGGAACAAGAGGTTCTATTTAGAACAATAGGTTTTATGTGGAACCAGAGGTTCTATGTGGAACCAGAGGTTCTATTTAGAACAATAGGTTTTATGTGGAACCAGAGGTTCTATGTGGAACCAGAGGTTCTATATGGAGAGGTTCTATGTGGAACCAAAAAGGGTTCAATATGATCTGAAAAGAGGGTTCTCCTACTGGTGACATATGGTTGTATATGGCACTCTTAGTTTCTGAGCTCGTTCTGTATAAAAAAAGCAAAAAACATTCTTGGTTGATTTTCTTCAGAAATAATTTGGAAATATAAAGGTAACAAACAACATTGAACGACATTTCGAACCCCTGAAGTGTTGAACCTAAAGCCGTGCTTGACATAAACCAATGACAGTAACAACATGAACTTGTTTGACCACAAAGCTGTAAAGGATAAACACCAGAGAAATCCCCAGACCTTTAACAAGGCACTAGGAGTGAGAACAAAAAAGGAGTCTGTTTTCTTAGCTCTCTCAATAGTATGTTAAGCAACAAGCATACTTCACCCAGCTTCATTTTATGTGTGTTCTAAGGAATGGGGGGGACGGGGGGGGGGGGGGGTCAACACAGTAGAGAATTGTGATATTATTTTTGACGATATTTTATCGATTCAATGACTTTCTATGGAGAACACAAATGTTGTTAGGTAGTTAATGTTAGTTAGCGCTAGTCGGATGTACCTGCGCCAAAACTCTGAATTCTCTCCTTCTATAGCTTGGCCTGAATCTTATTTTCCAATGGTACCTCTCCTCCCACAAACAGAACCTCTACATTCTATATGTTCCTGCCACAAACAGAACCTCTATATTCTAGATATTCCTGCCACAAAGAGAACCTCTATATTCTATATGTTCTTGCCACAAACAGAACCTCTATATTCTAGATTTCCCTGCCACAAAGATAACCTCTATATTCTATATGTTCCTCCCACAAACAGAACCTCTATATTCTATATGTTCCTCCCACAAACATAACCTCTATATTCTATATGTTCCTGCCACAAACATAACCTCTATATTCTAGATGTTCCTGCCAAAAACATAACCTCTATATTCTAGATGTTCCTGCCACAAACAGAACCTCTATATTCTATATGTTCCTCCCACAAACAGAACCTCTATATTCTAAATTCAAGGCAAAAGAAACAGCTGCACATCTGAAAAATTAGGAATTTCCAAACTACCTGACTGATTAACTGACTAGCTGGCTGACTGACTGACTGACTGAATGGCTGACTGGCTGACTGGCTGACTGGCTGAATGACTAACTGACTGGCTGGCTGACTGACTGGCTGACTGACTAACTGACTGGCTGACTGGCTGACTGAATGACTAACTGACTGGCTGACTGGCAGACTGGCTGACTGGCTGACTGAATGACTAACTGACTGGCTGACTGACTGACTGACTAACTGACTGACTGGTTGACTGGTTGACTGGTTGACTGGCTGACTAACTAACTGACTGACTGACTGACTGACTAACTGACTGACTGACTGCCTGATTGACTAACTGACTAACTGACTGACTGACTGGTTGACTGGCAGACTGACTGACTGACTGTAAGTGTAAGTCAAAAGGAAAGTCAAACATATGCAAACAAAAGTACTCTCCAATAGTAGTAAGTAAAGCCCTACTTCTCTCACTTACAGTAGTAGTAAGGAAAGCCCTACTTCTCTCACTTACAGGAGTAGTAAGTAAAGCCCTACTTCACTCACTTACAGGAGTAGTAAGTAAAGCCCTACTTCTCTCACTTACAGTAGTAGTAAGTAAAGCCCTACTTCTCTCACTTACAGTAGTAGTAAGTAAAGCCCTACTTCTCTCACTTACAGTAGTAGTAAGTAAAGCCCTACTTCTCTCACTAACAGGAGTAGTAAGTAAAACCCTACTTCTCTCACTAGTAGTAGTAAATAAAGCCCTACTTCTCTCACTTATCTCACATTGAAGCATAAGAACCAGTAAGCACATTGTCAACATCTGCAGCTAACATACCTGGACGGGGCCTGGTCAATACACCTCACCAGAAAAACACCCCTATTATTGCTTGTTGTCGCAACTACACAGTACGCACCTTAGTATATCTTCCCATGTTAACATCTCTGTTATGTTATCGCTCCATAACTGAGGAACTGGTTTATGTCTGTCTGTCTGTTAAGTCTGTGGTGTCGTTGTGCAGAGCAGAGCTGGGTGTGTCTCTGGCTTTGTGTTCTCAGAGCTTCAGCTGTTGTTGGAGAGGGGTGCTGTTTTGTTAGCCTGAGGCTCTGAATTCCTCAACTAGGGCCCCGTGCATGTCTCTCACTCTGTGTGTGTGTGTGTGTGTGTGTGTGAGTGTGTGATGAGCCTGGGAGACACTCCCCACACTGTTGCTAAAAGCTAGCACCACCACCTGGGTGTGTGGGAAGGAGGGTTGGAGGGAGGGAGGTATGGAGGGAGGGAGAGAGGTATGGAGGGAGGTATGGAGGGAGAGAGGGAGGGTCTAGACGGGGCCGATATCTACATTCCTAATGCTCATGTGAGAGCTGAGATACATATTTAGGAATGGGTGAAAGCAGTGATAACTCAGCATTTCCCGTTCAATCATTTTCATGGAATTGTTCATGTTTCAGAGCGTTTCGATAATGAATAATTCTGTGAACGCAGAAAGATCAACATGGTCAGTTGCTAATAAAGTTGATCAGTTTGGGATGTTTTCTTTTTACAAAAGGAAAGCAGAGGTGCGTTTCCTGTCTTGCGTAACGGCACACCGTTCTCTATTAGTAGTTGAACTGGGGAAAAGTTGGGAACTTCTTAGTGTTTTCTTTCCGGAAATTAGACATGCAACTGTTGATGAAGCAAAAAATCCTTATAATAATTTTGGGGGGGTACTATCAGCCTCTCAAAATATCCCACATAGCTGCATTTGGGTTTTTGTGTTACGGTGCGTGAATGAGGACCCAAAAGCGAATCAACTTAAACAGAGCTTCTTTAATTAACAAACATAGGTAGGCTCAGATGGACCGGCAGATTCCGACAGGACAGGACAAGGTTACAGCAAACATGACGGCAGTCTGGTTCAGGCATGAATGACACAAACAAACAAGAATCCGACAAGGACAGGAGCAGAAACAGAGAGAGATATAGGGACCTAATCAGAGGGAAAAAGGGAACAGGTGGGGAACGGGGTGAATGGGTAGTTAGAGGAGACAAGGGACAGCTGGGGGAAAGCGGGGGAGAAAAGGTAACCTAACACGACCAGCAGAGGGAGACAGGGTGAAGGGAAAGGACAGAGACAAGACAACATGACAGTACATGACAGTACCCCCCCACTCACCGAGCGCCTCCTGGCGCACTCGAGGAGGAAACCTGGCGGCAACGGAGGAAATCATCAATCAGCGCACGGTCCAGCACGTCCCGAGAGGGAACCCAACTCCTCTCCTCAGGACCGTACCCCTCCCAGTCAACTAGGTACTGATGACCACGGCCCCGAGGACGCATGTCCAAGATTTTACGGACCCTGTAGATAGGTGCGCCCTCGACAAGGATGGGGGGGGGGGGGGGGAAGACGAGCGGGGGCGCGAAGAACGGGCTTAACACAGGAGACATGGAAGACCGGGTGGACGCGACGAAGATATCGCGGAAGAAGAAGTCGCACTGCGACAGGATTAATGACCTGAGAGATACGGAATGGACCAATGAACCGCGGGGTCAACTTGCGAGAAGCCGTCTTAAGGGGAAGGTTCTGAGTGGAGAGCCAAACTCTCTGACCGCGACAATATCTAGGGCTCTTCGTTCTACGCTTATTAGCAGCTCTCACAGTCTGCGCCCTATAACGGCAAAGTGCAGACCTGACCCTCTTCCAGGTGCGCTCGCAACGTTGGACAAAAGCCTGAGCGGAGGGGACGCTGGACTCGGCGAACTGAGATGAGAACAACGGAGGCTGGTACCCGAGGCTACTCTGAAAAGGAGATAGCCCGGTCGCAGACGAAGGAAGCGAGTTGTGGGCGTATTCTGCCCAGGGGAGCTGTTCTGACCAAGACGCAGGGTTGCGAAAAGAAAGACTGCGTAAGATGCGACCAATAGTCTGATTGGCCCGTTCTGCTTGACCGTTAGACTGGGGGTGAAAGCCGGAAGAGAGACTGACGGAAGCCCCAATCAAACGGCAAAACTCCCTCCAAAATTGAGACGTGAATTGCGGACCTCTGTCCGAAACGACGTCTGACGGAAGGCCATGAATTCTGAAAACATTCTCGATGATGATTTGTGCCGTCTCTTTAGCAGAAGGAAGCTTAGCAAGGGGAATGAAATGAGCCGCCTTAGAGAACCTATCGACAACCGTAAGAATAACAGTCTTCCCCGCTGACGAAGGCAGTCCGGTGACAAAATCTAAGGCGATGTGAGACCACGGTCGAGAGGGAATAGGAAGCGGCCTGAGACGGCCGGCAGGAGGAGAGTTACCGGACTTAGTCTGCGCGCAGACCGAACAAGCAGCCACGAAACGACGCGTGTCATGCTCCCGGGTGGGCCACCAGAAACGCTGGCGAATGGAAGCAAGCGTACCCCGAACGCCAGGGTGGCCGGCTAACTTGGCAGAGTGAGCCCACTGAAGAACGGCCAGACGAGTAGGAACGGGAACGAAAAGAAGGTTCCTAGGACAAGCGCGCGGCGACGGAGTTTGAGTGAGTGCTTGCTTTACCTGCCTCTCAATTCCCCAGACAGTCAACCCGACAACACGCCCCTCAGGGAGAATCCCCTCGGGGTCAGTGGAGGCTACTGAAGAACTGAAGAGACGAGACAAAGCATCAGGCTTGGTGTTCTTAGAGCCCGGACGATAAGAAATCACGAACTCGAAACGAGCGAAAAACAGCGCCCAACGCGCCTGACGCGCATTAAGTCGTTTGGCAGAACGGATGTACTCAAGGTTCCTATGGTCAGTCCAAACGACAAAAGGAACGGTCGCCCCCTCCAACCACTGTCGCCATTCGCCTAGGGCTAACCGGATGGCGAGCAGTTCGCGGTTACCCACATCATAGTTACGTTCCGACGGCGACAGGCGATGAGAAAAATACACGCATGGGTGGACCTTGTCGTCAGAGAGGGAGCGCTGAGAAAGGATGGCTCCCACTCCCACCTCTGACGCGTCAACCTCGACAACGAACTGTCTAGAGACGTCAGGTGTAACAAGGATAGGAGCGGATGTAAAACGATTCTTGAGGAGATCAAAAGCTCCCTGGGCGGAAACGGACCACTTAAAGCACGTCTTGACAGAAGTAAGGGCTGTGAGAGGAGCTGCCACCTGACCGAAATTACGGATGAAACGACGATAGAAGTTCGCGAAGCCGAGAAAGCGCTGCAGCTCGACGCGTGACTTAGGGACGGGCCAATCAATGACAGCTTGGACCTTAGCGGGATCCATCTTAATGCCTTCAGCGGAAATAACAGAACCGAGAAATGTGACGGAGGGGGCATGAAAAGTGCACTTCTCAGCCTTCACAAAAAGACAATTCTCTAAAAGGCGCTGGAGGACACGTCGAACGTGCTGAACATGAATCTGGAGTGACGGTGAAAAAATCAGGATATCGTCAAGGTAAACGAAAACAAAGATGTTCAGCATGTCTCTCAGGACATCATTGACTAATGCCTGAAAGACAGCTGGAGCGTTAGCGAGGCCGAAAGGAAGAACCCGGTATTCAAAGTGCCCTAACGGAGTGTTAAACGCCGTCTTCCACTCGTCCCCCTCCCTGATGCGCACGAGATGGTAAGCGTTACGAAGGTCCAACTTAGTGAAAAACCTGGCTCCCTGCAGGATCTCGAAGGCTGAAGACATAAGAGGAAGCGGATAACGATTCTTCACTGTTATGTCATTCAGCCCTCGATAATCTATGCAGGGGCGCAGAGACCCGTCCTTCTTCTTGACAAAAAAAAAACCCCGCTCCGGCGGGAGAGGAGGAGGGGACTATGGTACCGGCGTCAAGAGCTACAGACAAATAATCTTCGAGAGCCTTACGTTCGGGAGCCGACAGAGAGTATAGTCTACCCCGGGGGGGGGTGGTTCCCGGAAGGAGATCAATACTACAATCATACGACCGGTGTGGAGGAAGAGAGGTGGCCCTGGACCGACTGAACACCGTGCGCAGATCGTGATATTCCTCCGGCACCCCTGTCAAATCACCAGGCTCCTCCTGTGAAGAAGAGACAGAGGAAACAGGAGGGATAGCAGACATTAAACATTTCACATGACAAGAGACGTTCCAGGAGAGGATAGAATTACTAGACCAATTAATGGAAGGATTATGACAAACTAGCCAGGGATGGCCCAAAACAACAGGTGTAAAAGGTGAACGAAAAATTAAAAAAGAAATGGTTTCACTATGATTACCAGAAACAGTGAGGGTTAAAGGTAGCGTCTCACGCTGAATCCTGGGGAGAGGACTACCATCCAGGGCGAACAAGGCCGTGGGCTCCTTTAACTGTCTGAGAGGAATGTCATGTTCCCGAGCCCAGGTCTCGTCCATAAAACAGCCCTCCGCCCCAGAGTCTATTAAGGCACTGCAGGAAGCTGACGAACCGGTCCAGCGTAGATGGACCGACAAGGTAGTGCAGGATCTTGAAGGAGAGACAGGAGTAGTAGCGCTCACCAGTAGCCCTCCGCTTACTGACGAGCTCTGGCCTTTTACTGGACATGAAGTGACAAAATGACCAGCGGAACCGCAATAGAGACAGAGGCGGTTGGTGATTCTCCGTTCCCTCTCCTTAGTCGAGATGCGGATACCTCCCAGCTGCATGGGCTCAGCACCCGAGCCGGCAGAGGAAGATGGTAGTGATGCGGAGAGGGAGGCGACGGAGAGCGCGAGCTCCTTTCCACGAGCTCGGTGACGAAGATCAACCCGTCGCTCAATGCGAATAGCGAGTTCAATCAAGGAATCCACGCTGGAAGGAACCTCCCGGGAGAGAATCTCATCCTTTACCTCTGCGCGGAAACCCTCCAGAAGACGAGCGAGCAAGGCCGGCTCGTTCCAGCCACTGGAGACAGCAAGAGTGCGAAACTCAATAGAGTAGTCTGTTATGGATCGATTGCCTTGACATAGGGAAGACAGGGCCCTGGAAGCCTCCTCCCCAAAAACAGATCGATCAAAAACCCGTATCATCTCCTCCTTAAAGTCTTGATACTGGTTAGTACACTCAGCCCTTGCCTCCCAGATTGCCGTGCCCCACTCACGAGCCCGTCCAATAAGGAGAGATATGACGTAGGCGACACGAGCAGTGCTCCTGGAGTAAGTGTTGGGCTGGAGAGAAAACACAATATCACACTGGGTGAGGAACGAGCGGCATTCAGTGGGCTCCCCAGAGTAACACGGCGGGTTATTGATTCTGGGCTCCGGAGATTCGAAAGCCCTGGAAGTGGCCGGTGGATCGAGGCGGAGATGGTGAACCTGTTCTGTGAGGTTGGAGACTTGGGTGGCCAGGGTCTCAACGGCATGTCGAGCAGCAGACAATTCCTGCTTGTGTCTGCCTAGCATCGCTCCCTGGATCTCGACGGCTGAGTGGAGAGGATCCGAAGTCGCTGGGTCCATTCTTGGTCGGATTCTTCTGTTACGGTGCGTGAATGAGGACCCAAAAGCGAATCAACTTAAACAGAGCTTCTTTAATTACCAAACATAGGTAGGCTCAGATGGACCGGCAGATTCCGACAGGACAGGACAAGGTTACAGCAAACATGACGGCAGTCTGGTTCAGGCATGAATGACACAAACAAACAAGAATCCGACAAGGACAGGAGCAGAAACAGAGAGAGATATAGGGACCTAATCAGAGGGAAAAAGGGAACAGGTGGGGAACGGGGTGAATGGGTAGTTAGAGGAGACAAGGGACAGCTGGGGGAAAGCGGGGGAGAAAAGGTAACCTAACACGACCAGCAGAGGGAGACAGGGTGAAGGGAAAGGACAGAGACAAGACAACATGACAGTACATGACATTTTGACTATAATATCGCATGGTACAGCAAACAACAGCCTGTCAGCCCATCATACAAGTTGTCGTGAATCTCTGTACTTGTTGATACAACCTCTCTCAGCATTGTGTAACATTGGGTAACAGTGAGTAACATTGGGTAACAGTGGGAAACATTGGGAAACATTGGGAAACATTGGGAAACATTGGGAAACATTGGGTAACATTGGGTAACAGTGGGTAACATTGATACAACCCCTCTCAGCATTGGGTAACATTGGGTAACAGTGGGTAACATTTGGGTAACATTTGGGTAACATTGGGAAACATTGGGTAACATTGGGTAACAGTGGGTAACAGTGGGGAACATTGGGGAACAGTGGGGAACAGTGGGTAACAGTGGGTAACAATGGGTAACAATGGGTAACAGTGGGTAACACTGAGTAACAGTGGGTAACAGTGGGTAACAGTGGGTAACAATGGGAAACAGTGGGTAACATTGGGTAACAGTGGGTAACAGTGGGTAACATTGGGTAACAGTGGGTAACAGTGGGTAACAATGGGAAACAGTGGGTAACAGTGGGTAACAGTGGGTAACATTGGGTAACATTGGGTAACATTGGGTAACATTGGGGTAACAGTGGGTAACATTGGGTAACATTGGGTAACATTGGGTAACAGTGGGTAACAGCGGGTAACACTGTGTAACAGTGGGTAACAGTGGGTAACATGGGGTAACAGTGGGTAACAATGGGAAACAGTGGGTAACAGTGGGTAACAGTGGGTAACATTGGGTAACATTGGGTAACATTGGGTAACATTGGGGTAACAGTGGGTAACATTGGGTAACATTGGGTAACATTGGGTAACAGTGGGTAACAGCGGGTAACACTGTGTAACAGTGGGTAACACTGTGTAACAGTGGGTAACAGTGGGTAACATTGGGGTAACAGTGGGTAACAGTGGGTAACAGTGGGTAACATCAATACAACCAAAACCCTAGTGTTGTAAGCGTCATGCTCTACCAACTGAGCCACACGAGACCCAATCTATTGTCAGTTAACATGCCTGTATTACTAGCAGACGTACAGTAACAGGATCTCTGATGCTGGTTAGATTGAGCTACAGCAACAGATAATCAATTGAGCTGGGAGACATCTCACACACATACGCACACACACACACACACACCTGTCCTGCCCCTTCTTCTGACACACACACACACACACACACACACACACACACACACACTGACACCGTCGTGCCAGCACGTTAGTTGTTATGGAAACAAGGCTCTCATGAGAGATCTTATCAGCCTGTGAGATACCGTAACTATTTCAACACAGACACAGACACCACACACTCTTAGAACAAAAAGGTTCTATCTAGAACCTTAAAGGCTTCTTCGGCTGTCCTCATAGGAGAACCTTTTAATAAAGAACAATTTTCGGTTCCAGGTAGAACCATTTCGGTTCCAGATAGAACCCCTTTCAGTTCCATGTAGAACCTTTTTCGCAGAGGGCTCTACATGGAACCCAAACAAGTTCTACCTGGAACCCAAACAGGCTTATACCTGGAAGTATTGAACTATATAGGCGATGGATTCAATCAATCATCTGTATTCAATCAATCATTTTCAATCGATCACCAAAGAAAGCAAAGGTAACTGAACTAAATGACTATTGGCACCTAGCACTCACTTCTATCATTATGAAGTGCTTCTAGAGGCTAGTTAAAAACCTCTTTAGGATAGGGGACGGTTGCGTCCCACTTGGGCAATAAACAGGGAAAATGCAGCGTGGCAAATAAAAAAAAATGATATAAAATCAAACCTTCATTAAATAACACATGTAAGACACTCAATTAAAGCTACACTTCGTTGTGAATCCAGCCAACAAAGTAATTATCTGATGATAGCACAACAGTAAACAAAGAGGGTAGCATATTTCAACCCTGCAGGCGCTACACAAAACGTTGAAATAAAATATAAATCATGCCTTACCTTTGACGAGCTTCTTCTGTTGGCACTCCAATATGTCCCATAAACATCACAATTAGTCCCTTTGTTCAATTAATTCCGTCCATATATATCCAAAATGTCATTTTATTTGACGTGTTTGATCCAGAAAAAAAAAAAACAGTTTCCAAAAAATACCTGACACCCTAGACCCACTGCAATTTGCTTACCGCCCCAATAGATCCACAGACGATGAAATCACCATCGCACTGCAAACTGCCCTATCCCACCTGGACAAGAGGAATACCTACATCAAAATGCTGGTCATTGACTTCAGCAGAGCATTCAAAATCATAGCACCCTCCAAGCTCATTAAGCTTGGGGCCCTGGGACTGAACCCCGCCCTGTGCAACTGGGTCCTGGACTTCCTGATGGGCCACCCCCAGATGGTGAAGGTAGGAAACAACACCTCCACTATGCTGATCCTCAACACAGGGGCCCCACAAGGGTCCCCTCTTGTACTCTCTGTTCACCCATGATCACGTGGCCACACACACCTCCAAATCAATCAAGTTTTCAGATGACACAACAGTATTGGTCTTGGCCCCTAAGACCCTCAGAAACTTTTACAGTGTGGGGGGTACTGTGCTGCTGGAGGGACTGGTGCACTTCACAAAATAGATGGCATCATGAGGGAGGAAAATTTGGTGGATATATTGAAGCAACATCTCAAGACATCAGTCAGGAAGTTAAAGCTTGGTCCAATGATGGCGAGCTTTACACCACTCCAGCTGACGCTTGGCATTGTGCATGGTGATCTTTGGCTTGTGTGCAGCTGCTTGGCCATGGAAACCCATTTCATGAAGCTCCCGACGAACAGTTATTGTGCTGACGTTGCTTCCAGAGGCAGTTTGGAATTTGTTAGTGAATGTCACAACTGAGGACAGACAATTTTTACACGCTAAGTCTCGGTGGTCCCGTTCTGGGAGCTTGGCCTACCACTTTGTGGCTGAGCCGTTGTTGCTCCTAGACATTTCCACTTCACAAAAACAGTTCTTACAGTTTGCTGTGGAAGCTCTAGCAGGGCAGAAATTTGACAAACTTGACTTGTTGAAAAGGTGGCATCCTATGACAGTGCCACGTTGAAAGTCACTGAGCTCTTCATTAAGGCCATTCTACTGACAATGTGTCGCTATGGAGATTGCATGGCTGTATGCTGAATTTTTATACACCTGTCAGCAGAGGGTGTGGCTGAAATAGCCAAATCCACTCAGTTGAAGGGGTGTCCACATACTGTACTATACACTGTATATACAGTGTATAACAAACAGAGTAGCAGCAGTGTGTGTGTGTGTGTGTGTGTGTGTGTGTGTGTGTGTGTGTGTGTGTGTGTGTGTGTGTGTGTGTGTGTGTGTGTGTGTGTGTGTGTATATATAGAGTTTTTGAGTGTGCATAAAGTCAGTGTAAAAACATTTAATGAAATTAAAAGGGTCCATGCAGCCATTTGGTTAGCCATTTGGTTAGCCGTTTAGTTAGCTATTTAGTTAGCTATTGGGTTAGCTATTGGGTTAGCTATTGGGTTAGCCATTTGGTTAGCCGTTTAGTTAGCCCTTTAGTTAGTTATTTAGTTAGCTATTTGGTTAGCCATTTAGTTAGCCATTTAGTTAGCCCTTTAGTTAGCCATTTAGTTAGTTATTTAGTTAGCTATTTGGTTAGCCATTTAGTTAGCCATTTAGTTAGCTATTTGGTTAGCTATTAGGTTAGCTATTTGGTTAGCCATTTAGGTAGCTATTTAGTTAGCCATTTGGTTAGCTATTTGATTAGCCATTTGGTAAGCTATTTAGTTAGCTATTTAGTTGGCTATTTAGCAGTCGTATGGCTTGGGGATAGAATCTGTTCGGGATCCAAAAGGGGTTTTAATAGAGGTCCTGGATGGCAGGGATCTCGGCCCCAGTGATGCACCTGGGTTGTCCGCACCCTCTGTATCGCCATGTGATCGGTGCAGTGGACACACCAAGCGGTGATGCAGCCAGTCAATATGCTTGTCAATGGTGCAGCTGTAGAACTTTTTGAGGATTTGAGGGCCCGTATGCTGTCGCGCCATCTTCATGACTGTTTGAATGTGTGTGGACCATTTTTATGTCTTTAGCAAATTGGATACTGTCATACTTCGAGATGGCCACTGGTCTTACAGTTTGGGATATTTTGTTGTGATTTGGTGAGGGAGGATAAATTATCTGGGGAGAAAGGTTAGGTTATAATTGTCTTGTAATTATTCCTGTGCTATCAATCTGTGGAATCCATGTAGCAAAATAGAATGTAAGATCGCAAGACTTGGGGGATGGTTGTACGAGGTTAAGGTCGTAGTAGATTAGAGGAATCTAGGTTAAGGTCATAGTAAAATAGAGTAATCTAGGTTAAGGTCATAGTAAAATAAAGGAATCTAGGTAAAGGTCATAGTAGAATAGAGGAATCTAGGTTAATGTCATAGTAGAATAGAGGAATCTAGGTTAAGGTCATAGTGGAATAGAGGAATCTAGGTTAAGGTCATAGTGGAATAGAGGAATCTAGGTTAAGGTCATAGTAGAATAGAGGAATCTAGGTTAAGGTCATAGTAGAATAGAGGAATCTAGGTTAAGTTCATAGTGGAATAGAGTAATCTAGGTTAAGGTCATAGTAGAATAGAGGAATCTAGGTTAAGTTCATAGTGGAATAGAGTAATCTAGGTTAAGTTCATAGTGGAATAGAGTAATCTAGGTTAAGGTCATAGTAGATTTGAGGAATTTGAATAGAAATTCCTCAACATGTCTACTGCATGTCTGTTGACACACAACAGGGAAGCATCTACAGGTGGAATATCCAAAATGTCGCCCACGTGAATTGTGTGTGTGTGTGTGTGTGTGTGTGTGTGTGTGTGTGTGTGTGTGTGTGTGTGTGTGTGTGTGTGTGTGTGTGTGTGTGTGTGTGTACTGCTTCTTTTCTTACAGTATAAAGAGTTGTATATTAATATATAATGTTAATATATTGTATTATACAGTAGTAGTGTACAGGAAACAGTCATTACTCAAACAGGGGGATATGTCAAGAATCTCTGTAATTAATATAGTATCGTATAGGAAACAGTCATTACTCAAACAGGGGGATATGTCAAGAATCTCTGTAATTAATATAGTATCGTACAGGAAACAGTCATTACTCAAACAGGGGGATATGTCAAGAATCTCTGTAATTAATATAGTATCGTACAGGAAACAGTCATTACTCAAACAGGGGGATATGTCAAGAATCTCTGTAATTAATATAGTATCGTACAGGAAACAGTCATTACTCAAACAGGGGGATATGTCAAGAATCTCTGTAATTAATATAGTATCGTACAGGAAACAGTCATTACTCAAACAGGGGGATATGTCAAGAATCTCTGTAATTAATATAGTATCGTACAGGAAACAGTCATTACTCAAACAGGGGGATATGTCAAGAATCTCTGTAATTAATATAGTATCGTATAGGAAACAGTCATTACTCAAACAGGGGGATATGTCAAGAATCTCTGTAATTAATATAGTATCGTACAGGAAACAGTCATTACTCAAACAGGGGGATATGTCAAGAATCTCTGTAATTAATATAGTATCGTACAGGAAACAGTCATTACTCAAACAGGGGGATGTGTCAAGTCTTGTCTGTCTCTGTAATTAATATCAGTCATTCAGGACAGGAGCTGTCTCCTTTATTACGCAATACGCATTTCTATGTATCATCACTAGTAATGTTCAATCAGCCATTGACAGAAATACCATGGGTTTGACATATTTTTTAATGAAATGCTCCCATAATATTTCATTCAAGGCATTACACACCTTCTTCTAATCCATAAAATCTGTTTAACAAACTGAAAAACCAATGTCTGAAAACTGACACTACGTTTGACAGATCAGGTGACCTCCGAGGCCACAAATGATTTGGAGTTGGAATAGTTGATTTGGAGTTGATAGAGCTGATTTGGAGTTGATAGAGCTGATTTGGAGTTGGAATAGTTGATTTGGAGTTGATAGAGCTGATTTGGAGTTGATAGAGCTGATTTGGAGTCGATAGAGCTGATTTGGAGTTGATAGAGCTGATTTGGAGTTGCAATAGTTGATTTGGAGTTGATAGAGCTGATTTGGAGTTGATAGAGCTGATTTGGAGTTGATAGAGCTGATTTGGAGTTGCAATAGTTGATTTGGAGTTGATAGAGCTGATTTGGAGTTGATAGGATTTATTTGATGTTGGTAGAGTTGATTTGATGCTGATAAGGTTGATTTGGAGTTGGCAGAGTTGATTTGGAGTTGATAGGATTGATTTGGAGTTGATAGGGTTGATTTGGCGTTGATAGGATGAGTTGGAGTTGGCAGAGTTGATTTGAAGTTGGTAGGCTTGAGTTGGAGTTGATAGGGTTGAGTTGGAGTTGGCAGAGTTGATAGGGTTGAGTTGGAGTAGGTAGGGTTTATAGGGTTGAGTTGGAGTTGGAGGGTTGAGTTGGAGTAGGTAGGGTTGAGTTGGAGTTGGTAGGAACGATTTGGAGTTGATAGGGTTGAGTTGGAGTTGGAGGGTTGAGTTGGAGTAGGTAGGGTTGAGTTGGAGTTGGAGGGTTGAGTTGGAGTAGGTAGGGTTGAGTTGGAGTTGGTAGGAATGATTTGGAGTTGATAGGGTTGAGTTGGAGTTGGAGGGTTGAGTTGGAGTAGGTAGGGTTGAGTTGGAGTTGGTAGGGTTGATAGGGTTGAGTTGGAGTTGAAAGGGTTGAGTTGGAGTAGGTAGGGTTGAGTTGGAGTTGGTAGGGTTGATAGGGTTGAGTTGGAGTAGGTAGGGTTGAGTTGGAGTAGGTAGGGTTGAGTTGGAGTTGAAAGGGTTGAGTTGGAGTTGAAAGGGTTGAGTTGGAGTAGGTAGGGTTGAGTTGGAGTTGGTAGGGTTGATAGGGTTGAGTTGGAGTAGGTAGGGTTGAGTTGGAGTAGGTAGGGTTGAGTTGGAGTAGGTAGGGTTGCATACTGCGGAGTCATAACCCCAGGTGCTGGAATGCGCGCAAACAATATTCACCTGAACAGACTTGCAGTGATAATGGAGATTCTTCCAACTCAACTCAGGTAGCAAATGCAATGCTTTCATATGTCTGCACTGGTAAAAGCACTCATACCGTCAAGAAATGTCAATCACCTTACTCATATGTTCTATCCTCAGGCTTCATGTTTATATTATAACTCATATGATGGTATAATTTTGACCGACTTCAAACGACCCACTAATAGTTTAGTTTCGAGTAAAACGTAAACAATAATTGATAACTCCAACCGCTTTGACCGGAGGTAACCGTCTGCTACGCCTCCCAACACCGGAATCTGAGTTTACACATCTGACATTTAAAAAACACATTGAAGTTATTAGATTTTGCGTCTCACCTAGTTGAAGGACATGTTCCTCCACGAGCATCTGCACAGAAATGTTCTATGGTTATTTCTAATAGATTGGTTCCTAGTCCTGACTGACTCTGGCTCCAACAGTATGTGGAACAGGTATTTACTTGAGCCAAGCCACTCCCTTGCCTTGGTAGGTAGGTCACTTCCTTATTTCTGTAGCGTGGACCTCTCTCTCTCTCTCTCTGTCAATGTCTTTTGTGTTTTAGGAAAATAAAGGATATTATGTTGTAATCAGCTGTGCAGTTTTTATTTTTTTATAACCCATAGACATATTGGTGTCGGTCTATGTTTGCTGTAGGACTACAGTATATTGTCTTTGCTGTAGTAAACATGCAAAAGCTATTTCAAAGTACTGGGATAATATATAGATCCAAATGTTTCCAGTGTGTTTTCCATTGAAAGGATTGTTTTTTCTATTTATTTAATATTTTTTTTACCTTGATTTAAGGCAAGTCAGTTAAGAACAAATTCTTATTTACAATGACGGCCTACCAAAAGGGCAAAAGGCCTCCTGCGGGGACGGGGGCCTGGGATTATTTTTTTTATTTTTTTTAAATATAGGACAAAACGCACATCACAACAAGAGAGAAAACACAACACGACATAAAGAGAGACCTAAGACAACAACATAGCAAGGCAGCAACACATGACAACACAGCATGGTAGCAACACAGCATGGTAGCAACACAACATGGCAACAACATGGTAGCAACACAACATGACAACAACACAGCAAAGGGTAGCAACACAGCATGGTAGCAACACAGCAAAGGGTAGCAACACAGCATGGTAGCAACACAACATGGTAGCAACACAACATGGTAGCAACACAGCATGGTAGCAACACAGCATGGTAGCAACACAATATGGTAGCAACACAACATGGTAGCAACACAGCATGGTAGCAGCACAGAATGGTAGCAACACAACATGACAACAACATGGTAGCAACACAACCTGGCAGCAGCACACCATGGTAGCAACACAACCTGGCAGCAGCACAACATGGTAGCAGCACAACAACATGGTACAAACATTATAGGGCACAGACAACAACACAAAGGGCAAGAAGGTAGAGACAACAATACATCACGCAAAGCAGCCACAACTGTCAGAAAGAGTGTCCATGACTGAGTCTTTGAATGAAGAGATTGAGATACATGGTATATAAAGTCCACATTTCCATTTACCTCAAACGATCCATAACGCACAATAAGAATAATATGTAATCCTTCTACAAGACAAAGGGTTGACTGATTTGGGAGGCATCTTTTTTTCTATAGGCTAATGATATTATTTCCACAGCCAGATATCCACCCTGGAGTTTTCAAATAACAAATATATTGACCAGTAGAGGGCAGTATAGATCTAAACACACCACTGGCCTCCGCTGCCATCTCAGACACTACCTACCTTAGTTCAAAACTTGCCCTTTAGAGTCTGTATTAAAATCTCTTTAGAGGCTGTATTAAAAGCCCTTTAGAGGCTGTATGAAAAGCCCTTTAGAGGCTGTATTAAAAGCCCTTTAGAGGCTGTATTAAAAGCCCTTTAGAGGCTGTATTAAAAGCCCTTTAGAGGCTGTATTAAAATCTCTTTAGAAGATGTATTAAAATCCATTTAGAGGTTGTATTAAAAGCCCTTTAGAATCTGTATTAAAAGCCCTTTAGAGGCTGTGTTAAAATCTCTTTAGAGGATTTATGGGATGGGACGCTTGCGTGTCGGGTCGACGTAAGAGGTTAAAATCCATTTAGAGGTTGTATTAAAATCCCTTTAGTATCTGTATGAAAAGCCCTTTAGAGGGTTATTGAAAGCCCTTTCGAGGCTGTATTAAAAGCCCTTTAGAGGCTGTATTAAAAGCCCTTTGGAGGCTGTATTAAAAGCCCTTTAGAGGCTGTATTAAAAGCCCTTTAGAGCCTGTATGAAAAGCCCTTTAAAGGATGTATTAAAAGCCCTAAAGAAGCTGTATTAAAAGCCCTTTAGAGGGTTATTAAAAGCCATTTAGAGGCTGTATTAAAAGCCCTTTAGAGGAGGTATGAAAAGCCCTTTAGAGGCTGTGTGAAAACAGTTTAGAGTCTGTATTAAAAGCCCTTTAGAGGCTGTACTAAAGGGGACCACTATCCATAGACAGGAACACATCTCAATGTTGGTGCAGTGCTACAGCACCAACACCAACACACTGGCTAGATGAACAACACAGAACTACAGCACCAACACCAACACACTGGCTAGATGAACAACACAGAACTACAGCACCAACACACTGGCTAGATGAACGACACAGAACTACAGCACCAACACCAACACACTGGCTTAATGAACTACACAGAACTACAGCACCAACACACTGGCTAGATGAACGATACAGAACTACAGCACCAACACATTGGCTAGATGAACGATACAGAACTACAGCACCAACACACTGGCTAGATGAACAACACAGAACTACAGCACCAACACCAACACACTGGCTAGATGAACAACACAGAACTACAGCACCAACACACTGGCTAGATGAACAACACAGAACTACAGCACCAACACCAACACACTGGCTAGATGAACAACACAGAACTACAGCACCAACACCAACACACTGGCTGGATGAACGACACAGAACTACAGCACCAACACCAACACACTGGCTAGATGAACGACACAGAACTACAGCACCAACACCAACACACTGGCTAGATGAACAACACAGAACTACAGCACCAACACCAACACACTGGCTAGATGAACAACACAGAACTACAGCACCAACACACTGGCTAGATGAACAACACAGAACTACAGCACCAACACCAACACACTGGCTAGATGAACAACACAGAACTACAGCACCAACACACTGGCTAGATGAACAACACAGAACTACAGCACCAACACCAACACACTGGCTGGATGAACGACACAGAACTACAGCACCAACACCAACACACTGGCTAGATGAACAACACAGAACTACAGCACCAACACCAACACACTGGCTAGATGAACAACACAGAACTACAGCACCAACACCAACACACTGGCTAGATGAACAACACAGAACTACAGCACCAACACACTGGCTAGATGAACGACACAGAACTACAGCACCAACACCAACACACTGGCTAGATGAACAACACAGAACTACAGCACCAACACCAACACACTGGCTAGATGAACAACACAGAACTACAGCACCAACACCAACACACTGGCTGGATGAACGACACAGAACTACAGCACCAACACCAACACACTGGCTAGATGAACAACACAGAACTACAGCACCAACACCAACACACTGGCTAGATGAACAACACAGAACTACAGCACCAACACCAACACACTGGCTAGATGAACAACACAGAACTACAGCACCAACACACTGGCTAGATGAACGACACAGAACTACAGCACCAACACCAACACACTGGCTAGATGAACAACACAGAACTACAGCACCAACACCAACACACTGGCTAGATGAACAACACAGAACTACAGCACCAACACACTGGCTAGATGAACGACACATAACTACAGCACCAACACCAACACATTGGCTAGATGAACAACACAGAACTACAGCACCAACACACTGGCTAGATAAACAACACATAACTACAGCACCAACACCAACACACTGGCTAGGTGAACGACACAGAACTACAGCACCAACACACTGGCTAGATGAACGACACATAACTACAGCACCAACACACTGGCTAGATGAACAACACATAACTACAGCACCAACACCAACACACTGGCTAGATGAACGAAACAGAACTACAGCATTACACTACACACTGGCTAGATGAACAGCACAGAACTACAGCACCAACACCAACACACTGGCTAGATGAACTACGTAGAACTACAGCACAACACACTGGCTAGATGAACGAAACAGAACTACAGCATTACACTACACACTGGCTAGATGAACAACACAGAACTACAGCACCAACACCAACACACTGGATAGATGAACAACACAGAACTACAGCACCAACACACTGGCTAGATGAACAACACAGAACTACAGCACCAACACACTGGCTAGATGAACGATACAGAACTACAGCACCAACATACTGGCTAGATGAACAGCACAGAACTACAGCACCAACACCAACACACTGGCTAGATGAACAACACAGAACTACAGCACCAACACCAACACACTGGCTAGATGAACGACGCAGAACTAGAGCACCAACACCAACACACTGGCTAGATGAACAACACAGAACTACAGCACCAACACACTGGCTAGATGAACGACACAGAACTACAGCACCAACACCAACACACTGGCTAGATGAACAACACAGAACTACAGCACCAACACCAACACACTGGCTAGATGAACAACACAGAACTACAGCACCAACACACTTGCTAGATGAACGACACATAACTACAGCACCAACACCAACACATTGGCTAGATGAACAACACAGAACTACAGCACCAACACACTGGCTAGATAAACAACACATAACTACAGCACCAACACCAACACACTGGCTAGGTGAACGACACAGAACTACAGCACCAACACACTGGCTAGATGAACGACACATAACTACAGCACCAACACCAACACACTGGCTAGATGAACAACACATAACTACAGCACCAACACCAACACACTGGCTAGATGAACGAAACAGAACTACAGCATTACACTACACACTGGCTAGATGAACAGCACAGAACTACAGCACCAACACCAACACACTGGCTAGATGAACTACGTAGAACTACAGCACAACACACTGGCTAGATGAACGAAACAGAATTACAGCATTACACTACACACTGGCTAGATTAACAACACAGAACTACAGCACCAACACCAACACACTGGATAGATGAACAACACAGAACTACAGCACCAACACACTGGCTAGATGAACAACACAGAACTACAGCACCAACACACTGGCTAGATGAACGATACAGAACTACAGCACCAACACACTGGCTAGATGAACGACGCAGAACTAGAGCACCAACACCAACACACTGGCTAGATGAACAACACAGAACGACAGCACCAACACCAACACACTGGCTAGATGAACGACACAGAACTACAGCACCAACACCAACACACTGGCTAGATGAACGACACAGAACTACAGCACCAACACCAACACCAACACACTGGCTATATGAACAACACAGAACTACAGCACCAACACCAACACACTGGCTAGATGAACAACACATAACTACAGCACCAACACCAACACACTGGATAGATGAACAACACAGAACTACAGCACCAACACACTGGCTAGATGAACAACACAGAACTACAGCACCAACACACTGGCTAGATGAACGATACAGAACTACAGCACCAACATACTGGCTAGATGAACAGCACAGAACTACAGCACCAACACCAACACACTGGCTAGATGAACAACACAGAACTACAGCACCAACACCAACACACTGGCTAGATGAACGACGCAGAACTAGAGCACCAACACCAACACACTGGCTAGATGAACAACACAGAACTACAGCACCAACACACTGGCTAGATGAACGACACATAACTACAGCACCAACACCAACACATTGGCTAGATGAACAACACAGAACTACAGCACCAACACACTGGCTAGATGAACGACACAGAACTACAGCACCAACACCAACACACTGGCTAGATGAACAACACAGAACTACAGCACCAACACCAACACACTGGCTAGATGAACAACACAGAACTACAGCACCAACACACTGGCTAGATGAACGACACATAACTACAGCACCAACACCAACACATTGGCTAGATGAACAACACAGAACTACAGCACCAACACCAACACACTGGCTAGATGAACAACACAGAACTACAGCACCAACACACTGGCTAGATGAACGACACAGAACTACAGCACCAACACCAACACATTGGCTAGATGAACAACACAGAACTACAGCACCAACACACTGGCTAGATGAACGACACATAACTACAGCACCAACACCAACACATTGGCTAGATGAACAACACAGAACTACAGCACCAACACCAACACACTGGCTAGATGAACAACACAAAACTACAGCACCAACACACTGGCTAGATGAACGACACATAACTACAGCACCAACACCAACACACTGGCTAGATGAACAACACAGAACTACAGCACCAACACCAACACACTGGCTAGATGAACAACACAGAACTACAGCACCAACACCAACACACTGGCTGGATGAACGACACAGAACTACAGCACCAACACCAACACACTGGCTAGATGAACAACACAGAACTACAGCACCAACACCAACACACTGGCTAGATGAACAACACAGAACTACAGCACCAACACCAACACACTGGCTAGATGAACAACACAGAACGACAGCACCAACACACTGGCTAGATGAACGACACAGAACTACAGCACCAACACCAACACACTGGCTGGATGAACAACACAGAACTACAGCACCAACACCAACACACTGGCTAGATGAACAACACAGAACTACAGCACCAACACACTGGCTAGATGAACAACACAGAACTACAGCACCAACACCAACACACTGGCTAGATGAACAACACAGAACTACAGCACCAACACACCGGCTAGATGAACAACACAGAACTACAGCACCAACACCAACACACTGGCTAGATGAACGAAACAGAACTACAGCACCAACACCAACACACTGGCTAGATGAACGAAACAGAACTACAGCATTACACTACACACTGGCTAGATGAACAACACAGAACTACAGCACCAACACCAACACACTGGCTAGATGAACAACACAGAACTACAGCACCAACACACTGGTTAGATGAACAACACAGAACTACAGCACCAACACACTGGCTAGATGAACGATACAGAACTACAGCACCAACATACTGGCTAGATGAACAACACAGAACTACAGCACCAACACCAACACACTGGCTAGATGAACAACACAGAACTACAGCACCAACACCAACACACTGGCTAGATGAACGACGCAGAACTAGAGCACCAACACCAACACACTGGCTAGATGAACAACACAGAACGACAGCACCAACACCAACACACTGGCTAGATGAACGACACAGAACTACAGCACCAACACCAACACACTGGCTAGATGAACGACACAGAACTACAGCACCAACACCAACACCAACACACTGGCTAGATGAACGACACAGAACTACATTACCAACACACTGGCTAGATGAACAACACAGAACTACAGCACCAACACACTGGCTATATGAACAACACAGAACTACAGCACCAACACACTGGCTAGATGAATGACCCAGAACTACAGCACCAACACCAACACACTGGCTAGATGAACAACACCGAACTACAGCACCAACACCAACACACTGGCTAGATGAACAACACAGAACTACAGCACCAACACCAACACACTGGCTAGATGAACAACACAGAACTACAGCACCAACACCAACACACTGCCTAGATGAACGACGCAGAACTACAGCACCAACACCAACACACTGGCTAGATTAGCGACACAGATCTACAGCACCAACACCAACACACTGGCTAGATGAACGACACAGAACTACAGCACCAACACCAACACACTGGCTAGATGAACAACACAGAACTACATCATTACACCAACACACTGGCTAGATGAACTACACAGAACTACAGCACTACACACTGGCTAGATGAACAACACAGAACTACAGCACCAACACCAACACTGGTCAGCAATGGGGGCAATAGCAAACACCACAATTTCATCTGCATACAGATGTTGTTTTCTGTGTTTTTTTTGTGTTTTTTTTTACAGATTAACATATATTGTTAATGTAAATATTGAAAAGAACTGGACCAAGAATTAATCCCTGTGGGACACCCATTGTTATGTCCAGAAAACCTGATTTAACACCAACAGTAAATACACACTGTGTTCTATCCTTTAAATCCTTTTCAAACCAGCTACATTGAAGCTTCTGAATTAAGTAATGAGTAAAAGGCTCTAGACCGGGTCACTAAAAAAAAAAAAACTCACAGTATTTCTTCTTCAAACATTTAATTAAGAACATAATTTAAAACCATACGAAGTAGCAGAGATGATCCTATGACCTGGTCTGAAACCTGATTGGTGTACATTTAGAACGCATTTTGTAATGAATCTAAGTTGAGTATTTTAACCAAGGGTTCTAGAATTGTTGCTAGGCAAGAGAGTTTGGACATGGGGGCGATCATTATTTAGGTCACACGGGTCACCGTCTTTTTGTGAAGGGTGGAGTATATGGGCCGCATTCCAAACCCTGGGGATGGTACCAGAAATAGATTCTGCAATCAGAGAAGCAGAAAGCTGCAGCATGAAAGGATCAAGCCCCAGTGGATTTTTTTTATTATTTTTTTTACATCAATCTTGCGCAAGGCGTCTAGCACATCACAAGTAGAAAGTGGTTGAAATAAAAAATAAAGATTCACTAGAAGTTGACCGACCTTCCAGTGAGCCAACTAGAGTCTGAATGAGGGGCTGGCAGTCAACTGACTGGTAAACCAGGGTCAATTAAACCACAGTTTATTTCAAATGAAAAACGTTTTTTCTCAGTAATGAGGTCAGAGTCTGGCACAACTTGCTTAGGCAGGGAAAGGGGGGAATTTCCACGCTTCAGTGCTTGAAACTGTTTTCCAAAATGTAGACGGATCACCAGCAGAGTGTTCAGTGACCACAGACCCCACCCTCAAGGAAACTCCCAGAAGGCTTTGGGTGTAAAGGTGAAAACACGGAATGCTTTGATCTAACATAGCTCCAATGCACCCTCCCTATCCCTCTCTCTACCCCACCACTACCCCCTCTCTCTACCCCACCACTACCCCTCCTAGCCTGACCCTACCCCCTCTCTCTTTACCCCACCACTACCCCTACTAACCTGACCTTACCCCCCCCTTTCTCTACCCCACCACTACCCCTCCTAACCTGACCTTACTCCCTCTCTCTCTCTACCCCACCACTACCCTTCCTAACCTGACCTTACTCCCTCTCTCTACCCCACCACTACCCCTCCTAACCTGACCCTACCCCCCCTCTCTCTACCCCACCACTACCCTTCCTAACCTGACCCTTACCCCCTCTCTCTACCCCACCACTACCCCTCCAAACCTGACCCTACCCCCCCTCTCTCTACCCCACCACTACCCCTCCTAACCTGACCCTTACCCCCTCTCTCTACCCCACCACTACCCCTCCAAACCTGACCCTACCCCCCCTCTCTCTACCCCACCACTACCCTTCCTAACCTGAACCTTCCGTTCTCTCTTCTCTTAATGATTGCTAAAAATATGCCTTTCCTTGATGGTCTCTGAGTCTACAAAAGAGAGTCCACATTCCAACAACATCATTGACCTCTTTATTTTCCAGGGGTCGAACCAATGTTGATTGTTGTGACATCATTGTTCTGCTATTCCACAATGGTTTTAGCAGCGGTAGTAGTCAGTTTGCTCACCCCTGACCTCTAACCTCTACCCTGTGGAAAATATTGGACACCTGCAGTACTAAAGTAAAGGCCATGAGGCTGAGAGAAACCAGTGGGAACTCCTGTGGGTCCTACGATGTGGAGTGGAGAGGAGGAAGAGGAGAGGGGGAAGAGGGGAGTAGAAAGAGGGGAGTAGAAAGAGGAGAGGAGGAAGAGGAGAGCAGGAAGAGGAGAGCAGGAAGAGGGGGGAGGAAGAGGAAAGTAGGAAGAGGAGCGTAGGAAGAGGGTGGAGGAAGAGGAGAGCAGGAAGAGGAGAGCAGGAAGAGGGGGGAGGAAGAGGAGAGTAGGAAGAAAAGAGGAGGAATAGAGTAGGAAGAGGGTGGAGGAAGAGGAAAGTAGGAAGAGAAGAGTAGGAAGAGGGAAAGAAGGAAGAGGAGAGTAGGATGAGGGGGGAGGAAGAGGAGAGTAGGAAGAGGAGGGAGGAAGAGGAGAGTAGGAAGAGGAGAGTAGGAAGAGGGGGAGGAAGAGGAGAGTAGAAAGAGGAGAGTAGGAAGAGGGGGAGGAAGAGGAGAGTAGAAAGAGGAGAGTAGGAAGAGGGGGAGGAAGAGGAGAGTAGAAAGAGGAGAGTAGGAAGAGGAGGGAGGAAGAGGAGAGTAGAAAGAGGGGGGAGGAAGAGGAGAGTAGGAAGAGGAGGGAGGAAGAGGAGAGTAGGAAAAGGGGGGAGGAAGAGGAGAGTAGAAAGAGGAGGAGGAAGAGGAGAGGAGGAAGAGGGTGGAGGAAGAGGAAAGTAGGAAGAGGAGGAGGAAGAGGAGAGGAGGAAGAGGAGGAGGAAGAGGAGAGGAGGAAGAGGAGAGTAGGAAGAGGAGGAGGAAGAGGAAAGTAGGAAGAGGAGAGTAGGAAGAGGGGGGTTGAAGAGGAGAGTAGGAAGAGGAGAGTAGGAAGAGGGGGAGGATGGGGAAGGTAGGAAAAGGGGGGAGGATAGGGAGAGTAGGAAGAGGAAGAGGAAGAGGAGAGGAGGAAGAGGGTGGAGGAAGAGGAAAGTAGGAAGAGGAGGAGGAAGAGGAGAGGAGGAAGAGGAGGAGGAAGAGGAGAGGAGGAAGAGGAGAGGAGGAAGAGGAGGAGGAAGAGGAGAGGAGGAAGAGGAGGAGGAAGAGGAGAGGAGGAAGAGGATGAGGAAGAGGAGAGGAGGAAGAGGGTGGAGGAAGAGGAAAGTAGGAAGAGGGGGGAGGAAGAGGAGAGTAGAAAGAGGGGGGAGGAAGAGGAGAGTAGGAAGAGGAGGGAGGAAGAGGAGAATAGGAAGAGGAGAGTAGGAAGAGGGGGGTTGAAGAGGAGAGTAGGAAGAGGAGAGTAGGAAGAGGGGAAGGTAGGAAAAGGGGGGAGGATAGGGAGAGTAGGAAGAGGAGGAGGAAGAGGAGAGGAGGAAGAGGGTGGAGGAAGAGGAAAGTAGGAAGAGGAGAGTAGGAAGAGGAGAGGAGGAAGAGGGGGAGGATGGGGAAGGTAGGAAAAGGGGGGAGGATAGGGAGAGTAGGAAGAGGAGGAGGAAGAGGAGAGGAGGAAGAGGAGGAGGAAGAGGAGAGGAGGAAGAGGGTGGAGGAAGAGGAAAGTAGGAAGAGGGGGGAGGAAGAGGAGAGTAGAAAGAGGGGGGGGGAAGAGGAGAGTAGGAAGAGGAGGGAGGAAGAGGAGAATAGGAAGAGGAGAGTAGGAAGAGGGGGGTTGAAGAGGAGAGTAGGAAGAGGAGAGTAGGAAGAGGGGGAGGATGGCGAAGGTAGGAAAAGGGGGGAGGATAGGGAGAGTAGGAAGAGGAGGAGGAAGATGAGAGGAGGAAGAGGGTGGAGGAAGAGGAAAGTAGGAAGAGGAGAGTAGGAAGAGGGGGGTTGAAGAGGAGAGTAGGAAGAGGAGAGTAGGAAGAGGGGGAGGATGGGGAAGGTAGGAAAAGGGGGGAGGATAGGGAGAGTAGGAAGAGGAGGAGGAAGAGGAGAGGAGGAAGAGGAGGAGGAAGAGGAGATGAGGAAGAGGGTGGAGGAAGAGGAAAGTAGGAAGAGGGGGGAGGAAGAGGAGAGTAGAAAGAGGGGGGAGGAAGAGGAGAGTAGGAAGAGGAGGGAGGAAGAGGAGAATAGGAAGAGGAGAGTAGGAAGAGGGGGGTTGAAGAGGAGAGTAGGAAGAGGAGAGTAGGAAGAGGGGGAGGATGGGGAAGGTAGGAAAAGGGGGGAGGATAGGGAGAGTAGGAAGAGGAGGAGGAAGAGGAGAGGAGGAAGAGGGTGGAGGAAGAGGAAAGTAGGAAGAGGAGAGTAGGAAGAGGAGAGTAGGAAGAGGGGGAGGAAGAGGAGAGTAGAAAGAGGAGAGTAGGAAGAGGGGGAGGAAGAGGAGAGTAGAAAGAGGAGAGTAGGAAGAGGAGGGAGGAAGAGGAGAGTAGAAAGAGGAGAGTAGGAAGAGGGGGAGGAAGAGGAGAGTAGAAAGAGGAGAGTAGGAAGAGGAGGAGGAAGAGGAGAGGAGGAAGAGGGTGGAGGAAGAGGAAAGTAGGAAGAGGAGAGTAGGAAGAGGAGGGAGGAAGAGGAGAGTAGGAAGAGGAGAGTAGGAAGAGGGGGAGGAAGAGGAGAGTAGAAAGAGGGGGGAGGAAGAGGAGAGTAGGAAGAGGAGGGAGGAAGAGGAGAGTAGGAAGAGGAGAGTAGGAAAAGGGGGGAGGATAGGGAGAGTAGGAAAAGGGGGAGGATAGGGAGAGTAGGAAGAGGAGGAGGATGAGGAGAGTAGGAAGAGGGTGGAGGAAGAGGAAAGTAGGAAGAGGAGAGGAGGAAGAGGGGAGTAGAAAGAGGAGAGGAGGAAGTGGGGAGTAGAAAGAGGAGAGGAGGAAGAGGAAAGTAGGAAGAGGAGAGGAGGAAGAGGAAAGTAGGAAGAGGAGAGGAGGAAGAGGAAAGTAGGAAGAGGAGAGTAGGAAAAGGTGGGAGGAAAAGGAGAGTAGGAAGTGGTGGGAGGAAGAGGAAAGTAGGAAGCGGAGCGTAGGAAGAGGTGGGAGGAAAAGGAGAGTAGGAAGTGGTGGGAGGAAGAGGAAAGTAGGAAGCGGAGCGTAGGAAGAGGTGGGAGGAAGAGGAGAGTAGGAAGAGGCGGGAGGAAGAGGAAAGTATTATACAGACCTGGCCTGTAGAATGGCCTGTATTATAATAGATCTGGCCTTTATTATAATAGATCTGGCCTGTATTATAATAGATCTGTCCTGTATTATAATAGACCTGGCCTGTATTATAATAGATCTGGCCTGTATTATAATAGACCCAGTATTATAATAGACCTGGCCTGTATTATAATAGACCTATCCAGTATTATAATAGACCTGGCCTGTATTATAATAGACCCAGTATTATAATAGACCCAGTATTATAATAGACCTGTCCTGTATTATAATAGACCTGGCCTGATTTATAATAGACCCAGTATTATAATAGACCCAGTATTATAATAGACCCAGTATTATAAGAGACCCAGTATTATAATAGACCCAGTATTATAATAGACCTGTCCTGTATTATAATAGACCTGGACTGATTTATAATAGACCTGGCCTGATTTATAATAGACCTTGCCTGATTTATAATAGACCTGGCCTGTATTATAATAGACCTGGCCTGTATTATAATAGACCTGTCCTGATTTATAATAGACCTGGCCTGTATTATAATAGACCTGTCCTGTATTATAATAGACCTGTCCTTTTTTTAAACATCCTGAAGTTCATACATCATCTCTGCAAATTAGATTATTAGACCTGGCATGAATCCTATAAGGCATATATATATCCTGTGTGTGTGTGTGTGTGTGTGTGTGTGTGTGTGTGTGTGTGTGTGTGTGTGTGTGTGTGTGTGTGTGTGTGTGTGTGTGTGTGTGTGTGTGTGTGTGTGTGTGTGTGTGTGTGTGTGTGTATAGATATATGGGTGGTTGTGTGGCCCAACCATCAGGGACATAGACCATTCAGCTGTTGAGTGTGGGTACAAATCCCACACTGGGACACAGTGTTGATAAACAATAGATTAGATTAAAACCATGAAGTGTGAGGGTATCATCCCCTGGGGGAATACTGTATGACGTGTGAGCTGGAGGAACGGAATGAGAAAGGAATGTGTAAGAGTGTGTAAGAATGATCTGGATCAAATACCAGAACCACCTACAGTCTGTTGAACTGGATCAAACACCAGAACCATCTTCTGTCTGTTGAACTGGATCAAACATCAGAACCATTTACAGTCTGTTGAGCTGGATCAAACACCAGAACCATCTACAGTCTGTTGAACTGGATCAAACACCAGAACCATCTTCTGTCTGTTGAACTGGATCAAACACCAGAACCATCTACAGTCTGTTGAACTGGATCAAACACCAGAACCATCTACAGTCTGCTGTCTGTTGAACTGGATCAAACACCAGAACCATCTTCTGTCTGTTGAACTGGATCAAACATCAGAACCATTTACAGTCTGTTGAGCTGGATCAAACACCAGAACCATCTAAATATCTACTGTCTGTTGAACTGGATCAAACATCAGAACCATCTACAGTCTGCTGTCTGTTGAACTGGATCAAACACCAGAACCATCTTCTGTCTGTTGAACTGGATCAAACACCAGAACCATCTTCTGTCTGTTGAACTGGATCAAACATCAGAACCATCTACAGTCTGTTGAACTGGATCAAACACCAGAACCATCTTCTGTCTGTTGAACTGGATCAAACATCAGAACCATCTACAGTCTGTTGAACTGGATCAAACACCAGAACCATCTTCTGTCTGTTGAACTGGATCAAACACCAGAACCATCTACAGTCTGTTGAACTGGATCAAACACCAGAACCATCTACAGTCTGCTGTCTGTTGAACTGGATCAAACACCAGAACCATCTTCTGTTTGTTGAACTGGATCAAACACCAGAACCATCTACAGTCCCTTGAACTGGATCAAACACCAGAACCATCTACAGTCCCTTGAACTGGATCAAACACCAGAACCATCTTCTGTCTGTTGAACTGGAAATAAAGTTTTTGTAGGATCATAAATGAAAACATTTGGTCAGCAAGTAGTAAATTGCCAGATGAAAGACATCAAAATGCCCCAACATCAATCAGTCACAGAAATCAACACCATTGCAGTCATGAGATATTACATATAATTTCAAGCTGTCCTTCTGAGTCTGTAACAAAGACATGTGAATCAATATGCTCCGAATGGCTCAGATATTCAGATGAAAGACACACACACAAGCAGCCTGACCGGCAGAAGAAATCACAATAAGATGCAGGGGGAGGGGTATAGAGAGGGGTAATGATGTCATCTCTTGTGGCTCAGATGATAAGCGTGTGCATGTGTGTGTGTGTGTGGATAAACTAAGCTGGGTTTGAGATAATGGGGACATTTCAGGAGAGATGATGTCATTTTTCCACCTCTCTCTCTCTCTCTCTCTCTCTCTCTCCCCCTCTCTCTCTCTCTCTCTCTCTCTCTCTCTCTCTCTCTCTCTCTCTCTCTCCCTCCCTCCCTCCCTCCCTCCCTCCCCGCCCCCCACACCTCCTTCCCTCTCTTCCTTCCATCCTTAATCCCCTCCCTCCCTCTGGTGCAGGTGACTCTTTGGTCTAGCTCTTTGAATCCAAAATGCAAGGGTTGAGTTGGCTTCTGAATAGCCAAAGAGCTTAGCGTGTGAGCTACAGCCTGGGATGTATGGGGCTTCTTATACTGTGAGGGGGGAGGGGGGGGTAGTTCTTCTATCCTTGGGGGGGATTGGGCCGTGATCGGCGGTCCCACAGGGTAGCTCACAATTGGCCCAATGTCATCCGGGTTAGGTACTGGTAGGCCAAGATTGTATATAATAATTTGTTCTTAACTGACTTGCCTTGTTAAATAAAGGTTAAATAAAGGTTAAATTAAACAATTTAAAAATACAACTTCAGTGGTCCTCTATCAAAATATTTCTGGGACTTTACAGCCCTAAGAGGTCCTCTATCAAAATATTTCTGGGACTTTACAGCCCTCAGAGGTCCTCTATCAAAATATTTCTGGGACTTTACAGCCCTCAGAGGTCCTCTATCAAATATTTCTGGGACTTTACAGACCTCAGAGGTCCTCTATCAAAATATTTCTGGGTCTTTACAGCCCTCAGAGGTCCTCTATCAACATTTTTCTGGGACTTTAAAGCCCTCAGAGTTCCTCTATCAAAATATTTCTGGGACTTTACAGCCCTCAGAGGTCCTCTATCAAAATATTTCTGGGACTTTACAGCCCTCAGAGGTCCTCTATCAAAATATTTCTGGGACTTTACAGACCTCAGAGGTCCTCTATCAAAATATTTCTGGGACTTTACAGCCCTCAGAGGTCCTCTATCAAAATATTTCTGGGACTTTCCAGGCCTCAGAGATCCTCTATCAAACTATTTCTGGGACTTTCCAGGCCTCAGAGGTCCTCTATCAAAATATTTCTGGGACTTTACAGCCCTCAGAGGTCCTCTATCAAAATATTTCTGGGACTTTACAGCCCTCAGAGGTCCTCTATCAACATTTTTCTGGGACTTTAAAGCCCTCAGAGTTCCTCTATCAAAATATTTCTGGGACTTTACAGACCTCAGAGGTCCTCTATCAAAATATTTCTGGGACTTTACAGACCTCAGAGGTCCTCTATCAAAATATTTCTGGGACTTTACAGACCTCAGAGGTCCTCTATCAAAATATTTCTGGGACTTTACAGCCCTCAGAGGTCCTCTATCAAAATATTTCTGGGACTTTCCAGGCCTCAGAGATCCTCTATCAAACTATTTCTGGGACTTTCCAGGCCTCAGAGGTCCTCTATCAAAATATTTCTGGGACTTTACAGCCCTCAGAGGTCCTCTATCAAAATATTTCTGGGACTTTACAGCCCTCAGAGGTCCTCTATCAAAATATTTCTGGGACTTTACAGCCCTCAGGGGTCCTCTATCAAAATATTTCTGGGACTTTACAGCCCTCAGAGGTCCTCTATCAAAATATTTCTGGGACTTTTACAGCCCTCAGAGGTCCTCTATCAAAATATTTCTGGGACTTTACAGCCCTCAGAGGTCCTCTATCAAAATATTTATGGGACTTTACAGCCCTCAGAGGTCCTCTATCAAAATATTTCTGGGACTTTTACAGCCCTCAGAGGTCCTCTATCAAAATATTTCTGGGACTTTTACAGCCCTCAGAGGTCCTCTATCAAAATATTTCTGGGACTTTACAGCCCTCAGAGGTCCTCTATCAAAATATTTCTGGGACTTTACAGCCCTCAGAGGTCCTCTATCAAAATATTTCTGGGACTTTTACAGCCCTCAGAGGTCCTCTATCAAAATATTTCTGGGACTTTACAGCCCTCAGAGGTCCTCTATCAAACTATTTCTGGGACTTTACAGCCCTCAGAGGTCCTCTATCAAAATATTTCTGGGACTTTACAGCCCTCAGAGGTCCTCTATCAAAATATTTCTGGGACTTTACAGCCCTCAGAGGTCCTCTATCAAAATATTTATGGGACTTTACAGCCCTCAGAGGTCCTCTATCAAAATATTTCTGGGACTTTTACAGCCCTCAGAGGTCCTCTATCAAAATATTTCTGGGACTTTTACAGCCCTCAGAGGTCCTCTATCAAAATATTTCTGGGACTTTACAGCCCTCAGAGGTCCTCTATCAAAATATTTCTGGGACTTTACAGCCCTCAGAGGTCCTCTATCAAACTATTTCTGGGACTTTACAGCCCTCAGAGGTCCTCTATCAAAATATTTCTGGGACTTTACAGACCTCAGAGGTCCTCTATCAAACTATTTCTGGGACTTTCCAGGCCTCAGAGGTCCTCTATCAAAATATTTCTGGGACTTTACAGCCCTCAGAGGTCCTCTATCAAAATATTTCTGGGACTTTACAGCCCTCAGAGGTCCTGTATCAAAATATTTATGGGACTTTACAGCCCTCAGAGGTCCTCTATCAACATTTTTCTGGGACTTTACAGCCCTCAGAGGTCCTCTATCAAAATATTTCTGGGACTTTACAGCCCTCAGAGGTCCTCTATCAAAATATTTCTGGGACTTTACAGCCCTCAGAGGTCCTCTATCAAAATATTTCTGGGACTTTACAGACCTCAGAGGTCCTCTATCAAAATATTTCTGGGACTTTACAGACCTCAGAGGTCCTCTATCAAAATATTTCTGGGACTTTACAGACCTCAGAGGTCCTCTATCAAAATATTTCTGGGACTTTACAGCCCTCAGAGGTCCTCTATCAAAATATTTCTGGGACTTTCCAGGCCTCAGAGATCCTCTATCAAACTATTTCTGGGACTTTCCAGGCCTCAGAGGTCCTCTATCAAAATATTTCTGGGACTTTACAGCCCTCAGAGGTCCTCTATCAAAATATTTCTGGGACTTTACAGCCCTCAGAGGTCCTCTATCAAAATATTTCTGGGACTTTACAGCCCTCAGGGGTCCTCTATCAAAATATTTCTGGGACTTTACAGCCCTCAGAGGTCCTCTATCAAAATATTTCTGGGACTTTTACAGCCCTCAGAGGTCCTCTATCAAAATATTTCTGGGACTTTACAGCCCTCAGAGGTCCTCTATCAAAATATTTATGGGACTTTACAGCCCTCAGAGGTCCTCTATCAAAATATTTCTGGGACTTTTACAGCCCTCAGAGGTCCTCTATCAAAATATTTCTGGGACTTTTACAGCCCTCAGAGGTCCTCTATCAAAATATTTCTGGGACTTTACAGCCCTCAGAGGTCCTCTATCAAAATATTTCTGGGACTTTACAGCCCTCAGAGGTCCTCTATCAAAATATTTCTGGGACTTTTACAGCCCTCAGAGGTCCTCTATCAAAATATTTCTGGGACTTTACAGCCCTCAGAGGTCCTCTATCAAACTATTTCTGGGACTTTACAGCCCTCAGAGGTCCTCTATCAAAATATTTCTGGGACTTTACAGCCCTCAGAGGTCCTCTATCAAAATATTTCTGGGACTTTACAGCCCTCAGAGGTCCTCTATCAAAATATTTATGGGACTTTACAGCCCTCAGAGGTCCTCTATCAAAATATTTCTGGGACTTTTACAGCCCTCAGAGGTCCTCTATCAAAATATTTCTGGGACTTTTACAGCCCTCAGAGGTCCTCTATCAAAATATTTCTGGGACTTTACAGCCCTCAGAGGTCCTCTATCAAAATATTTCTGGGACTTTACAGCCCTCAGAGGTCCTCTATCAAACTATTTCTGGGACTTTACAGCCCTCAGAGGTCCTCTATCAAAATATTTCTGGGACTTTACAGACCTCAGAGGTCCTCTATCAAACTATTTCTGGGACTTTCCAGGCCTCAGAGGTCCTCTATCAAAATATTTCTGGGACTTTACAGCCCTCAGAGGTCCTCTATCAAAATATTTCTGGGACTTTACAGCCCTCAGAGGTCCTCTATCAAAATATTTATGGGACTTTACAGCCCTCAGAGGTCCTCTATCAACATATTTCTGGGACTTTACAGCCCTCAGAGGTCCTCTATCAAAATATTTCTGGGACTTTTACAGCCCTCAGAGGTCCTCTATCAAAATATTTATGGGACTTTACAGCCCTCAGAGGTCCTCTATCAAAATATTTCTGGGACTTTTACAGCCCTCAGAGGTCCTCTATCAAAATATTTCTGGGACTTTTACAGCCCTCAGAGGTCCTCTATCAAAATATTTCTGGGACTTTACAGCCCTCAGAGGTCCTCTATCAAAATATTTCTGGGACTTTACAGCCCTCAGAGGTCCTCTATCAAAATATTTCTGGGACTTTTACAGCCCTCAGAGGTCCTCTATCAAAATATTTCTGGGACTTTACAGCCCTCAGAGGTCCTCTATCAAACTATTTCTGGGACTTTACAGCCCTCAGAGGTCCTCTATCAAAATATTTCTGGGACTTTACAGCCCTCAGAGGTCCTCTATCAAAATATTTCTGGGACTTTACAGCCCTCAGAGGTCCTCTATCAAAATATTTATGGGACTTTACAGCCCTCAGAGGTCCTCTATCAAAATATTTCTGGGACTTTTACAGCCCTCAGAGGTCCTCTATCAAAATATTTCTGGGACTTTACAGCCCTCAGAGGTCCTCTATCAAACTATTTCTGGGACTTTACAGCCCTCAGAGGTCCTCTATCAAAATATTTCTGGGACTTTACAGCCCTCAGAGGTCCTCTATCAAAATATTTCTGGGACTTTACAGCCCTCAGAGGTCCTCTATCAAAATATTTATGGGACTTTACAGCCCTCAGAGGTCCTCTATCAAAATATTTCTGGGACTTTTACAGCCCTCAGAGGTCCTCTATCAAAATATTTCTGGGACTTTTACAGCCCTCAGAGGTCCTCTATCAAAATATTTCTGGGACTTTACAGCCCTCAGAGGTCCTCTATCAAAATATTTCTGGGACTTTACAGCCCTCAGAGGTCCTCTATCAAACTATTTCTGGGACTTTACAGCCCTCAGAGGTCCTCTATCAAAATATTTCTGGGACTTTACAGACCTCAGAGGTCCTCTATCAAACTATTTCTGGGACTTTCCAGGCCTCAGAGATCCTCTATCAAAATATTTCTGGGACTTTACAGCCCTCAGAGGTCCTCTATCAAAATATTTCTGGGACTTTACAGCCCTCAGAGGTCCTCTATCAAAATATTTATGGGACTTTACAGCCCTCAGAGGTCCTCTATCAACATATTTCTGGGACTTTACAGCCCTCAGAGGTCCTCTATCAACATATTTCTGGGACTTTACAGCCCTCAGAGGTCCTCTATCAAAATATTTCTGGGACTTTTACAGCCCTCAGAGGTCCTCTATCAAAATATTTATGGGACTTTACAGCCCTCAGAGGTCCTCTATCAAAATATTTCTGGGACTTTTACAGCCCTCAGAGGTCCTCTATCAAAATATTTCTGGGACTTTTACAGCCCTCAGAGGTCCTCTATCAAAATATTTCTGGGACTTTACAGCCCTCAGAGGTCCTCTATCAAAATATTTCTGGGACTTTACAGCCCTCAGAGGTCCTCTATCAAAATATTTCTGGGACTTTTACAGCCCTCAGAGGTCCTCTATCAAAATATTTCTGGGACTTTACAGCCCTCAGAGGTCCTCTATCAAACTATTTCTGGGACTTTACAGCCCTCAGAGGTCCTCTATCAAAATATTTCTGGGACTTTACAGCCCTCAGAGGTCCTCTATCAAAATATTTCTGGGACTTTACAGCCCTCAGAGGTCCTCTATCAAAATATTTATGGGACTTTACAGCCCTCAGAGGTCCTCTATCAAAATATTTCTGGGACTTTTACAGCCCTCAGAGGTCCTCTATCAAAATATTTCTGGGACTTTACAGCCCTCAGAGGTCCTCTATCAAACTATTTCTGGGACTTTACAGCCCTCAGAGGTCCTCTATCAAAATATTTCTGGGACTTTACAGCCCTCAGAGGTCCTCTATCAAAATATTTCTGGGACTTTACAGCCCTCAGAGGTCCTCTATCAAAATATTTATGGGACTTTACAGCCCTCAGAGGTCCTCTATCAAAATATTTCTGGGACTTTTACAGCCCTCAGAGGTCCTCTATCAAAATATTTCTGGGACTTTTACAGCCCTCAGAGGTCCTCTATCAAAATATTTCTGGGACTTTACAGCCCTCAGAGGTCCTCTATCAAAATATTTCTGGGACTTTACAGCCCTCAGAGGTCCTCTATCAAACTATTTCTGGGACTTTACAGCCCTCAGAGGTCCTCTATCAAAATATTTCTGGGACTTTACAGACCTCAGAGGTCCTCTATCAAACTATTTCTGGGACTTTCCAGGCCTCAGAGATCCTCTATCAAAATATTTCTGGGACTTTACAGCCCTCAGAGGTCCTCTATCAAAATATTTCTGGGACTTTACAGCCCTCAGAGGTCCTCTATCAAAATATTTATGGGACTTTACAGCCCTCAGAGGTCCTCTATCAACATATTTCTGGGACTTTACAGCCCTCAGAGGTCCTCTATCAAAATATTTCTGGGACTTTTACAGCCCTCAGAGGTCCTCTATCAAAATATTTATGGGACTTTACAGCCCTCAGAGGTCCTCTATCAAAATATTTCTGGGACTTTACAGACCTCAGAGGTCCTCTATCAAACTATTTCTGGGACTTTCCAGGCCTCAGAGGTCCTCTATCAAAATATTTCTGGGACTTTACAGCCCTCAGAGGTCCTCTATCAAAATATTTCTGGGACTTTACAGCCCTCAGAGGTCCTCTATCAAAATATTTATGGGACTTTACAGCCCTCAGAGGTCCTCTATCAACATATTTCTGGGACTTTACAGCCCTCAGAGGTCCTCTATCAACATATTTCTGGGACTTTACAGCCCTCAGAGGTCCTCTATCAAAATATTTCTGGGACTTTTACAGCCCTCAGAGGTCCTCTATCAAAATATTTATGGGACTTTACAGCCCTCAGAGGTCCTCTATCAAAATATTTCTGGGACTTTTACAGCCCTCAGAGGTCCTCTATCAAAATATTTCTGGGACTTTTACAGCCCTCAGAGGTCCTCTATCAAAATATTTCTGGGACTTTACAGCCCTCAGAGGTCCTCTATCAAAATATTTCTGGGACTTTACAGCCCTCAGAGGTCCTCTATCAAAATATTTCTGGGACTTTTACAGCCCTCAGAGGTCCTCTATCAAAATATTTCTGGGACTTTACAGCCCTCAGAGGTCCTCTATCAAACTATTTCTGGGACTTTACAGCCCTCAGAGGTCCTCTATCAAAATATTTCTGGGACTTTACAGCCCTCAGAGGTCCTCTATCAAAATATTTCTGGGACTTTACAGCCCTCAGAGGTCCTCTATCAAAATATTTATGGGACTTTACAGCCCTCAGAGGTCCTCTATCAAAATATTTCTGGGACTTTTACAGCCCTCAGAGGTCCTCTATCAAAATATTTCTGGGACTTTACAGCCCTCAGAGGTCCTCTATCAAACTATTTCTGGGACTTTACAGCCCTCAGAGGTCCTCTATCAAAATATTTCTGGGACTTTACAGCCCTCAGAGGTCCTCTATCAAAATATTTCTGGGACTTTACAGCCCTCAGAGGTCCTCTATCAAAATATTTATGGGACTTTACAGCCCTCAGAGGTCCTCTATCAAAATATTTCTGGGACTTTTACAGCCCTCAGAGGTCCTCTATCAAAATATTTCTGGGACTTTTACAGCCCTCAGAGGTCCTCTATCAAAATATTTCTGGGACTTTACAGCCCTCAGAGGTCCTCTATCAAAATATTTCTGGGACTTTACAGCCCTCAGAGGTCCTCTATCAAACTATTTCTGGGACTTTACAGCCCTCAGAGGTCCTCTATCAAAATATTTCTGGGACTTTACAGACCTCAGAGGTCCTCTATCAAACTATTTCTGGGACTTTCCAGGCCTCAGAGATCCTCTATCAAAATATTTCTGGGACTTTACAGCCCTCAGAGGTCCTCTATCAAAATATTTCTGGGACTTTACAGCCCTCAGAGGTCCTCTATCAAAATATTTATGGGACTTTACAGCCCTCAGAGGTCCTCTATCAACATATTTCTGGGACTTTACAGCCCTCAGAGGTCCTCTATCAAAATATTTCTGGGACTTTTACAGCCCTCAGAGGTCCTCTATCAAAATATTTATGGGACTTTACAGCCCTCAGAGGTCCTCTATCAAAATATTTCTGGGACTTTACAGACCTCAGAGGTCCTCTATCAAACTATTTCTGGGACTTTCCAGGCCTCAGAGGTCCTCTATCAAAATATTTCTGGGACTTTACAGCCCTCAGAGGTCCTCTATCAAAATATTTCTGGGACTTTACAGCCCTCAGAGGTCCTCTATCAAAATATTTATGGGACTTTACAGCCCTCAGAGGTCCTCTATCAACATATTTCTGGGACTTTACAGCCCTCAGAGGTCCTCTATCAAAATATTTCTGGGACTTTTACAGCCCTCAGAGGTCCTCTATCAAAATATTTCTGGGACTTTACAGCCCTCAGAGGTCCTCTATCAAAATATTTATGGGACTTTACAGCCCTCAGAGGTCCTCTATCAAAATATTTCTGGGACTTTTACAGCCCTCAGAGGTCCTCTATCAAAATATTTCTGGGACTTTTACAGCCCTCAGAGGTCCTCTATCAAAATATTTCTGGGACTTTACAGCCCTCAGAGGTCCTCTATCAAAATATTTCTGGGACTTTACAGCCCTCAGAGGTCCTCTATCAAAATATTTCTGGGACTTTTACAGCCCTCAGAGGTCCTCTATCAAAATATTTCTGGGACTTTACAGCCCTCAGAGGTCCTCTATCAAAATATTTCTGGGACTTTACAGACCTCAGAGGTCCTCTATCAAAATATTTCTGGGACTTTACAGCCCTCAGAGGTCCTCTATCAATTTTTTTCTGGGACTTTAAAGCCCTCAGAGTTCCTCTATCAAAATATTTCTGGGACTTTCCAGGCCTCAGAGGTCCTCTATCAAACTATTTCTGGGACTTTCCAGGCCTCAGAGGTCCTCTATCAAAATATTTCTGGGACTTTACAGCCCTCAGAGGTCCTCTATCAAAATATTTCTGGGACTTTCCAGGCCTCAGAGGTCCTCTATCAAACTATTTCTGGGACTTTCCAGGCCTCAGAGGTCCTCTATCAAAATATTTCTGGGACTTTACAGCCCTCAGAGGTCCTCTATCAAAATATTTCTGGGACTTTACAGCCCTCAGAGGTCCTCTATCAAAATATTTATGGGACTTTACAGCCCTCAGAGGTCCTCTATCAAAATATTTATGGGACTTTACAGACCTCAGAGGTCCTCTATCAAAATATTTCTGGGACTTTTACAGCCCTCAGAGGTCCTCTATCAAAATATTTCTGGGACTTTACAGCCCTCAGAGGTCCTCTATCAAAATATTTCTGGGACTTTACAGCCCTCAGAGGTCCTCTGTCAAACTATTTATGGGACTTTACAGCCCTCAGAGGTCCTCTATCAAAATATTTATGGGACTTTACAGCCCTCAGAGGTCCTCTATCAAAATATTTATGGGACTTTACAGACCTCAGAGGTCCTCTATCAAAATATTTCTGGGACTTTTACAGCCCTCAGAGGTCCTCTATCAAAATATTTCTGGGACTTTACAGCCCTCAGAGGTCCTCTATCAAAACGTTTTCAACCAAGCAGCTGCTGTCTCTGATACTGTTTTCTCTTTGTTTATTTTGACAGTTCCGTTCTCATTGTGGCTGTGAAGAGTGCTTCGCCTCAGAGGATTATGTATCCAGTGCCAAACAAAACACACAGATTCAGATGCAAATGACGAGAATTAAGATGTCAATATCTTATGATTCATATGTTGTAATACAAACCCCACATGGCTCATATCAAACTGAATAGCTAATATATTTAGGAGTATGTCAACCACATTACATGTTGTCATTAGACTTACCACCAGAACCATCCCTTTCTCTTTGCCCCAGAAGTGCTGATATCAAATTGAAGGTAGTTCTAGTACTGTACATGATATATATCTCCTATTGAGAGTAATTATAGTACTGTACAGCATATATATCTCCTATTGAGAGTAATTCTAGTACTGTACAGCATATATCTCCTATTGAGGGTAACTATAGTACTGTACAATATATATATCCTATTGTTTTTCAGTATCCTGTTTCTTAAGTTACTTTTCTTAAATTGCTTGCAAGTGTTGTGTTTTTATTGCGTTGCAATTGTAAATATTGTGAATTTCTATAATTATGTGCATAGCAGTTTGCAGGTGGGGGTGATGCAACTTCTTCAACAGGTGGGTGGAAAAATTTTCCCAGACGGCCATATCGGTCAGCTAATAAAATCAAATATAATCATATTTCATTGGTAACATACACGTGTTTAGTAGATGTTATTGCGGGTGTAGTGAAGATGTCCTGGAGGGTAGGTAGTTTTGGTATTTTGGTATTTTATTAGGATCCCCAGTAGCTGTTCCAAAAGCAGTAGCTACTCTTCCTGGGGTCCACACAAAACACAGAACACAAAACACAAAACACAGAACACAAAACACAGAACACAGAACACAGAACACAGAACACAGAACACAGAACACAGAACACAGAACACAGAACACAAAACACAAAACACAGAACACAGAACACAAAACACAAAACACAAAACACAAAACACAAAACACAGAACACAGAACACAAAACACAAAACACAAAACACAAAACACAGAACACAGAACACAGAACACAGAACACAAAACACAAAACACAAAACACAGAACACAGAACACAGAACACAGAACACAGAACACAGAACACAGAACACAAAACACAAAACACAAAACACAGAACACAAAACACAGAACACAAAACACAAAACACAAAACACAAAACACAAAACACAGAAAACAAAACACAGAACACGAAACACAAAACACGAAACACGAAACACGAAACACGAAACACGAAACACAACACGAAACACGAAACACGAAACACGAAACACGAAACACGAAACACAACACGAAACACGAAACACGAAACACGAAACACGAAACACAACACACGAAACACGAAACACGAAACACAAAACACAAAACACAAAACACAAAACACAGAACACAGAACACAGAACATGACATAATACAGAACATTACAGTTTTTTTGGATTGCTTACACACTAAAATTAAAAGTAGTACACTATTAGCAAAACCTTACACTCAAGAAGCAAAACATCAGCCCATATTTGCACAACTATAAGCACATTGTCAACCTCACACTTGTTGCAAAACTCTACACACAGTGATTTGCAAAACACTAAACACACTTAACATACATTACACACAAAAATCTATCATGAAGTCACATCTTTGCAATACCAAAGCACTGACTGTCAAATTACCACACCGTCCAACCAATTGGTTCAACACAGTCATCAGGTGTGCAAACACTCGTTTACTTAATTGTAGACACACCAATCAGGTGTATAAGCACTATAAAAAGCTGCAGGTGAGTTCCTCGGTCTTCAAGCACAATGGAAAGAGTCAGAGAAAGAGTAAGACGACGAGGAGGAGGAGGAGGAGGACGACAACGAGGAGGAGGAAGGGGAGGAAGAGGAAGACAAGAAGGTGCTCAAAGAGGACCGAATCTGACAAATGAGATCCGCGCAACACTGGTTGATCACGTTGTCAACCACGGCCTGACGCTGAGGGAGGCTGGACTGCGAGTACAGCCAAATCTAAGCCGATATACAGTGGCAAGTGTGATGAGAACATTTCGACTGGAAAATAGGTATTGTAAAAATATCATCATATCAAAAACATCTGCACGGTTTCAGTAACTGCTTACAGTACTGTATTCTATGCACTATCAGCACTTCTGTTACCTTTTCCTGTGAAATTACTGTACTATTGTACACTGTTTTTTTTTCTACATAGGATTGAGGGTCGGGGACGACAAGGGGGAAGGCCTCCTATGTTCACAGAACAGCAAGAGAGGGAGATAGTAAACATGGTTTTGGCCAACAATGCTATAACACTCAAGCAGCTCCAAGCTAACATTGTCAATAACCACACCATTTTCAACGATATCCATCAGGTCTCAACATCAACACTGGCACGCATCCTAAAAAAAAAACATATTCAAATGAAGCAAATTTATCGAGTGCCTTTCGAGCGCAATTCCGAAAGGGTGAAACAACTGCGGCATGATTATGCAGAGGTATGTATTCACTTTAGCAGTGTGATCTTGCATACTGTCTCATAATCTTTTACTGTACTGTAATATGTATACTAGATCTACACTGAACTACACAATTTTGCCCGACACTGTTTTTCAGAGAGTTTTACGAATGGATGGAGAGGAGATCCAGCATGAGTTCATTTACGTAGATGAGGCTGGGTTCAACCTGACGAGAACACGAAGGAGGGGAAGAAACATCATTGGCCACAGGGCTATAGTCAATGTCCCAGGGCAACGTGGGGGTAATATAACACTCTGTGCAGCCATTACACAGAATGGGGTCCTCCACCGCCATGCCCATATGGGCCCTTACAACACAGCACTCATACTTACATTCTTGGACCAATTGCACAACATAACAGCAGCAAATCAAATCAATCATATGCAATACATTGTTGTCTGGGACAATGTGTCTTTCCACCGCTCTGCTCTGGTTCAGAACTGGTTTCAGCAACATCCACATTTCACCCTCCTATATCTTCCACCATACTCTCCATTCCTCAACCCTATAGAAGAGTTTTTCTCGGCATGGCGGTGGAAGGTATATGATCTCCGTCTCCAGGCTGAGGTACCCCTCATCCAAGCCATGGAGGAGGCCTGTGACCAGATGGAGGTAGCAGCAATGCAAGGATGGATTCGTCATTCAAGACGTTTCTTCCCAAGGTGTCTTGCTAATGACAACATTGCCTGCGATGTTGATGAAATTCTCTGGCCAGATCCAGCTAGGCGAAGAGACAATGTCTAGTTATTTATTTTTTTAAACTTACAATACGTAAAGTGACGTTTGGTTACAGTACTATGAATCTCCATGTCAACATTTTGGGCGTGTTGAGAAATAAATGAGTTTCTTCAGTCTGCAACATTGGTCTTGAGTGGTGTTTGGTGAATTTACATTATATTTGTACTTTGTTGATAGTAGCCTACTCTAATCATAGGGAAGTAGAAGTGCTAAAAGTGTTTTAGGTTTATCACAGCAGAGTGTAACTCGTGTAAACAGAGTCTAGTAATGTGAAACGTGTGTGTTTCATATGGTAACAAAGTGTGGTTTTTAAAAAGAAGTGTATAGTTTTTACAAGAGTGTTTAATTTTGCAAAGGATCTGTAGTGTTTTGCTAATTGGGTGTGTGGTTGTGCTAATTGTGTGTAGTGTTTTGAAAACATGGGCCCTGTTTTGAAAATCGTGCTTAAGCAATCAAAAAAAACTGTAATAGACAAGAACAGCTCAAGGACAGAACTACATACAGCTGAAGTTGGAAGTTTAAATACACTTATGTTGGAGTCATTAAAACTAGTTTTTCAACTCTCCACAAATGTCTTATTAACAAACTATAGTTTTGGCAAGTCGGTTAGGGCATCTACTTTGTGCATGACACAAGTCATTTTTCCAACAATTGTTTACAGATTATTTCAGTTATAATTCACTGTATCACAATTCCAGTGGGTCAGAAGTTTACATACAGTAAGTTGACTGTGCCTTTAAATAGCTTGGAAAATTCCAGAAAATGATGTCATGGCTTTAGAAACTTCTGATAGGCTAATTGACATCATTTGAGTCAATTGGAGGTGTACCTGTGGATTTATTTCAAGACCTACCTTCAAACTCAGTGCCTCTTTGCTTGGCATCATGGGAAAATCAAAAGAAATCAGCCAAGACCTCAGAGAAAAAATTATAAACCTTCACAAGTCTGGTTCATCCTTGGGAGCAATTCCCAAATACCTGAAGGTACCACATTCATCTGTACAAACAATAGTATGCAAGTATAAACACCATGGGACCACGCAGCCGTCATACCGCTCAGGAAGGAGACACGTTCTGTCTCCTAGAGATGAACGTACTTTGGTGGGAAAAGTGCAATTCAATTCCAGAACAACAGCAAAGGACCTTGTGAAGATGCTGGAGGAAACAGGTTCAAAAGTATCTACAGTATATCCACAGTACAACGAGTCCATAACCTGAAAGGCCGCTCAGCAGGAAGAAGCGACTGCTCCAAAACCACCATAAAAAATGCCAGACTACATTTTGCAACTGCACATGAGGACAAAGATCATACTTTTTAGAGAAATGTCCTGTTTGGTCATAACGACGATCGCTATGTTTGGAGGACAAAGGGGAGGCTTGCAAGCCGAAGAAAACCATCCCAACCATGAAGCACGGGGGTTGCAGCATCATGTTGTGGGGTTGCTTTGCTGCAGGAGGGACTGGTGCACTTCACAAAATAGATGGCATCATGAGGTAGGACAATGATGTGGATATATTAAAGGAACATCTCAAGACATCCTGGGATGTCTATCTGTAGTTTCACTCTAAAGCCCAGGCGGTACAGTCCTGGGATGTCTATCTGTAGTTTCACTCTAAAGCCCAGGCGGTACAGTCCTGGGATGTCTATCTGTAGTTTCACTCTAAAGCCCAGGCGGTACAGTCCTGGGATGTCTATCTGTAGTTTCACTCTAAAGCCCAGGCGGTACAGTCCTGGGATGTCTATCTGTAGTTTCACTCTAAAGCCCAGGCGGTACAGTCCTGGGATGTCTATCTGTAGTTTCACTCTAAATCCCAGGCGGTACAGTCCTGGGATGTCTATCTGTAGTTTCACTCTAAAGCCCAGGCGGTACAGTCCTGGGATGACCCCGCTGCCTGTGACTACTGGACTATCACTTTTTGCTAACACATAAGTGCACACACCCACACACGTGCACACACACACACACACACACACGTGCACTAACCCACGCACGTGCACACACCCACACACGTGCACACACCCAAACACGTGCACACACCAACACACGTGCACACACCCACCCAAACACGTGCACACACCCACACACGTGCACACACCCACCCACACACACACACACACACACACACACACACAGCTCAAGCTGTATCTGAACAAAATTACCCTCCGAAACCAGAAGCAGGTGTAAAACCATCTGATTATCATATATGTAATATCTCTCCCCACCACACATTGAACACATGCAAACAATACATATTATCACACTTCACAAAGTCACAGGGCACGCGGCTTTGCTTCACACCTCAAAAAAGGAGAACTTAAAACAGAACGTACAGTACATTCTGGTTGAATGTTCTTGACTGTTTCCACATTTTGTTGCGTTACAGGCTGAATTTTAAATGGATTTCAATTTAGATATTTTGTCACTGGCCTGCACACAATAATGTGGATTTGTTTATTTATTTATTTTACAAATTAATACAAAATGAAAAGGTGAAATGTCTTGAGTCAATTAGAATTCAACCCCTTTGCATTAATTAGTTCAGGAGTAAAAATGTGCTTAACAAGTCACATAATAAGTAGCATGGACTCACTCTGTGTAATTATGGTGTTTAACATGATTTTTGAATGACTACCTCATCTCTGTACACCACACATTCAATTACTGTAAGGTCCCCCAGTCGAGTAGTGAATTTCAAACACAGATTCAACCACAAAGACCAGGGAGGTTTTCCAATGCCTCACAAAGAAGGGTGCCTATTGGTAGATGGGTAAAAAAATCAGACATTGAATATCCCATTGAGTATTGGGTGAAGTTATTAATTGCACTTTGGATGGAGCATCAATACACCCAGTCACTACAAAGATACAGGCATCTTTCCGCTCAGGTATTTCACTATGAGGGAAAAGGAAAGGGGATACCAAGTCAGTTTACTATTATATATTATATTATATATTATATTACTATTATATATATATATTTTTAATATTGCAGATTGTTGCTTCCATCAATGTCAGTGTTTGCATAATTTCAAATTAGGAGAATCTCTTATAAAATGGGTTAATGTATACAGTTGAAGCCAAATAAATTTAAACTCAGTTTTTCACAATTCTTGACGTTTAATTAATTAGTACAAATTCCCTGTTTTAGGTCAGTTAGGATCACCACTTTATTTTACGAATGTGAAATGTCAGAATAATAGCTGAGAGAATGATTTATTTCAGGTTTTATTTCTTTCATCACATTCCCAGTGGGTCAAAAGTTTACATACACTCAATTAGAATTTGGTAGCATTGCCTTTACATTGTTTAACTTGGGTCAAATGTTTCGGGTAGCCTTCCACAAGCTTCCCACAATAAGTTTGGTGAATTTTGGCCCATTCCTCCTGACAGAGCTGGTGTAACTGAGTCAGGTTTGTAGAAAATGAGAAAAAAATAATCCAGAAAATCACTTTGTAGGATTTTTAATAAATATATTTGCAAATTATGGTGGAAAATAAGTATTTGGTCACCTACAAACAAGCAAGATTTCTGGCTCTCACAGACCTGTAACTTCTTCTTTAAGAGGCTCCTCTGTCCTCCACTCATTACCTGTATTAATGGCACCTGTTTGAACTTGTTATCAGTATAAAAGACACCTGTCCACAACCTCAAACAGTCACACTCCAAACTCCACTATGGCCAAGACCAAAGAGCTGTTAAAGGACACCAGAAACAAAATTGTAGACCTGCACCAGGCTGGGAAGACTGAATCTGCAATAGGTAGGCAGCTTGGTTTGAAGAAATCAACTGTGGGAGCAATTATTAGGAAATGGAAGACATACAAGACCACTGATAATCTCCCTCGATCTGGGGCTCCACGCAAGATCTCACCCCGTGGGGTCAAAATGATCACAAGAACTGTGAGCAAAAATCCCAGAACCACACGGGGGGACCTAGTGAATGACCTGCAGAGAGCTGGGACCAAAGTAACAAAGCCTACCATCAGTAACACACTACGCCGCCAGGGACTCAAATCCTGCAGTGCCAGACGTGTCCCCCTGCTTAAGCCAGTACATGTCCAGGCCCATCTGAAGTTTGCTAGAGAGCATTTGGATGATCCAGAAGAAGATTGGGAGAATGTCATATGGTCAGACGAAACCAAAATATAACTTTTTGGTAAAAACTCAACTTGTCGTGTTTGGAGGACAAAGAATGCTGAGTTGCGTCCAAAGAACACCATACCTACTGTGAAGCATGGGGGTGGAAACATCATGCTTTGGGGCTGTTTTTCTGCAAAGGGACCAGGACGACTGATCCGTGTAAAGGAAAGAATGAATGGGGCCATGTATCGTGAGATTTTGAGTGAAAACCTCCTTCCATCAGCAAGGGCATTGAAGATGAAACGTGGCTGGGTCTTTCAGCATGACAATGATCCCAAACACATCGCCCGGGCAACGAAGGAGTGGCTTCGTAAGAAGCGTTTCAAGGTTCTGGAGTGGCCTAGCAAGTCTCCAAATCTCAACCCTATAGAAAATCTTTGGAGGGAGTTGAAAGTCCGTGTTGCCCAGCAACAGCCCCAAAACATCACTGCTCTAGAGGAGATCTGCATGGAGGAATGGGCCAAAATACCAGCAACAGTGTGTGAAAACCTTGAAGACTTACAGAAAACGTTTGACCTCTGTCATTGCCAACAAAGGGTATATAACAAAGTATTGAGATAAACTTTTGTTATTGACCAAATGCTTATTTTCCACCATCATTTGCAAATAAATTCATTAAAAATCCTACAATGAGATTTTCTAGATTTTTTTTTCTCATTTTGTCTGTCATAGTTGAAGTGTACCTATGATGAAAATTACAGGCCTCTCTCATCTTTTTAAGTGGGAGAACTTGCACAATTGGTGGCTGACTAAATACTTTTCCCCCCTTTTTCCCCCTTTTTCCCTGTACTTGTCACTCAATTCAGTACTTCCTGGTTCCATGTTTCAAACAGTGATTTCAGTTATATTAAAACCATGAAAATCACAAAATATTTGCCTTGATATACTGTATACCTTATATACAGTGGGGAGAACAAGTATTTGATACACTGCCGATTTTGCAGGGTTTCCTACTTACAAAGCATGTAGAGGTCTGTAAATGTTTATCATAGGTACACTTCAACTGTGAGAGACGGAATCTAAAACAAAAATCCAGAAAATCACATTGTATGATTTTTAAGTTAATTCATTTGCATTTTATTGCATGACATAAGTATTTGATACATCAGAAAAGCAGAACTTAATATTTGGTACACAAACCTTTGTTTGCAATTACAGAGATCATCATTTCCTGTAGTTCAGGAAGTATTTTGGCCCACTCCTCCCTACAGACCTTCTCCAGATCCTTCAGGTTTCGGGGCTGTCGCTGGGCAATATGGACTTTCAGCTCCCTCCAAAGATGTTCTATTGGGTGCAGGTCTGGAGACTGGCTAGGCCACTCCAGGACCTTGAGATGCTTCTTACGGAGCCACTCCTTAATTGCCCTGGCTGTGTGTTTCGGGTCGTTGTCATGCTGGAAGACCCAGCCACGACCCATCTTCAATGCTCTTACTGAGGGAAGGAGGATGTTTGCCAAGATCTCGCGATACATGGCTCCATCCATCCTCCCCTCAATACGATGCAGTCGTCCTGTCCCCTATGCAGAAAAGCATCCCCAAAGAATGATGTTTCCACCTCCATGCTTCACGGTTGGGATGGTGTTCTTGGGGTTGTACTCATTCTTCTTCTTCCTCCAAACACGGCGAGTGGAGTTTAGACCAAAAAGCTCTATTTTTGCTCTCATCAGTCAACATGACCTTCTCCCATTCCTCCTCTGAATCATCCAGATGGTTATTGGCAAACTTCAGATGGGCCTGGACATGCGCTGGCTTGAGCAGGGGGACCTTGCGTGCGCTGCAGGATTTTAATCCATGACGGCGTAGTGTGTTACTAATGGTTTTCTTTGAGACTGTGGTCCCAGGTCTCTTAAGGTCAATGACCAGGTCCTGCAGTGTAGTTCTGGGCTGATCCCTCACCTTCCTCATGATCATTGATGCCCCACGAGGTGAGATCTTGCATGGAGCCCCAGACCGAGGATGATTGACCGTCATCTTGAACTTCTTCCATTTTCTAATAATTGCGCCAACAGTTGTTGCCTTCTCACCAAGCTGCTTGCCTATTGTCCTGTAGCCCATTCCAGCCTTGTGCAGGTCTACAATTTTATCCCTGATGTCCTTACACAGCTCTCTGGTCTTGGCCATTGTGGAGAGGTTGGAGTCTGTTTGATTGAGTGTGTGGGCAGGTGTCTTTTATACAGGTAACGAGTTCAAACAGGTGCAGTTAATACAGGCAATGAGTGGAGAACAGGAGGGCTTCTGAAAGAAAAACTAACAGGTCTGTGAGAGCTGGAATTCTTACTGGTTGGTAGGTGATCAAATACTTATGTCATGCAATAAAATGCAAATGAATTACTTAATTAATCCTCTCCTCCTCTCCCTCTCCCTGGACCTATGATACAAATTACAGACCTCTACATGCTTTGTAAGTAGGAAAACCTGCAAAATCTGCAGTGGATCAAATACCCACTGTACGTTCTGGAGGTATAGACTATATTATGAATACCCTTAGTGGTTCTGGAGGTATAGACTATATTATGAATACCCTTAGTTGTTCTAGAGGTATAGACTATATTATGAATACCCTTAGTTGTTCTGGAGGTATAGACTATATTATGAATACCCTTAGTGGCTCTGGAGGTATAGACTATATTATGAATACCCTTAGTGGTTCTGGAGGTATAGACTATATTATGAATACCCTTAGTGGTTCTGGAGGTATAGACTATATTATGAATACCCTTAGTTGTTCTAGAGGTATAGACTATATTATGAATACCCTTAGTTGTTCTAGAGGTATAGACTATATTATGAATACCCTTAGTTGTTCTAGAGGTATAGACTATATTATGAATACCCTTAGTGGTTCTGGAGGTATAGACTATATTATGAATACCCTTAGTTGTTCTAGAGGTATAGACTATATTATGAATACCCTTAGTTGTTCTAGAGGTATAGACTATATTATGAATACCCTTAGTTGTTCTAGAGGTATAGACTATATTATGAATACCCTTAGTTGTTCTAGAGGTATAGACTATATTATGAATACCCTTAGTGGTTCTAGAGGTATAGACTATATTATGAATACCCTTAGTGGTTCTGGAGGTATAGACTATATTATGAATACCCTTAGTGGTTCTGGAGGTATACACTATATTATGAATACCCTTAGTTGTTCTGGAGGTATAGACTATATTATGAATACCCTTAGTTGTTCCAGAGGTATAGACATGTATAATTCATACCGTCAGTGGTTCTGGAGGTATAGACTATATTATGAATACCCTTAGTTGTTCTAGAGGTATAGACTATATTATGAATACCCTTAGTGGTTCTGGAGGTATAGACTATATTATGAATACCCTTAGTGGTTCTGGAGGTATAGACTATATTATGAATACCCTTAGTGGTTCTGGAGGTATAGACTATATTATGAATACCCTTAGTGGTTCTGGAGGTATAGACTATATTATGAATACCCTTAGTGGTTCTGGAGGTATAGACTATATTATGAATACCCTTAGTGGTTCTGGAGGTATAGACTATATTATGAATACCCTTAGTTGTTCTGGAGGTATAGACATGTATAATTCATACCATCAGTGGTTCTGGAGGTATAGACTATATTATGAATACCCTTAGTGGTTCTGGAGGTATAGACTATATTATGAATACCCTTAGTGGTTCTGGAGGTATAGACTATATTATGAATACCCTTAGTGGTTCTGGAGGTATAGACTATATTATGAATACCCTTAGTGGTTCTGGAGGTATAGACTATATTATGAATACCCTTAGTGGTTCTGGAGGTATAGACTATATTATGAATACCCTTAGTTGTTCTAGAGGTATAGACTATATTATGAATACCCTTAGTTGTTCTAGAGGTATAGACTATATTATGAATACCCTTAGTTGTTCTAGAGGTATAGACTATATTATGAATACCCTTAGTTGTTCTAGAGGTATAGACATGTATAATTCATACCATCAGTGGTTCTGGAGGTATAGACTATATTATGAATTCCCTTAGTTGTTCTAGAGGTATAGACATGTATAATTCATACCATCAGTGGTTTTGGAGGTATAGACTATATTATGAATACCCTTAGTTGTTCTGGAGGTATAGACTATATTATGAATACCCTTAGTTGTTCTAGAGGTATAGACTATATTATGAATACCCTTAGTTGTTCTGGAGGTATAGACTATATTATGAATACCCTTAGTTGTTCTGGAGGTATAGACTATATTATGAATACCCTTAGTTGTTCTAGAGGTATAGACATGTATAATTCATACCATCAGTGGTTCTGGAGGTATAGACTATATTATGAATACCCTTAGTGGTTCTGGAGGTATAGACTATATTATGAATACCCTTAGTGGTTCTAGAGGTATAGACTATATTATGAATACCCTTAGTTGTTCTAGAGGTATAGACTATATTATGAATACCCTTAGTGGTTCTGGAGGTATAGACTATATTATGAATACCCTTAGTTGTTCTGGAGGTATAGACTATATTATGAATACCCTTAGTTGTTCTGGAGGTATAGACTATATTATGAATACCCTTAGTTGTTCTAGAGGTATAGACTATATTATGAATACCCTTAGTGGTTCTAGAGGTATAGACTATATTATGAATACCCTTAGTTGTTCTAGAGGTATAGACTATATTATGAATACCCTTAGTTGTTCTAGAGGTATAGACTATATTATGAATACCCTTAGTTGTTCTGGAGGTATAGACTATATTATGAATACCCTTAGTTGTTCTAGAGGTATAGACTATATTATGAATACCCTTAGTTGTTCTAGAGGTATAGACTATATTATGAATACCCTTAGTTGTTCTAGAGGTATAGACATGTATAATTCATACCATCAGTGGTTTTGGAGGTATAGACATGTCTCCTCTCCTCTCCTCTCCTCTCCTCTACTCTACTCTCCTCTCCTCACCTCTTCTCTCCCTTCCTACCTCTCCTCTCCTCTCCCCTCTCCTTTTCCCTTTCCTACCCATGTCCTCCTCTCCTCCTCCCTTTCCCTCTCCCTCTCCTCCCCCCTCTTTCTCTCCCTCTCACCCACTCCTCCCCCTCTCCAGTGTGTTAATGATGTACAGGTGTCTCCTCTGGGTTAGGAGTCCCAAGGGGGTGATCATGGGGGCAGCCAGGGGATGACATCACCTAACCCTGCATGACCGGGGGACTGACGTGTGTGTGTGTGTGTGTGTGTGTGTGTGTTGTGTGTGTGTGTGTGTGTGTGTGTGTGTGTGTGTGTGTGTGTGTGTGTGTGTGTGTGTGTGTGTGTGTGTGTGTGTGTGTGTTTGTGTGCGTGTGTGGTGTTGATCCTGATGTCATTGTTTGTCTCAGGGGTCCTGTCCACCCACACATCTCAGATGAAAAGAGTGGAGAAAGTTTTGGAAGCTATTTCTGTCCGGCTACATGTCTCTCCCCTGACAGGACACTGAACAAACACACACTTCCTTTGCTAATTCAGGACCGGGCTTTCCATAACCACCATTAGGTCCAAAATGGCACACTTTTCCCTATTTAGTGCATTATGGGCCCTGGTCAAAAGTAGTGCTCTGTATAGGGAATAGGATCTCATTTGTGACACAGAACATGTATCTAATGTCAAAGGCTTGTCTTGTGAATCTCCTTTGAAAGTGCTTCCTTTTAGTTCAGGAAAACCAACCCTTAATCATGTCTGAAAGTGCCAACCCTTAATCATGTCTGAAAGTGCCAACCCTTTATAATGTCTGAAAGTGCCAACCCATACCATCCACAACCCAACCACACCCCTAATACACGACCCATACCACCCACAACCCAACCACACCCCCAATACAAGACCCATACCACCCACAACCCAACCACACCCCGAACACAATACCCATACCACCCACAACCCAACCACACCCCTAATACAATACCCATACCACCCACAACCCAACCACACCCCTAATACAAGACCCATACCACCCACAACCCAACCACACCCCTAATACAAGACCCATACCACCCACAACCCAACCACACCCCTAATACAAGACTCACACCACCCACAGACCAACCACACCCCGAATACAAGACCCATACCACCCACAACCCAACCACACCCCTAATACAAGACTCACACCACCCACAGACCAACCACACCCCTAATACAATACCCATACCACCCACAAATCAAATCAAATCAAATGTATTTATATAGCCCTTCGTACATCAGCTGATATCTCAAAGTGCTGTACAGAAACCTAGCCTAAAACCCCAAACAGCAAGCAATGCAGGTGTAGAAGCACGGTGGCTAGGAAAAACTCCCTAGAAAGGCCAAAACCTAGGAAGAAACCTAGAGAGGAACCAGGCTATGTGGGGTGGCCAGTCCTCTTCTGGCTGTGCAGGGTGGAGATTATAACAGAACATGGTCAAGATGTTCAAATGTTCATAAACGACCAGCATGGTCGAATAATAATAAGGCAGAACAGTTGAAACTGGAGCAGCAGCACAGTCAGGTGGACTGGGGACAGCAAGGAATCATCATGTCAGGTATTCCTGGGGCATGGTCCTAGGGCTCAGGTCCTCCGAGAGAGAGAAAGAAAGAGAGAATTAGAGAGAGCATATGTGGGATGGCCAGTCCTCTTCTGGCTGTGCCGGGTGGAGATTATAACAGAACATGGCCAAGATGTTCAAATGTTCATAAATGACCAGCATGGTAGAATAATAATAAGGCAGAACAGTTTAAACTGGAGCAGCAGCACGATCAGGTGGACTGGGGACAGCAAGGAGTCATCATGTCAGGTATTCCTGGGGCATGGTCCTAGGGCTCAGGTCCTCCGAGAGAGAGAAAGAAAGAGAGAATTAGAGAGAGCATATGTGGGATGGCCAGTCACAGACCAAACACACCCCATAATACAAGACCCATACCATCCACAACCCAACCACACCCCTAATACAAGACACACCCCTAATACAAGACCCATACCACCCACAACCCAACCACACCCCTAATACAAGACCCATACCACCCACAAGCCAACCCAACCACACCACTAATACAAGTCCCATAACACCCACAACCCAACCACACCCCGAATACAAGACCCATACCACCCACAACCCAACCACACCCCTAATACAAGACCCATACCACCCACAACCCAACCACACCCCAAATACAAGACCCATACCACCCACAACCCAACCACACCCCTAATACACTACCCAACCATCTACAACCCAACCACACCCCTAATACAAGACCCATACCACCCACAACCCAACCACACCCCTAATACAAGACCCATACCACCCACAGACCAACCACACCCCTAATACAAGACCCATACCACCCACAACCCAACCACACCCCTAATACAATACCCATACCACCCACAACCCAACCACACCCCTAATACAAAACCCATACTACCCACAGACCAACCACACCCCTAATACAAGACCCATACCACCCACAACCCAACCACACCCCTAATACAAGACCCATACCACCCACAGACCAACCACACCCCTAATACAATACCCATACCACCCACAACCCAACCACACCCCTAATACAAGGCTCATACCACCTACAGCCCAACCACACCCCTAATACAATACCCATACCACCCACAACCCAACCACACCCCTAATACAAGGCCCATACCACCCCACAGACCAACCGCACCCCTAATACAAGACCCATACCACCCATTCTAACTGAATGTACTATATAGATTCTCTGAAGATGACCAAGAGGCTAGGATCTGTGGTTGACATAGAAACAAGGTGCTATCTAGAACCTAGAAGGGTTCTTTGGCTGTTCCCATAGGAGAACCCTTTGAAGTACCCTTTTTGGTTCCACCCTTTGAAGAACCCTTTCAACAGAGGGTTCTACGTGGAACTCAAAAGAGTTCTACCTGGAACCAAAAAGGGTTCTCCTTTGGGGACTGACATAAGAACCCTTGTGGAACCATTTTTTTCTAAGAGTGTATAGATGCCATTACGTTTAGATAAGAGAAACGGTCAGAACTCTTATCGGTCCATTTATGGAAAACATCATGTATAAATACCTGTGGTAAACAAGTTACTTCACATTCAGTTTCCAAACACACCACAACCCTGAGGAAACAGAAACGACACTTAAAACCACATCCCCATTGTTAGAACGGGAGCAATGAGTTAGCCTAACTAACTTTTGATAAACAACCAGAAATAACTTTTGAAAAACAACCAGAAATAACTTTTGATAAACAACCAGAAATAACTGTTGTTTTACTGGTTGTTGAGTCAAAATAAAAAAGAAAACGTTATTTCATAGTATTTAGGCAAGATCATTCTGTTTTATAGTATTACCCCTCAGCTTTGTGACAGAACGGTGATGTCACTCTCCAGGCTCTCTGATACTAACCCTGCCTGTGAGAGGTCACACAACTAATAGGTCAAAGGTCTATCTATGCATATTTACCTGACCACCCAAATCTCCTTAATACTGTCACCGAGCTGAGCCTCTGGACATATGGATGTACAGATACCATAAAGACCGTAGAGGCGAGGTCATCTGTGCCATAGAATGACAACTCTGGCACACGGCCATGTGACTCCCAAACTGCACCACTATAACACACTAATCTGACATATGGCTTTCGCCTGCAATATCAGTTCTGTTATACTCACAGACAATATTTTTTACAGTTTTGGAAACTTTAGAGTGGGTATCCTAAGCTGTCAATTATATGCATATTCTAGCCTCTTGTCCTGACAAAATAGCCTGTTTACTTTGGGAACGTTATTTTTCCAAAAATGAAAATACTGCCCCCTAGTCACAAGAGGTTTGGTCATACCAAGCATTGTTTAGTTATTTGATTTTGAATTTTAAGACCCTTCAAGGTATCAAAAAATGGCATTACTGCTATTTAGCCTATAGAAACTAACATATTAACTGCAACAGATAGTAGCCCCTAAATTAACTTTGTACTGAAGTGTCAGCCCTATATCTGAGAGATAGCAGATGTTCTGAAAGAGCTGCAAAACCTGGACCCGTACAAATCAACTGGGCTTGACAATCTGGACCCTCTATTTCTGAAACTATCCTCCGCCATTGTCACAAACCCTTTTACCAGCCTGTTCAACTCATCTTTCATATCGTCTGAGATCCCAAAGGATTGGAAAGCTGCCGCAGTCATCCCCCTCTTCAAAGGGGGAGACACCCTGGACCCAAACTGTTACAGACCCATATCCATCCTGCCCTGCCTATCTAAGGTCTTCGAAAGCCAAGTCAACAAACAGGTCACTGACCATCTCGAATCCCACCGTACCTTCTCCGCTGTGCAATCTGGTTTCCGAGCCGGTCACGGGTGCACATCAGCCACGCTCAAGGTACTAAACGATATAATAACCGCCATCGATAAAAGACAGTACTGTGCAGCCGACTTCATCGACCTTGCCAAGGCTTTCGACTCTGTCAATCACCATATTCTTATCGGCAGACTCAGTAGCCTCGGTTTTTCTGATGACTGCCTTGCCTGCTTCACCAACTACTTTGCAGACAGAGTTCATTGTGTCAAATCGAAGGGCATGCTGTCCGGTTCTCTGGCAGTCTCTATGGGGGTGCCACAGGGTTCAATTCTCGGGCGGACTCTTTTCTCTGTATATATCAAAGATGTTGCTCTTGCTGCGGGCGATTCCCTGATCCACCTCTACGCAGACGACACCATTCTGTATACTTCCGGCCCGTCCTTGGACACTGTGCTATCTAACCTCCAAACGAGCTTCATTGCCATACAACACTCCTTCCGTGGCCTCCAACTGCTCTTAAACGCTAGTAAAACCAAATGCATGCTTTTCAACCGTTCGCTGCCTGCACCCGCACGCCCGACTAGCATCACCACCCTGGATGGTGTGGACATCTATAAGTACCTAGGTGTCTGGCTAGACTGTAAACTCTCCTTCCAGACTCATATCAAACATCTCCAATCTAAAATCAAATCTAGAGTCAGCTTTCTATTCCGCAACAAAGCCTCCTTCACTCACGCCGCCAAACTTACCCTAGTAAAACTGACTATCCTACCGATCCTCGACTTCGGCGATGTCATCTACAATATAGCTTCCAACACTCTACTCAGCAAACTGGATGCAGTTTATCACACAGTGCCATCCGTTTTGTTACTAAAGAACCTTATACCACCCACCACTGCGACCTGTATGCTCTAGTCGGCTGGCCCTCGCTACATATTCGTCGCCAGACCCACTGGCTCCAGGTCATCTAGAAGTCCATGCTAGGTAAAGCTCCGCCTTATCTCAGTTCCCTGGTCACGATGGCAACACCCACCCGTAGCACGCACTCCAGCAGGTGTATCTCACGGATCATCCCTAAAGTCAACACCTCATTTGGCCGCCTTTCGTTCCAGTTCTCTGCTGCCTGTGACTGGAACGAATTGCAAAAATCGCTGAAGTTGGAGACTTTTATCTCCCTCACCAACTTCAAACATCTGCTATCTGAGCAGCTAACCGATCGCTGCAGCTGTACATAGTCTATCGGTAAATAGCAAAATTGTAATTATTCGCCTACCTCCTCATGCCTTTTGCACACAATGTATATAGACTCTCTTTTTTTTCTACTGTGTAATTGACTTGTTAATTGTTTACTCCATGTGTAACTCTGTGTTGTCTGTTCACACTGCTATGCTTTATCTTGGCCAGGTCGCAGTTGCAAATGAGAACTTGTTCTCAACTAGCCTACCTGGTTAAATAAAGGTGAAATAAAAAAATAAAAAATAAACTTGAACCTTCTAAAAGTGTCATGGTGGCTACTAGAAACCTCTAAAAGTGTCAACATGGTTACTAGAACCCTCTAAAAGTGTCATGGTGGCTACTAGAACCCTCTAAAAGTGTCATGGTGGCTACTAGAAACCTCTAAAAGTGTCAACATGGTTACTAGAACCCTCTAAAAGTGTCATGGTGGCTACTAGAACCCTCTAAAAGTGTCATGGTGGCCACTAGAACCATCTGAAAATGTCACCATGGCTACTATAACCCTCTAAATGTGTCATGGTGGCTACTAGAACACTCTAAAAAATGTCATGGTGGCTTCTGGAACCCTCTAAAAGTGTCAACATGGCTACTAGTGTCACGGCCGTCGTTGGAAGGAGACCAAGGTGCAGCGTGGTGAGCTTACATTTTATTTTATTTAAAAATGTCGCCAACAAAACAACAAACGAAAGAAACAACCATGAAGCTTACAGGGCTAAAGTGCCACAAACAAAGTTAACTTCCCACCAAGAAAGGAGAGAAAAAGGGCTGCCTAAGTATGATTCCCAATCAGAGACAACGATAGACAGCTGTCCCTGATTGAGAACCATACCCAGACAAAACATAGAAATACCAAATCATAGATAAACAAAACATAGAATGCCCACCCCAAATCACACCCTGACCAAACCAAATAGAGACATTAAAAGGCTCTAAGGTCAGGACGTGACAACTAGAACCCTCTAAAAGTGTCATGGTGGCTACTAGAACCCTCTAAAAGTGTCATGATGGCTACTAGAACCCTCTAAAGTGTCATGGTGGCTACTAGAACCCCCTCAAAGTGTCATGATGGCTACTAGAACCCTCTAAAAGTGTCATGGTGGCTACTAGAACCCCCTCAAAGTGTCATGATGGCTACTAGAACCCTCTAAAAGTGTCATGATGGCTACTAGAACCCCCTCAAAGTGTCATGGTGGCTACTAGAACCCTCAAAATGTCATGGTGGTTATACTGTAGCTGGGGAGAGGGGGGAGAGAGGGGGGGAGGTTAGTTAGAAATTTGTGGTTACAATACACTACAGGGAACTTCAAGAAGTTGGTTTTTAAAAGGACTACCTAGCGAACGAGATATAGTTCCTAAGAATGATGTTATGGTTGAAAATGACACAAACTGTACGCTGAAAAACATATGTGTTTTCTTTGCAAGTCTCAAGTTCCCTGTAGTGGAAGGATTTGGAGGAGATTGAACAGAATAGTAGTGATAATGGAGAGATAATCAGAATGAAGAGGTTTCCCAGAAACATTAGGCCTAAGAGCCACAGTATCTATACTGAACAAAAATATAAACTCAACAAACATGCAACGATTTCAAGGATTTTGCTGAGTTACAGTTCAGCAAATCAGTCAATTGAAAGAAATTATTTAGGGCCTAATCTATGGATTTCACTGAGAATACAGACATATTGGTTACAGATAACGTTCGTTATCATGCTGAAACCTGAGGTGAGGACGGCCGATGAACGGCACGACAACGGGCCACAGGATGTCGTCACGGTATCTCCGTGCATTCAAATTGCAATTGATAAAATGCAACTGTGTTTGTTGTCCGTAGCTTATGCCTGCCCCATACCATAACCCCACCACCACCGTGGGGCATTCTGTTCACAACAATGACATCCGCAAACCGTTCACCCACACAACGCCATACACGTGGTCTGCGATTGCGAGGCCGGGTTGGACGTACTGCCAAAATCTCTAAAACGACATAACTTCAGTCAGCACATTCCCTCAAAACTTGAGAAATCTGACAAAAAGTCCCATGACAAAACACAACACAATGTCACAGATGTCAGCTTCTTGATATGCCACACCTGTCAGGTGTATGGATTATCTTGACAAAGAAGAAATGCTAACGAACAGGGATGTAAACAAAATTGTGCACAGAATTCGAGAGAAATAAGCTGTTTTGTGTGTATGGAACATTTCTGGGATCTTTTATTTCAACTCATCAAACACGGGACCAACACTTTACATGTTGCGTTTGTATTTTTGTTCAGTGTATTTAATGAACGGATGACTCACTGTAAAATAGTTTTAGATAGATACTGTATGTTCCCGGGGGTATTTTCTTCCTTTAGTTCTTCTTACCAGAAGCTAGTTTAAATGTTGGGCTCAAATGTTCAACCTCAATATGCTTTAGCAGGGGATTTCAACTCTGACCCTACAAGGTCCGGAGCCTGCTGGTTTTCTGTTCTACCTGATAATTAATTGTACCCACCTGGTATTCCAGGTCTAAATCTGTCCCTAGTAGGAGGGGAATAACCCACCTGGTGTCCCAGGTCTTAATCAGTGCCTGATTAGAGGGGAATCACCCACCTGGTGTCCTAGGGCTAAATCAGACCCTGACTAGAGGGGAATCACCCACCTGGTGTCCCAGGTCTAAACCAGTCCCTGATTAGAGGGGAATCACCCATCTGGTGTCCCAGGTCTAAATCAGACCCTGGTAGGAGGGGAATCACCCACCTGGTGTCCCAGGTCTAAATCAGACCCTGGTAGGAGGGGAATCACCCACCTGGTGTCCCAGGTCTAAATTAGGCCCTGATTAGAGGGGAATCACCCACCTGGTGCCCCAGGTCTAAATCAGGCCCTGATTAGAGGGGAATCACCCACCTGGTGCCCCAGGTCTAAATCAGACCCTGATTGGAGGGGAATCACCCACCTGGTGTCCCAGGTCTAAATCAGACCCTGGTAGGAGGGGATTCACCCACCTGGTGTCCCAGGTCTAAATCAGACCCTGGTAGGAGGGGAACTAAGGAAAAAAGACAGTGAAACTGGTTTCCAAGTCCAGATTTGAGTTTGTGGTTTACATAGGACAGGACACAACACAAGGTAATAGTCATGTACTGTATTTCTTCAATTCACATGCTCTCATTTAAATAGCATGGCCTTTACATGGTGTCACAAACACATACTGAGAGAAAGTTCCCCTGAAACTCTGACAGGAAGTGAGCTCATCTATTCTGCCGACTAACTCTACAGAGACACACACACACACACACACAGACTCGCTCCGCCGACGCTGCTCAACACATGACATCACTGTTCCGTTCGCCTCCCCGCAACATGCAGTGTGTGTGTGTGTGTGTGTGTGTGTGTACTGTGTGTGTGTGTGCTCTTGAGATCCGCTAGCCCTCGTGATGATGTGATCTCTAAGGGAGCACACCAACTCTTCCACATACTATCCACTCTCTATACAGCAGGGTTGAACTAAAATAGACTCTAACTACCCGGCCCAATAGAATGGAAGATGATATTAACATGGGATTTGTTTATTTTTTGCAACATATTATTTTTCAAGCTTTCAGCAGTCGGCTGTTGTTTCTTTGTCTGAGGCTCAATCTCCGCTATTCTCCCACGATGGTTTTCAGCTTCACAGAGAGGGTTCCCCTCCAGCCATATCCTGGTTGTCAAACCACAGGACGCTGCAATAGATTTATTCTCCTGATCTCTTAGCATTGATGGCTGTCATATTGTCGCTGTCCACTGTACTACCTGGTTAGATAAGACTCTACACTGTACTACCTGGTTAGATAGGACTCTACACTGTACTACCTGGTTAGATAGGACTCTACACTGTACTACCTGGTTAGATAGGACTCAACACTGTACTACCTGGTTAGATGAGACTCTACACTGTGCTACCTGTTTAGATAAGACTCTACACTGTACTACCTGGTTAGATAAGACTCTACACTGTACTACCTGGTTAGATAAGACTCTACACTGTACTACCTTGTTAGATAGGACTCTACACTGTACTACCTGGTTAGATAAGACTCAACACTATACTACCTGGTTAGATAGGACTCTACACTGTACTACCTGGTTAGATAGGACTCTACACTGTACTACCTTATTAGATAAGACTCTACACTGTACTACCTGGTTAGATAAGACTCTACACTGTACTACCTGGTTAGATAAGACTCTACACTGTACTACCTGGTCAGATAAGACTCTACACTGTACTACCTTGTTAGATAGGACTCTGCACTGTACTACCTGGTTAGATAAGACTCAACACTATACTACCTGGTTAGATAGGACTCTACACTGTACTACCTGGTTAGATAGGACTCTACACTGTACTACCTGGTTAGATAGGACTCTACACTGTACTACCTGGTTAGATAGGACTCTACACTGTACTACCTGGTTAGATAGGACTCTACACTGTACTACCTGGTTAGATAAGACTATACTACCTGGTTAGATAAGACTCTACACTGTACTACCTGGTTAGATAGGACTCTACACTGTACTACCTGGTTAGATAGGACTCTACACTGTACTACCTGGTTAGATAAGACTCAACACTGTACTACCTGGTTAGATAGGACTCTACACTGTACTACCTGGTTAGATAAGACTCTACACTGTACTACCTGGTTAGATAGGACTCTACACTGTACTACCTGGTTAGATAGGACTCTACACTGTACTACCTGGTTAGATAGGACTCTACACTGTACTACCTGGTTAGATGGGACTCTACACTGTACTACCTGGTTAGATAGGACTCTACACTGTGCTACCTGGTTAGATAGGACTCTACACTGTACTACCTGGTTAGATAAGACTATACTACCTGGTTAGATAAGACTCTACACTGTACTACCTGGTTAGATAAGACTATACTACCTGGTTAGATAAGACTCTACACTGTACTACCTGGTTAGATAGGACTCTACACTGTACTACCTGGTTAGATAGGACTCTACACTGTACTACCTGGTTAGATAGGACTCTACACTGTACTACCTGGTTAGATAGGACTCTACACTGTACTACCTGGTTAGATAGGACTCTACACTGTACTACCTGGTTAGATAGGACTCTACACTGTACTACCTGGTTAGATAGGACTCTACACTGTGCTACCTGGTTAGATAGGACTCTACACTGTACTACCTGGTTAGATAAGACTATACTACCTGGTTAGATAAGACTCTACACTGTACTACCTGGTTAGATAGGACTCTACACTGTACTACCTGGTTAGATAAGACTCTACACTGTACTACCTGGTTAGATAGGACTCTACACTGTACTACCTGGTTAGATAGGACTCTACACTGTACTACCTGGTTAGATAGGACTCTACACTGTACTACCTGGTTAGATAGGACTCTACACTGTACTACCTTGTTAGATAGGACTCTACACTGTACTACCTGGTTAGATAGGACTCTACACTATACTACCTGGTACAGTGTGTTACATTTTTAACTAGGCCTTGGAGGGGATCCGTCACAATTAAAGACAGGAAACCTCTTCATTAATAATGGATTGTAGTTTTCAGACGCACTTAAGACAGATTCTCAACACGGCTCATTAAAGCATCATGTGTTATGCAGCTGCTTAGGACATGAGAGAGTTGAGAGAGTTTGAATGTTTTATTTATTTAACCTTTATTTAACTATGCAAGTCAGTTGCCTAATGGCCTAATGTGGCCAAACCCTAACCCGGACGACGCTGGGCCAATTGTGCGCCGCCCTATGGGACTCCCAATCACGGACGGTTGTGATACAGCCTGAAATCGAACCAGGGTCTGTAGTGACACCTCTAGCACTGAGATGCAGTGACTTAGACCCTTCCACCACTCGAGAATCCCAAGAGTTGAGAGAGCTGAGAGAGTTGAGAGAGCTGAGAAGGCTGAGAGAGCTGAGAGGGTTGAGAAGGTTGAGAGGGCTGAGAGAGTTGAGAGAGTTGAGAGAGCTGAGAGTGATGAGAAGGTTGAGAGAGCTGAGAAGGCTGAGAGAGCTGAGAGAGCTGAGAGGGCTGAGAAAGCTGAGAGAGCTGAGAGGGTTGAGAAGGTTGAGAAGGCTGAGAGAGCTGAGAAGGTTGAGAAGGCTGAGAAAGCTGAGAGAGCTGAGAAGGCTGAGTGAGTTGAAAAGGTTGAGGAGGCTGAGAGAGCTGAGAGAGCTGAGAAGGCTGAGAAGACTGAGAGAGCTGAGAAGGCTGAGAGAGCTGAGAAGGCTGAGAAGTCTGAGAGAGCTGAGAAGGCTGAGAGAGCTGAGAGAGCTGAGAAGGCTGAGAAGGCTGAGAGAGCTAAGAGAGCTGAGAGAGCTGAGAGAGCTGAGAAGGTTGAGAAGGCTGAGAGAGCTGAGAAGGTTGAGAAGGCTGAGAGAGCTGAGAGAGTTGAGAGAGCTGAGAAGGCTGAGAAGGCTGAGAGAGCTGAGAGAGTTGAGAGAGCTAAGAGAGCTGAGAAGGCTGTCTCCTCTCCTCCTGCCTTGACTTTCTCTCCTGATATGTTCTTTATTCCTCATAATGACATGAAGACCTGATTTAAATCAACAGTGGCTCACCTCATAGTTTATGTTGTTGTTGAGGATAGGAGGGGATTTTCACAGAGGCTTTGATGGCTGTTTTTTAAGCTATACTTGGATGGGTCTCAGCTATATTTGGAGTAGTGATTCCCACCCAACAACCCATAGTGGAATCTGCTCCCACAATTAGGTTACTGTGAGTTGGGCCACTGGAATGTTTTGGGTCATCTGAAAAGGCAGGCGATCAGGGCCTTCCACAGCTACTGTGACTTCATCAGAATGTGTGGCAGATCCTTTGTAAAGCAGGTGGTCCTTGCCACAGGTGTGTCCGTCCGCCTAGATGCCTGCCTAAAACTAGCCACAGGTTTGTCTGTCTGGCTGCTTGACTGGAATTGTGCCCAGTGACCGCAGGGCGTTAAAAGGGTGTCAAGGTCCTGAAACCAGGAACAAACCAACCACAAACATCTGCTAGCCTGACGACTGGCTGACCTGGAACAATGTGAATGTGCAGCAGTGGCATTTCTGTCGGTTTAGGTACTGTTCACTCAACAGTAGAGACCAGCCCTCGGGAGGGGGGAGAGGGAGAGAGGGAGAGGGAGAGAGGGAGAGGGAGAGAGGGAGAGAGAGAAAGAGAGAGGGGGAGAGAGAGAGGGAGAGAGAGGGAGAGAGAGAGAGGGAGAGAGAGAGAGAGAGAGAGAGAGAGAGAGAGAGGTGGGGTGGAGGAGAGAGAGAGAGAGACAGAGAGAGACAGAGAGAGACACAGAGAGAGACACAGAGAGAGAGAGAGAGAGAGAGAGAGAGAGAGAGAGAGAGAGAGAAAAAGCCAATCAAAGAAAGAATACAACTAAAATAATTTGGGGCTCAGTCATGCACCTTCCTGTAATTGAAATAGTCTGTAAAATGTGATCACTGAGGCATGTAATTGTGACAGTACTAACAGGCTGCCTGTTCTAGCACTGTTTGCTGCGTCTGAAAACCAGAAATGTCTTTGCTCTGGGGAACAGAATCAAGTTAAGCACCTTCTCAGCAGCAAGTAGCCTTTAAGGCGTGAAATGTGTAAAACATTAAAAATAATGTACCATAGTAGGCTAGAGTGCTGTTTTTATTGAGTCGCTAGAGAATACCTCACTGTACTGTATATGACAGGACTGGATAATTATTCATAGACCCTTCATAGACCCATGTCTGTAAATACTATACTCACAGCCTGGTTTCTGTCTGTCTGTCTGTCTGTCTGTCTGTCTGTCTGTCTGTCTGTCTGTCTGTCTGTCTGTCTGTCTGTCTGTCTGTTGAGTTGGGTGAATTTTGGCCCATTCCTCCTGACAAAGCTGGTTTAACTGAGTCAGGTTTGTAGGCCTCCTTGCTCGCACACGCTTTTCCAGTTCTGCCTACACCTTTTCTATAGGATTGATGTCAGGGCTTTGTGATGGCTACTCCAATACCTTGACTTTGTTGTCCTTAACCTTTCTAGCGCAGGGGTTCCGCTAGACAACATTCCGCTGAAAAGGCAGCACGCGAAATTCAAAAATATTTTTGGGAAATATGTAGCTTTCACACATTAACAAGTCCAATACAGCAAATGAAAGATAAACATCTTGTTAATCTACCCATCGTGTCCGATTTCAAAAATGCTTTTCACAACATATGATTATGTTAGGTCATAGCCAAGTCAAAGAAACACACAGCCATTTTCCCAACCAAAGATAGGGGTCACAAAAAGCAGAAATAGAGATCAAATGAATCACTAACCTTTGATGATCTTCATCAGATGACACTCATAAGACATCATGTTACACAATACATGTATGTTTTGTTCGATGATGTGCATATTTATGTCCAAAAATCTCAGTTTACATTGGCGCCTTACGTGCAGTAATGTTTTGATTCCAAAACATCCGGTGATTTTGCAGAAATACTCATAATAAACATTGATAAAAGATACAACTGACTTCTCCTTAATGCAACCGCTGTGTCAGATTTTTTAAAAACGGAAAAAGCATAATCTGAGAACGGTGCTCAGAGCCCAATCCAGCCAGACAAATTTCTGCCATTTTGGAGTCAACAGAAGTTAGAAATAACACTATAAATATTCACTTACCTTTGATGATCTTCATCAGAAGGCACTCCCAGGAATCCCAGTTCGACAATAAATTACTGATTTGTTCCATAAAGTTCCATAAAGTCTATCATTTATGTCCAAATAACCACAAGTTGTTAACGTGTTCAGCACACTAATTCATCTTCATGAGATGCAAGCACTTCGTCCAGACAAAAACTCGAAAAGTTCCGTTACAGGTCGTAGAAACAAGTCAAACGATGTATAGGATCAATCGTTAGGATTTTTTAACATAAAACATCCTTAATGTTCCAAGAGGAGAATTCCTATGTCTGAAGAGAATTTCTATACACTTGAACGAGAGATAACTCTGTCAGGAGCGCGCGTCACGAGCCTGAGACACTCTGCCAGACCACTGACTCAAACAGGTCTCATGAGCCCCTCCTTTATAGTAGAATCCTCATTCAAGTTTCTAAAGACGGTTGACATCTAGTGGAAGCCTTAGGAAGTGCAACTTCATCCATAACCCACTGTGTATTTGGT
>NC_048572.1:4414828-4424828 GCF_013265735.2 Oncorhynchus mykiss
CATGTCCCTGAGGCCATGAGGGATTGTTTTGTGCCTCTCTCTCTCCGCTCTACACAATTAGTTTCATACAATTCCACTCAGCCAATGGAGACAATCCTTTACAGCCAAACAAAACCAGTAGAATAGGTAATTTCACGGATGAACAAGCCCACCACTGATCCTCTCCGTATGTAAATCCTTTGCTTAATGAGACTCATCATGACACGGGTGGAAATACTTCTGAGAGGTGCTTTAGGCTTCTGAGAGCTGCTATAGGCTTCTGAGAGCTGCTATGGGCTTCTGAGAGCTGCTATGGGCTTCTGAGAGCTGCTATGGCCTTCTGAGAGCTGCTATAGGCTTCTGAGAGCTGCTATAGACTTCTGAGAGCTGCTATGAATGTCTGAGAGCTGCTATAGGCTTCTGGGAGCTGCTATAGGCTTCTGAGAGCTGCTATGGGCTTCTGAGAGCTGCTATAGACTTCTGATAGCTGCTATGGGCTTCTGAGAGCTGCTATAGACTTCTGAGAGCTGCTATGAATGTCTGAGAGCTGCTGTAGACTTATGAGAGCTGCTACAGGCTTCTGAGAGCTGCTATAGGCTTCTGAGAGCTGCTTTCGACTTCTGAGAGCTGCTATGGTTTTTTGAGAGCTGCTATGGGCTTCTGAGAGCTGCTATGGCCTTCTGAGAGCTGCTATAGGCTTCTGAGAGCTGCTATAGACTTCTGAGAGCTGCTATGAATGTCTGAGAGCTGCTATAGGCTTCTGGGAGCTGCTATAGGCTTCTGAGAGCTGCTATGGGCTTCTGAGAGCTGCTATAGACTTCTGATAGCTGCTATGGGCTTCTGAGAGCTGCTATATACTTCTGAGAGCTGCTATGAATGTCTGAGAGCTGCTGTAGACTTATGAGAGCTGCTACAGGCTTCTGAGAGCTGCTATAGGCTTCTGAGAGCTGCTTTCGACTTCTGAAAGCTGCTATGGGCTTCTGAGAGCTGTTATAGACTTCTGAGAGCTGCTATGAATGTCTGAGAGCTGCTTTCGACTTCTGAGAGCTGCTATGGGCTTCTGAGAGCTGCAATAGGCTTCTGAGAGCTGATATGGGCTTCTGAGAGCTGCTATGGGCTTCTGAGAGCTGCTATAGGCTTCTGAGAGCTGCTATAGGCTTCTGAGAGCTGCTATGGGCTTCTGAGAGCTGCTATAGACTTCTGATAGCTGCTATGGGCTTCTGAGAGCTGCTATATACTTCTGAGAGCTGCTATGAATGTCTGAGAGCTGCTGTAGACTTATGAGAGCTGCTACAGGCTTCTGAGAGCTGCTATAGGCTTCTGAGAGCTGCTTTCGACTTCTGAAAGCTGCTATGGGCTTCTGAGAGCTGCAAAAGGCTTCTGAGAGCTGATATGGGCTTCTGAGAGCTGCTATGGGCTTCTGAGAGCTGCTATAGGCTTCTGAGAGCTGCTATAGGCTTCTGAGAGCTGCTATAGGCTTCTGAGAGCTGCTATGGGCTTCTGAGAGCTGCTATGGGCTTCTGAGAGCTGCTATAGACTTCTGAGAGCTGCTATAGGCTTCTGAGAGCTGCTATGGGCTTCTGAGAGCTGCTATAGGCTTCTGAGAGTTGCTATTTTCAATAGTATCTGTAATCATATTACCATATGTATGATGGTAATTTAACTGATTACAGATCGTTTTTTTTTGTTGTAATCGGGTTACATATAATCTGTTACTCCTCAACCCTGAGACTGTCCTGGTCATTAAAGAGTGAATCAGAGTGAGTCATGTACCTACCGCTCAAGGCTGGTTAGTTAGGACGAGGTCTTCATCTCATTGTCTCATTGACATTAATGGAGTAACCTGTTGACAATGGTATTTGGTTATTTGTTATTTATTAGGATCCCCATTAGCCACTGCAAAAGCATCAGCTACTCTTCCTGGGGTCCACATGAAACGTAAAATGATACATAGTACAGAACATTATTAGTCTAGGACTGAAATACATAAATGTGAAATGTCACACATACTGTAGCCTATGTATCAGTACATAATATCTAGGTCTAATACATAGTACAGTGAAAATTACAATACAAGATATACAAAATGGCGGTGTCTCTTCACAGTCCCCTTTGAGCAGTAAGGTGTTATTTGATGAGGTTTTATTGCTAGCTTGAGTTACCTGGGTTACCAGAGACTTGAGGCTTGACTTACCTGGGTTACCAGAGACTTGAGGCTTGACTTACCTGGGTTACCAGAGACTTGAGGCTTGACTTACCTGGGTTACCAGAGACTTGAGGCTTGACTTACCTGGGTTACCAGAGACTTGAGGCTTGACTTACCTGGGTTACCAGAGACTTGAGGCTTGACTTACCTGGGTTACCAGAGACTTGAGGCTTGAGTTACCTGGGTTACCAGAGACTTGAGGCTTGACTTACCTGGGTTACCAGAGACTTGAGGCTTGAGTTACCTGGGTTACCAGAGACTTGAGGCTTGAGTTACCTGGGTTACCAGAGACTTGAGGCTTGAGTTACCTGGGTTACCAGAGACTTGAGGCTTGACTTACCTGGGTTACCAGAGACTTGAGGCTTGAGTTACCTGGGTTACCAGAGACTTGAGGCTTGAGTTACCTGGGTTACCAGAGACTTGAGGCTTGACTTACCTGGGTTACCAGAGACTTGAGGCTTGAGTTACCTGGGTTACCAGAGACTTGAGGCTTGAGTTACCTGGGTTACCAGAGACTTGAGGCTTGAGTTACCTGGGTTACCAGAGACTTGAGGCTTGACTTACCTGGGTTACCAGAGACTTGAGGCTTGAGTTACCTGGGTTACCAGAGACTTGAGGCTTGAGTTACCTGGGTTACCAAAGACTTGAGGCTTGACTTACCTGGGTTACCAGAGACTTGAGGCTTGACTTACCTGGGTTACCAGAGACTTGAGGCTTGAGTTACCTGGGTTACCAGAGACTTGAGGCTTGACTTACCTGGGTTACCAGAGACTTGAGGCTTGACTTACCTGGGTTACCAGAGACTTGAGGCTTGAGTTACCTGGGTTACCAGAGACTTGAGGCTTGACTTACCTGGGTTACCAGAGACTTGAGGCTTGAGTTACCTGGGTTACCAGAGACTTGAGGCTTGACTTACCTGGGTTACCAGAGACTTGAGGCTTGAGTTACCTGGGTTACCAGAGACTTGAGGCTTGAGTTACTTGGGTTACCAGAGACTTGAGGCTTGACTTACCTGGGTTACCAGAGACTTGAGGCTTGAGTTACCTGGGTTACCAGAGACTTGAGGCTTGAGTTACCTGGGTTACCAGAGACTTGAGGCTTGAGTTACCTGGGTTACCAGAGACTTGAGGCTTGACTTACCTGGGTTACCAGAGACTTGAGGCTTGAGTTACCTGGGTTACCAGAGACTTGAGGCTTGAGTTACCTGGGTTACCAAAGACTTGAGGCTTGACTTACCTGGGTTACCAGAGACTTGAGGCTTGACTTACCTGGGTTACCAGAGACTTGAGGCTTGAGTTACCTGGGTTACCAGAGACTTGAGGCTTGACTTACCTGGGTTACCAGAGACTTGAGGCTTGACTTACCTGGGTTACCAGAGACTTGAGGCTTGAGTTACCTGGGTTACCAGAGACTTGAGGCTTGACTTACCTGGGTTACCAGAGACTTGAGGCTTGAGTTACCTGGGTTACCAGAGACTTGAGGCTTGACTTACCTGGGTTACCAGAGACTTGAGGCTTGAGTTACCTGGGTTACCAGAGACTTGAGGCTTGACTTACCTGGGTTACCAGAGACTTGAGGCTTGACTTACCTGGGTTACCAGAGACTTGAGGCTTGACTTACCTGGGTTACCAGAGACTTGAGGCTTGAGTTACCTGGGTTACCAGAGACTTGAGGCTTGAGTTACCTGGGTTACCAGAGACTTGAGGCTTGACTTACCTGGGTTACCAGAGACTTGAGGCTTGACTTACCTGGGTTACCAGAGACTTGAGGCTTGAGTTACCTGGGTTACCAGAGACCTGAGGCTTGAGTTAACTGGGTTACCAGAGACTTCCATGTAGTCATGGCTCTATTTAATACTGTGCATTTCCCAGCCTCTGTTCTGGACTTGGGGACTGTGAAGAGACCTCTGGTTGCATGTCTTGTGTTGTACCGACGAGTGTCTGTACTGTGTTGCCAACTGCTTGAACAGACACATCAATATCTCTCGGCTCAACTTTGATCCAGAAGAGAATGACATCTTCCCTGTGTGTACATCTAAGTGCGATATGTGCTGCTTTGATCTGGACCAACTGCAATTCACCTATTTCCTTCTTTGCAGCACATGACCACACAGCTGGAAAGTAGTCCAGGTGTGACAAAACTAGGGCCTGTAGGACCAGTCTGGTCAAATGAGATGTCAAGACGGCAACGCCCTATCATGGACAGACCTCTTCCTATTTAAGCAAACATTAAGTCTATATGTTTTGTCCATGACAGCTTGCTATCTAGGGTTACTAGTTAAGTCTCCTCAACTTGCTCAAAAGCCACATTATTCAGATCTAAACAAGGTTTAGTGTTGACAAAGTGATTTGTCCCAAAAATGTGGCTTTTAGTTTTTGAGATACTTAGCACCAGCCTATTGTTAGTTACAAATTCTACAACTGATTGGAGCTCTGTGTTAAGTCTCTCAGTTATTTATGTATTTTACTGTTGCAGCCGCCGTTTATACCGTTGAGTCGTCAGCGTACATAGACACACAGGCTTTATTCAAGGTCAATCGAAGGTCATTAGTAAAAAACAGAAAACAATAAAGGTCCTAGCCGGCTGCCCTGCGGTACACCACACTCAACTGAATGTGCATTAGAGAGGCTTCCATTAACAAAAACACTATGGGTTCTACTAGATAGTTAACTCTCAATCCATAATAAGACAGAGGATGCAAATCCATAACACCTAAGGTTTTTCAGCAATAGCGTATGATCAATGACATCAAAAGCTACAATAAAGTCTAACAAAACAGCTTCCACAATCTTCTTTCTACCAATTTCTTTAAGCCAATCATCAAGCATTTGTGTCATTGCTGAGGATGTTGAGTGCCCTTCCCTATAATGATGCTGAAAGTCTGTTGTTAATTTGTTTTCTGTTAAATACATTTATTTATTTTGATCAAACACAACTTTTTCCAAAAGTTTGCTAAGTACTTGTAACAGGTTGATTGGTTGTCTGTTTGAACCATTAAAAGGTGCTCTGCTATTCTCGGGTAGTGGAATGACCTTTGTATCCCTCCAGGCCTGAGAGCACACACTGTCTTCTAGGCTTAAATTGAAGATGTGGCAAACAGGAGTCACAATGTATTATGGAGCCAATTAGAGTATAGAGAACATCCGTCAACCAATCAGAACAAACTTCTCTTCCTCCCCAACCTCAGCAATTTACCATCCAGGTTATCAGTAACAGGTGGTATATTCTTGTTTATAGACAGCAACAAAAAAAATGTGTTGTATCTTTACTCAAAATTACAGTGCTTGTTTTTTATTATTTGGGTCATTATTCATGAATATGAAAAGGCTCAGCAATTGTTGTTTGCACGTCATACCTAAGTTTGCTAATCTTATCAACAAACAAAAAAAATTATTAAAGTGCTTGGTAATATCGGAGGGTTTAAGGATGTAGACGAGTTTTCTGTTTTGCACAGAATTTCATTTAAAGTTCTCCAGAGCGTTTTACTATCATTCTTTATATAATTTGTCTTTGTTCCATATTATAGTTTCTTCTTGTTTTTGTTAGGGTCATTGCTTTTTTTAAATTAAAATGAGCTTTTGGCAATTGGCACTATTGGCACTAAATATGTCTGAGAAAGTTGACTATTGACAAAGGGAAGTCCACTGAAAGGGTCTGATAAAGGAGACTATTGAAGTCCATGGAATTCGTCTGAGAAAGGTACTAGGAGATATTGACAATGGGGGAAGCCTGCTCATTTTGTCTGATAAAGGCAATAAGAGACTAGTTAAGTGATGACATCATAGCCCGAGAATGTTGAGCAGGAAGCCATTGTATATATCTGAAGGGTATGTTAACACAAACAATGATCTGGACATAGTGAATAATGATAACTAGGTGTTGACTTGGTAAGTCTATTTGTCGACTGTGTGTGCGTGCATGTGTGCGTGCGTGTGTGTGTGCGTGTGTTCGTGTGTGTGTGTGTGTGTGTGTGTGTGTGTGTGTGTGTGTGTGTGTGTGTGTGTGTGTGTGTGTGTGCGCATGCATGTTTCTCTGAAGACTTTTAGTCTGGCAGGTGAAGAATTACCATGAGCTGTGAAAGTCAAACATGCAAAAACTGCTTATCGAAGAGGTTGCCAAGGACTGAGAGATAGGTTCTGTCTGCAGTTATGTTAAAATAGGCGGTATGCATGCTAGCCAAACATAATTAATAGTTTCTCTCTATTTCACCCCATTCACTCTTTCTCTTTCTCTCTCTCTCTCTCTCTCTCTCTCTCTCTCTCTCTCTCTCACTCTCTCTCTCTCTCGCTCTCTCATTATCTATTCAATTTCAAACAGCTGATTCTTCAGGGTGTAGACATGAAACCCCTATGAGAGTAAGCTGTTTGAAATGTTTATCCACACACATACACACACATACGCTGTATATACACAGAGCACACACACACACACACACATACATAAATATATATATGTACTGTACTGTACACACACATACATACATACGTACAGTACAGTAGATACTACATGCAGTACTTATACAGTACCTGTCAAAGGTTTGGACACACCTGCTCATTCAAGGGTTGTTCTTTATATTTACAATTTTCTACATTGTAGAATAATAGTGAAGACATCAAAACTATGAAATAACACATATGGAACCATGTAGTAACCAAAAAAAGTGTTACACAATTAAATATTTTATTTTTGAAGTTCTTCAAAGTAGAACACTCTTTGTGTTCTCTCAACCAGCTTCACCTGGAATGCTTATTCCACAATCTTGAAGGAGTTCCCATATATGCTGAGCACTTGTTGGCTGCTTTTCCTTCGCTCTGCATTCCAACTCATCCCAAACCATCTCAATTGGGTTGAGGTTGGGTGATTATGGAGGCCAGGTCATCTGATGCAGCACTCCATCACTCTCCTTCATGGTCAAATAGTCCTTACACAGCCTGGAGGTGTGTTGGGTCATTTTCCTGTTGAAAAACAAATGATAGTCCCACTAAGTGCAAACCAGAAGGGATGACACACCACCGCAGAATGCTGTGGTAGCCATGCTGGTTAAGTGTGCCTTGAATTCTAAATAAATCACAGACAGTGTCACCAGCAAAGCACACCAGCAAAGATCATCCATTAACCTACTCTGCATCTCACAAAGACACAGCTGTTGGAACCGAAAATCTAAAATTTGGACTCATCAGACCAAAGGACAGATTTCCACCGGTCTAATGTCCATCCGTCGTGTTTCTTGGCCAAAGCAAGTCTCTTCTTATCATTTTTGTCCTTTAGGCCTGATTTACAACGTTTCCTCTGAACAGTTGATGTTGAGATGTGTCTGTTACTTGACCTCTGTGAAGCATTCATTTGGGCTGCAATTTCTGAGGCTGGTAACTCTAATGAACTTATCCTCTGCAGCAGAGTTAACTCATGAGATTCAGCTTCATCATAGCGCTTGATGGTTTATGTGACTGCATTTGAAGAAACGTTCAAAGTTCTTGAAATGTTCCGGGTTGACAGACCTTCATGTCCTAAAGTAATGATGGATTGTCATTCATTTGTGCTAATTTGAGCTGTTCTTGCCATAATATGGACTTGGTCTATCTAAATAGGGCTATCTTCTGTATACCACCCCTACCTTGTCACAACACAACTGATTGGCTCAAACGCATTAAGAGGGAAAGCAATTCCACAAATTAACTTTCAACAAGGCACACTTGTTAAGTCAAATGCATTCCAGGTGACTACCTCATGAGGCTGGTTGAGAGAATGCAAAGAGTGTGCAAAGCTTACTTCTGTGAAGCAAAAACTATAACTTTACCTTTCAAAGGTAAAGTTGGTTATTGGTTATTACAAATTACACAACAACAACAACCACAAGACTTCTGTTGTTTTAACTACCCAGAAGAAGCAGGAGAGGAGAGATAACATTACTGTTACTAGGATCTGTGTTCTATGTTCTGTGGATGTCTGGACCAATATGGATCTGGATGGTGGATGGGTGTTGTGGACGGGGCTGGTGGATGGATGTTGTGGATGGGGCTGGTGGATGGTGGATGGATGTTGTGGACGGGGCTGGTGGATGGATGTTGTGGACGGGGCTGGTGGATGGATGTTATGGACGGGGCTGGTGGATGGATGTTGTGGATGTGGCTGGTGGATGGATGTTGTGGACGGGGCTGGTGGATGGGTGTTGTGGACGGGGCTGGTGGATGGATGTTGTGGACGGGGCTGGTGGATGGATGTTGTGGACGGGGCTGGTGGATGGATGTTGTGGACGGGGCTGGTGGATGGGTGTTGTGGACGGGGCTGGTGGATGGATGTTGTGGACGGGGCTGGTAGATGGATGTTGTGGACGGGGCTGGTGGATGGATGTTGTGGATGGGGCTGGTAGATGGATGTTGTGGATGGGGCTGGTGGATGGTGGATGGGTGTTGTGGATGGGGGTGGTGGATGGTGGATGGATGTTGTGGACGGGGCTGGTGGATGGATGTTGTGGATGGGGCTGGTGGATGGATGTTGTGGATGTGGTTGGTGGATGGATGTTGTGGACGGGGCTGGTGGATGGGTGTTGTGGACGGGGCTGGTGGATGGATGTTGTGGACGGGGCTGGTGGATGGGTGTTGTGGACAGGGCTGGTGGATGGGTGTTGTGGATGGGGCTGGTGGACGGGTGTTGTGGACGGGGCTGGTGGATGGATGTTGTGGACGGGGCTGGTGTATGGGTGTAATCACATGACTCTGGGATCAGAAGGTTGTGTGTTTTGGTAGACTGTGTCTTTTCGCTTTTTATCCTATCCTATCCAAAACCTTAACCCTTAACCTTTGACCTTCCCTTTCCCTTTCTAAATTTGACATTTGGAGCAACTTCAACATTCTTAATTAGGATAAGCTTGGATAAACGTCTAATTCTACAGGGAAACTGTGAGAGCTTGTTGGTCTTTGCCTTGGCATTGTCTTAGAGGGGTGTGTGTGTGTCCATGTGTGCGTCTGTGGTTGGTAGACTTCCTTATTTTAGGGTAGGGCAGAGTGGCCACTGATTCCAGTTGGATAGACTGACTTCCTTTAGGGTAGGACAGAGCAGTGAAGGGAATGGCAGGGTAGAGCAGGGTAGGACAGGGTATAGCAGAGTAGAGCAGGACAGGGTAGGGAAAGGTAGGGCAGGGCAGAGTAGGGTAGGGTAGGGTATAGCAGGGAAGGGTAGGACAGGATAGGGTGGAGCAGGGTAGGGAATGGCAGGGTAGAGCATGGCAGGGTAGAGCAGGGTAGGGTGGAGCAGGGTAGGGCAGGGTATGAACAGGGTAGTGTTAGACAGGGCAGGACATGATAGGACAGGGTAGGGAGGAGTAAGGTAGAGCAGGATAGGGTTGGGCAGGGTAGAGCAGGGTAGAGCATTGTAGGGCAGGGTAGAGTAATGGTAGAGCATTGTAGGGCAGGACAAGGCAGGACAAGACAGGGTAGGGTGAGGCAGGGCAGGGTAGTGTAGGGGTAGAGCAGGACAGGGTAGGTTAGCACAGGGAGGGTAGGGTAGAGCAGGACAGGGCAGGGTAGGACAGGGTAGAGCAAGGTAGGACAGGGAAGGGAAGGCTATGGTGGGGATAAACTGGGAAGGGAAGGGAAGGGTAGGGCAGGGTATGGTGGGGATAAACTGGGTAGGGGGGAAGGGTAGGGCAGGGTATGGTGGGGATAAACTGGGTAGGGGGGGGAAGGGTAGGGCAGGGTATGGTGGGGATAAACTGGGTAGGGGGGGAAGGGTAGGGCAGGGTAGGGTGGGGATAAACTGGGTAGGGTAGGGAAGGGGAGAGCAGGGTAGTGACGGGAAGGGTAGGGCAGGGTATGG